>NC_056729.1:853294254-853451754 GCF_019279795.1 Protopterus annectens | reverse complement strand
ATATATATAGTATTTATGTATTTATATATGTATATGTGTGTGTGTGTGTGTGTGTGTGTGTGTATATATATATATATATATATATATATATATATATATATATATATATATATATGTCTATACATATATGTATATATATATATATATATATATATATATATATATATATATATATATATGTGTGTGTGTGTGTGTGTGTGTGTGTGTGTCTGTAAACCAATACTTCACCGCGCATAGGCACTTACACATGCGTAATGCTGTTTATATATGCTTCACCTTCATACTAGTGCCTTATTCATTATGACACCGACACGTCACTCCAGTTATCTTGTAATCGGTATTTAGCATGTTATACAGCGTTATACAGATGTCGCAATATGTTCATGTACGGATTACCAATGGTAATTGAAATATGATACAGGGTGATTCGGTACGAGAATGTCTGTTCATTAGGGGGTTGATCTAATGAATGCACTATTGCTGTGCTGCTCCATATGCATATATACCCATATACCCATGGCTCCTGATTCCCCAAACGCAGCCCAATGCCTCCCTAACACTGCTGTCATCCATTCTCCTGTCGGATTCGCGGTGTATCGACACCAATATACACTGGCCACACCCTACTCCTATAGAGCCATTCCATTGGTTTATTCACTCCACATATCCTCAGACCTCCCATACATTTAGTCCACAAACATTGCTGATGCGAGCGACCAAAGAATACTGTTTGGAATTATCGGGTTGCCCTACATGGAACACGCATGTGTTTATGGCAAGATTAGACTCTATACTTTATTATATCTTTACTCCCATTAACATGACACTACAATTCATTAATATGTATGACTATGTAGTATCGCACATGTTAAACATGGGAGTCTAGTTATGTATGTGTTCAGTGTATTTCTTTTACAATTAAACCGCTTAAGTACTTGTCGTTGCTGTACCAGGCAGATCACAGGAAGGATTCCATGTGTGGGGAAGCCCTCACATTGGATTATCATCAACACAGCACTGACTATGGACATTGTACATGCCTCTGCATTTTAGCAGTTTCATCCCATCCCTTTTCTGCACAGCCTATTATTCCATCTACTGTCGATGTTTGTATGTGCACATTCCTATTATTTATATCTACAAATGGAATGCATGTGTTACAGAGAATATACTTCTACATATTGTTGTCTGCATGTGTGTATGCATATATACCTATTACGAACTCGCTGACCTTCACGGGGCGGTCCAATTAGAACCGGGCCATCCAACCCTGGCATGCCTAAATCCATAATTTCATACCCATAGTTCCTCCACCCCACCCATGTTCAACTTACACACGTAACTTCCATTATCCACTTGTTATCGCAGCCATGACACACCTCTACACATTGCCCTCTCCAGAGCGTTAGGGGCCCTACACATATGTTGTCCCACCTCGTGTATTCAGAGGCTCTCCCGCCATTTAATCTTTGAACCTACCTGCCCTTGCTAGGGTTATAGTTTACGGCCATTTGCGCTTTACAATTTTTGGAAGTCCCAACATGGACTACTTTCTGTCTGTGTGTAAAGTAGACTTAGCAATTCAACGATGTTACTCCCACTGGTAAAACCCTACCTGTGGTGTGAGTAGCAGTGCTCTGCTCACTCCTGGGCAGCTTTTTATGACATACGCTGGCAGCACTATATAATACCATAGTTGTTCTTGATTCCCTTCACATCCCTTGTCTATGCTTTATTGTTACGACGTTCATTCTTCATATATATATATATATATATATATATATATATATATATATATATATATATATATATATATATAGATATATATATATAATATATATATATATATATATATATATATATATACATATATATATATGTGTATATATATTCACACACACACACACACACACACACACACATATATACGTGTGTGTGTGTGTGTGTGTGTGTGTGTGTGTGTGTGTGTGTGTGTGTGTATATATATATATATTTATATATATATATATATATATATATATATATATATATATATATATATATATATATATATATATTACATCTGTACATACGTATATACATTTCCTATGCTGGGAGCTGCTTACACCCGCGCAAGCGCACTTGCATATGCTTACTGTGTGTTACATATGTTTACTGCCACTTATTTGTGCTTACCTGTGCCTTATTCATTATGACAGTACCACTTTGATTGAAGGGATCTGGTTAATAATCCCTTGCAATACTCACATTCACTTTTACATTTTTTAATGTTGGTTTTACAGCAGAACGACGTTCATTCCGCAAGGAAAATGATATGTGCTATAGATGAACTTGAACCATGAATGCCTGTTCATTAGGCGGATGCTCTAACCACTACACTATTGGTGTTTTGCTTCATTTATATCTATACCCATGGCTCATAGTTACCTGAGAACACGCCTCAACACTTCACTAACACAGCAGGCATCCATTTTCCTGTTGGGAAAACCACACTACTACACATGCGCCATTCTCTACTGCTCTGGACCCATGCCATATGTTGACTCACTCAAAGTATATTCAGACCTCCCAAGCCTATAGTCCTGGCACATACGTGTGTTTGATTGTCAGGGTGTTCATGTGGTCATCCGGGTTTAGGATTGTCTGACTGGGGACCGGGACTACCCTGTACCCATTTGAAAGTCAGACTTAGCACGTGGAGAAGGTTACTCCCACTGTTAGCATCCTATCTGTGGTTAGAGACGCAGGGATTTTGCCCACCTCTGGCCAGCTTGATATGCCAGCACTAGATAATACGGGTGTTCTGCTGCTGTTTTCCTTCGCATTCGTTATGAATGCTTTCTTGTGCCCATGTTCATTCTGTAGATATATATATATATATATATATATATATATATATATATATATATATATATATATATATGTGTGTGTGTATATATATATATGTATGTGTGTGTATATATATATATATATATATATATATATATATATATATATATATATATATATATATATATATATATGTGTGTGTGTGTGTGTGTGTGTGTGTGTGTGTGTAGGGTTGCCACCTTTTCAAATGCCCAAAGTGGGACCTTTTTGGTACAAACATCAGATTTTGCAGGCCAAAACATACCCACAGCCAGTACAAAGGACAGAACCTCACTTTTGTGCCTAAATAACAGCTTATTCTTGTAGCATTTTAGTTGCTTATTCTGTTTCTTATAACATTTAGGTGTTTCAGATACAGAATAACTGTTTTATGCAACTATTACTTAAATATAGGAAATAATTTGTCATTAAATCTCAGGACATCTGCCATTTTACAATATTTTTGTAGGACACAACTGCCCAAAGAGGGGACTGTCCCTCACAAAGTGGGACAGGTGATAACCCTATATATATGTATATATATATATATATATATATATATATATATATATATATATATATATATATATATATGTGTGTGTGTGTGTGTGCGTACGCATGCATATACATCTATATAATTTAATTACTTTGATCATACTGTTGAATGACTGTTCTGTCTGCTATATTTGTGATAACATCAAAGTTAGGTATAACTGCCGTGGCTTAGTGGTAAATCACATTGATTGTGATGTGTAGGTTCCTGGCGTCGGGCCTGGCCGACACGGTTTATTGTGTTGCTGGGCAGAACAAGGGCTGTTGGACAAAGGGTGTGTACAACACTTTTCAGCTGCAGTTTTCTGTTTAACCGCTGATTCACGTCACGCAAAAACCTTCTGCATTCTTACTGTGATACGTCACCCCAGTTCACATTTCAATTGTATTATATTGTTATACAGCATAAAATTAGCAAGATATGCTCGTATACGGATTACACGTCATAAATGGTGTGTGCTGCAGTCGAACCGGCAACGTCTGCTCGATAGGCAGATGCTCTAACCCCTACACTATTAGTGTTCTGCTTCATTTATATGTATACCCATGGTTCATAGTTTCCCGAACACACGCCTCAACACTTCACTAACACAGCAGGCATCCATTTTCCTGTTGGGAAAACCACACTACTACACATGTGCCATTCCCTACTGCTCTAGACACGTCTCGTATGTTGGTTCATTCCAACTATATTCAGACGTCCCAAGCTTATAGTCCTGGGGCATACGTTTATATAATGGTCAGGGTGTTCAATTAGTCTTCCGGTTTTTGGCTCATCTGACTGGTGACTGGGACTACCCTGTACCTGTTTGAAAGTCAGACTTAGCATGTGGATATAATTAGTTCCACTTTTAGCATTCTACCTGTGGTTGGAGATGCAGGAGGTTTGCTCACCTCTGGGCAACTTGATATGACAGCACTAAATATTGCGGGGGGTTCCGCTGCTGTTTCTCTTCACATTCATTATGACTGCTTTATTGTGACCATGTTCATTCTTCATGGATATATATATATATATATATATATATATATATATATATATATATATATATATATATGTCTGTACATACACATGCATATACACCTACATGCTTATTTACATTTCCCATACTGTTGAATGACCGCCACTTACCGTAGCGCATACCACTTACGTCTGCTTTAAAGCACCTTAATCACCCTATATCCGACTGCCATTATTGTGGCCATCATATAACAGTAGCCCTTGCATGGCTTGGACCTGGGAACAGGAACACCATAGTCACTGGTTTTACCACTAAACCATCCGTGATACATTCTGTATGGATTGTAATTAGGATATATGACTTTACTACAGCCATTCCACAGTACTGGCAACAAATGTGACAGTCGGGTGATGTACATATGTATAGTACATGTTACTATTCATATGTTTCTGAGAGGCATATGTATCCATTTGCAAGTATACATGTTAATGAAATGGACACATACTTTACAACTACTTATATGCATGGATGTGTGATATGTAGCTATGCAAATATAAGTATGTACATTTATAGATATATGACTACATATCTGGAGTTATACATGGCCATGTATATGAACAACTGCATATGGGAGGTACCTGTACCGTTTGTATACAGGGGTTGTGTGCATCATTACAATGAGGAACCTGGACGGGGTATGCTATTTGTGGACATGTACTATTTGGGAGATGGCTATGGGAAAGCTTCATGGGAACATGTGAATGGTATAAATTCCCGATAATGCACGTGGGGAGATGTGCATTACAGTCAGGTGTTTAATCCCAGGTCATAGGTTCTGCAGGACCGGCTGGAGGCTGAGCAGGGTTGTGGACAACTACTGCTAATGCATTGTATCGTGCCACCAAGTCTAATCTTTAGAACTGACACTTATCCCATGAGGGATGGCCAAAAATTGTGAACACCAATTACTCCAATTCTTTTGGCTTTGCAAAAATGAGGGAGGGTTATACATGCAAGGGATATCTAGTTTGCAAGCCTGAGACTGCCTAGGGTGAGACTGCGTAATAGATATGGGTAGGGGGCACTATGTGCAGATATGGCTGTGCCAAGCTTGCAGCCCGAGTATGGGTGGTTTTGGTGGACATTCAGCAAGGGGGGGTGTGCTGTGGAGGGGATGATGGATATTCAATTATGTATCCAGGTATGTTGGGGTTGGATGGCTCAGTTCAAGCCAGGTCATTATGTGGGTGTGAGCCGGTAACGTTTCTGTACATGTGTATCGCACATTTTAATGTTTATATGTTTGTGGGATTGTGTTCTGCAGTATGGCCTGTCAGATTGTATTGCAGATGTGAATGTATGTTCTTTGGTTTCCTTTCTGATTCACCCACTGCTCCCTCGTACACCTCCAGTTCGCCTGTTGTACATCCGACCCAGTCTCCCCTTGGCAAATTATTACATTACCCGTCACCCCCCCCCAATATTCCACACACACCATCCATCTCTTTTCTGGTTGATGGCCCATGGCACAGACAACAGAACATATTGCATACTCTACATATCTCTGGTACCAATATGGCTGTGAGGAAAACCCTAGCATATTTGATCTTCCACATGCTGTACTTCACGCACATAGGTACACGCAAATACTTATCTTTCATGACATGGTAAGTAGACCCGGGTAATACCCATTCATCTTTGGGCCATCCAAACAAGGATGACTTGGAATGCAAATGGGCAGTTATTGAGCAAATGCTCTGACCATTGGTAGGGTTGCCACCTTTTTAATTAGCCAAAGTGGGACATTTTTGGGACACACATCAGATTTTACAGACTGACGCATACCCATGGTCAGTACAAAGGTTAGTGCTTTACTTTTATGCCTAAGTGAAAGCTTGTTCTTGTAGCAGTTTAGTTGCTTATTCTGTTTCTTGTAACATTTAGGTATTTTAGATACAGAAATAACTACTTTTTGGAACTATTACATAAAATATGGGACATAATTATGTCCTACAATCGCAGGATATTTGCCATTTGTAATATATTTGGTAAGGACACAACTGCCCAGAGAGGGACTGTCCCTCACAAAGTGGGACAGGTGGTAACCCTAAACATTGGGCTAGGCTTAGCAAAGGGCAGTGGCATGCAAACACGCTGCGTTTCACTTCCACTTAACACTACAATGGAATACGGGCACAGGGATTTAAATGTTATTTGTTCGAAGGATGGGGAGCTCAGTATTCAGCTACATGCCTTTGTGTTTACTTTTTATTTTGGGTGTTCGCGAAGCTGTCTTGTATGCTTTGCATACATTTCAGTATCCACAGACACTGACAGGAGTGATTACTATTAGAGGCAGGCTGTACTATTCAGCATTTTAGGTTGCACATCTGTAACCATGTTCACGCCTCCGTGCAGTGCTTAGACACACCCCCTGCACTCGCACACGTTTCCTATGCACGTGGACGTTGCGGCAGGGCGCCTTCATTAATATGCATGTGGTGCTGCTGCGCCATCTCTACGCCACACGGTCAGTGCAAGGCTAACACCGTCCTTGCACTGAGCTTCATGAATCCCGGGGATTGTTCTTCCATAGACAGACTGAATGAATTTATACATCCGGTTTCTAAGAAAAAATATATTTTTAAAGTGTCAGCCAACTGCAAAACTATGAATATCATCTATTTAGCTACGTGTGTGGCATGTGAACGTTTTATGTTGGCAAGTCTAATAGGATGCTATATGAACGTATTTGTGAGCATAAATATGCTTTGAGGAAGGCTGGTCTTACAAATGCATTTGCTAAACATGTTTATGAGCTAGGCTCATCACATTACTTTAAGTTTAAAGTAATTGAGACAGTTAGAATGGGTCCTAGAGGTGGTGATCATGTGAATTTCACTGAAGAAAGGGAACTGCACTGGATATGTAAATTTCTTGCTGATAGGAAACCTGGTTTAAATAACAAGGTTTCTTTAAAACCTGCTCTTAGATCCAGGGATTTGCATAGAGGATTCTTGAAGTTTGCTGAATGGTCTGTTTGTATTTTAAATAATGAGTAGTTGTGATGTGTACATTAGTCTGAAGAAGAACTGTGAGTTTGAAAGTGCTTACTGTCTGTTTGCTGGAAATAAATAGTGGATTTTTAAGCCATGGCTGCTGTGAACTTTTCGTTTTGTTGATGCTACAGCATAAACAGCTGAAGTGTATGCTAATTAACCAATTCAAGATGGAGGAGATATTCAACAAGCTAAAATGAAATCATGTAGACTCAGTGTACGTTTTCCCCTGCAAATTCCAAAACCTATTGGAATACAGCCACGTAAGGTACTCTACACAAAAACACTGTTAGGGGCTGCAGTTGCTGTTATACATATGTTTTAGATATGCATGTGCAACTGGCACACATCTGTGCTTCTGCAAATAGACTCCGACCAAGAAGGAGAAGGGTATTTAGACCCCTATTAACTTACCACAGTCTGCATGATGTGGAAATTGTAGAGTGCTACAGGGGGAATAGAGAGATACTACAGGAACTCTGCAAGCTCTGCCATCCACAGCTCACAGCAAAGGCAAACCAAGGGGAACCAATACCTGTGGAGACTACGGTATGTGTAGCAGTTAGAGTTTTAACTACAGGAGCCTTGCAGAGGCCAACAGAGCATATGCTGGAGCTATCACAGGCATCAGCATACAGGATCCTACATCAGTTCCTGAATGCTGTGCTACAACGTGCCACTGTTTTCATACAATTTTCCCAGTACACCCTTGGAAATACCAGGATGACTACACAATTGCAAGAGCAAAACTCTTGAAACCCATCTTGTGATGTGGAAACACACGAATAGTACTTGGCTCCCTCAACCCAAAACAACAGGAAAATGACAGTTTGTAGAATCCAAGGCCTAACATATAATTCACCTGTTATGAATGATTTCCATACAATTTTCACAAAATGTGTACATATGTGCAACACAAAAGTAAACTGTATACGATTGCTAGGTATCTCTCACTTTGCCCATCACTCCTGTGGCAGTGTTTATGGGCCATCTTAGAAGCATTACATCCCTGTGTCATTGATAACAATACTTTACATTGCCATGGAATAAGATAGAAAAGGCTGTAAGGTAACCAGTTTAAAAATAACACTTGTAACAATAGTTAATAAGCCTGTCTATCTTTGAAAGTCAATACATGGCAAAAATGCCTATGCCAAGAATGAAGTATAAGAAGTGCATACAGATAAATAACAGTTTAATCCCCCAATGCATATATGTAACAGTTCTTTTCATAACATGTGAACAAATTTGGCATGTACCTGAAAAATATAAGCATACCTTAGCAACATCAGAGGCCTTCTTTGCAAATAAATATAAATGAATGTCAGTCCTCTGTGTTCTACAAATACACAGGTCCTCTCACCTTCAAGTTCCCTAGCTACACAGTTACATTGTTATGGTGTATACTCATGCATCTGAGAACAGTGAAGATGCAAATGAGTTGTGAACTCATTAGAATTTCCAAATCCCAAACTTTTGGAGTTGTGTAGCAAAACATAGTGCAGGCACTACCTCAGTGTTTGTTGCTAGTGGATTGCAACTGTGAATGGTTAGTGGGGGAGAAGGAATGCACAACAATTCATACTCCCTTACCTGCAGTGGGTGTGTCAGCCAGAATACACTTACAAAGTGTAGAAGTAATTGTATCAAGGTTTTAAATGGAAGTGAGCAGCACACATTTCTCAGTTCCTGTTTACTAATATCCAAACCCCCCTGCCTTTGTTGAAAGCTGTATGTTATTGCCATTTAATATTCTCATACATTTTAAGGACAATGATACAAAATACCTTACAGACTGCACATCTGAGATCATTGCTCAGATAAGAGAAGAATAAACACAATACAAATAGAAGACAAAGCTGCATTGCTGCAAACAATACTCATAAATGGTTGTGTAATCAGCCATTGCACTAAATCTATAATTAACACATGTACAAGCAACTGAGAGTGTACAAGTGTCATGTGTTTTGTTAATACTGTTGCTGAAATGGGACTTGCTTGTATACACAATAATTTGCATTCCTGCTGCAAGCTGGGTCTGTGGCAAAGAGGGGTAAGACACCCTTACTGTGTTTTGTAGGTTCATTTGTATGACAGTTCAGATCCAGTCTTGTGTAAAAATCTTTCATGTGTACTAAAATTTCTTTTGTAATGTTCTTTACGGTTTTTTTATTGTTGTTTTTCTTTCTAATATTACTATTTGCATGACACATGGCTTAATGCAAGCATGGTGAAATGGATAAATCAAATAATTTTCATGTAAAATATTTGTATGATAAAGACTACATAAACTATATTTGTGAATCATGTGTGTGTAGCATACCTGTTAAACACAATAAACCATGCAGTATATACTATCTGTATATCATGGTTAAAATCCCACATTTGTCTTTTAAGGATGAAACCTAATAAACACTGCTGAGAAGGATAAAATAAGGTAAGCTTTGCCTGTCACATTTGTGCATCACTTACCTTCTCACAAACACAGTCTAATGGCCCACACAAGAAGCAAACAGTAGTCAATTTCAAAATGGATAAATTGTTACATTTTTGCTTACTATTGTGCAAACCTGCTAAGCAGCATTGTGCAATAGTCAGCAATCTTCCACAACACCTGTAGGTCCAGAACAGCTGCAGACAGTAGACAATTTCAAAACTGATACATTGTATCCTGTATGGTTTGCCACCAAACAAACATGCTAAACAGAGGTGCGCAGCAATCAGCACACATACTTAATAATGCATATGAAAACATAAGGCTGTTACTTATCTGTTCCTGTAGCAGCAGGTGTAAATGTAGAGCAACAATACAGGTGAGCCTAGGTTCTAATGAAGCACACTTCCAATTTTATTAATGCTCGTCCACTCAATTTTAAAAAACAAATAAAAAATGTTTAAAATAATTATAAATGCCAATAAGAATGCATAGCAGTGGAGCTCATGTGAATTATGTGTGTTTCAGAGGGTATACTAAATGTTATGTTTCTGTAATTATAATTGTCTTCTCTGGCCCTGTATGGCCTTCAGACCTCAATGATACTCATACACACATGAATGTATAAATCAGGACCTAGTCAGGTCACATACATACATGGCTAACCTCTCATTTTGTCATGTGTATTTATATATAATTAATGAGGATGTTCAACAAACATTTATTCTGTGGCAAGGATGAAAAATAACCTATGTAGACAAATATGTTTTGTCTCAAATGCATAGGTTTGAGTCCTACATTGTACAAATTAATTTTATCAGTGTGTAAAGCCACATAAAAATGCGTAAGATGGTATATTTTATACCCCTAATACATGTCTGCATAGTTATATCAACTAACAGGTACAGCAGTATGAACAATTATCACATTACCCTTCTTAGTTCATAAATTGCTTTCATCTTGGTTTGGCACTGTTGCTCTCCACTTAACATCATATAAACTCAGTTGGCATGGTTGTTCAGGTTTGAGCACAAGTAATAAATGAGATAACATGAACTAGTGGGAAAGCACTGTTAACTATTGCTGTTTTCTCTGATTGGACATGTCTGTAGATAGAAGGGAAGATGCCCAATTTAGGGATGAAGGATCGGGTGTCAAGGAGTCCAGAATCTTTATTGGACTCCTTGTAAAGTGCCACAGCTGAAGGCTGTTGAAGGTGGATTATACCAGCTCCCAGTACAAGTTTGAGGCATGGTATAGTCTGGCCGAGACTGTCTCCAGTTGTATTGGCATTCCACACACTGGAGAACAGTGCAGGAACCATTTTAATTACCTCAAAAGGTGCAAGCAGGATACACTCAACCAGTTTCTGGCAGAGTTTAGGACTGATGACATCCTGCAGTTGTGTAAGTATACAGATAAAGAGAATTTAAACTAGATCGACAGCTCCATATAGGGAACACTGGTATGCATAATGCTTTTCTCTTGTTCTCTTCTTTTTATTCCACAGCCAACCAGGAGATAATAGCAAATAGGGAGGTTCATGCAGACCATTTAGAAAGACTGATGGATGTAAGAGGTATGTTTTCAGCACAATATATCTATTATTTTATGTAAAGTATTGCTTTTGTATACAGTAGCAGCAAATTAAGCATGCATATCCTAACTGTAAATCAAGCATGCATTCTTCAGTCCATAGCACAAGCCAACTGTAGGAGTCAATTCTAATACTGTAGTCAGACATTGAGGGTTTAAATACCACAAGCAAGAAGTATAATCATTTAATAACATTGCATAATAATTCCAACAGAAGTGGCATAAATATCATGGTGTTAACTGAATCTGTATAATTTGCCCAAGCATATGTGCAATATATGCACATTGTAAGGATTACTTTGAGCAGTCATCAGTCATAGTTTGTAGTTGGAAGTATACTTAAATGTAAAAGGTGAAATGAATTATTTATATTGTAATAATTCATTGTATGTCACATATGATGGTATTAATTATCTCTTTCTTTTTCTCTTACCCCAACCCTTATCTCTTTTTTTATATGTGTGGCCACAACATTTTCATGTTATTCATTTCTGACAATTCACAAAATGGTTTACAGCACAGAGAGGCAGGCCAAACACTGTGACTCAGCCTGGCCCCACTCCATCTGCTACTGCAATGACACCCAGCACATCTGGGACCCAACCTGGCAGTACTGCCTCTGCTGACTCTGCACTACCTGGGCCCTCCAAAACAGGTAGCATTACTCCAGCAGCTGGTGCTGTGGTACCCTCCAGAAGTAATGGCAGAAGTGGCGATTTTGTCACCTACAAGGAGTTGCCAGGCTTGGTGAATAGGGTTGTGCACAGCACCATTGGTGCATGCCTACGCTATATGGAGAGGATGCTCTCTGCTTTGTTCTGTAGAAAAAGACATCAAGCACTCCAACAGCCAGTGTAGTAAGAGGACAGTGATGGCAGTTCTGCAGGTGAGGACTAGATTCTCACTGTCCCCATATCTGATGGGCATGGGCATCCAATGTCACCTCCATATCCCCAATCATGGTCTCCCCCCAACTGTTGTGTCACTCACCATCCTTGTGTCTTGTCTTGTATGCCCTGTTCATTTGCATCTGGTTCCTTACCTACCCTACTTACCTGACACAGAAATACCGATGTCTCTTACCCAACATTCCTCTCTTACTGAAGTAAAAAATAAAAAATGGGCACCTGTCCCACAAAAAAAATCATCCTATACATAGCTCTCCACTTTGCACACATGTCCGCTTGACACACTTGATTTAGTCCAGTTGGCTATACAACATAATTGTATAGCTGTCACCCCTCTTTGCTGAGATGACAGTCAAAATCCAGTTAAAATTCTGTACATATTTTCATTCTACACTGTTGAAGAAGTGGATAGCTATGGTTCTTTCCTAACTCCCTCTTGCAGATTCCTCTATTATTTCCCTTTGTCCTTCCTCCCTGCTTGCCCTCCCCCCCCATTTCAGCACTTTCCAATCTACACCATTTTAAAACCTTTAATCTGGTCAAAAAATAAAATCACACACACGTGAAAACAACCAAGTGCAGCCATTCACTTTTTGTCATCTATGTTTGAGCACAGATTGGCATCATGCACCAATACTGAGAAATAGTAAATGGTTCTTCTATGGCACAGTTACCTACACGCAATGCTGCTTAAACACAGTGTGCTACGGTAATTCACAGTGAAAGTAAAATAAAGAATTATTTAATTACATTATAAATACATATTTGAAAATATTAGAAACACCTAGATTCAAACCCTGTGCCCTCTAGGCTCAAAAGAAATATCTTAATGCTCTTACACCTGCTGCCACAGAGTCAGCTGAGTAGCAGCTGTGCTTCTTACACTCATTACTATCCAAAGTGCTGAAGGACATGCCTCTCCTCTTAATGTGCTTGTGGAGAGGTAAGCAAACCAATAGAACTCTTATAATTTCATCAGTGAAGCAGAGGGTCAGATTTGCTCATCGCTTAACTACGTGCAAATAAGGAAAGCAGTATAAATGTCTATCTCTCATGTGGAAACACTTTGCCATCAATAGCATAAACCAGCTGCTCAGTGTTGCACTATGGAAAGTGCACATTAGCATTTATTACTTATGTTTACTTCATAGTTAGTCTTCATCCCAGTAAAGTCCATGTAAAAACACAACCAAAGGAAAGGCACTTCTTAATGAATGAACACATATTTACATTGTAATCATATGTTACCTAAACACAATGCACTTGAAACTTGGTCTGTCAGTACTTGTTCCCAAATATATCAGCTAGACTACAGAAATAAATAAATAAATAAATTATTTCTTATATACTACGTACATGTATATACTGACAAGACAGGCTCCAATTTTCCAATACCTTTAGTAATGTGGACAGCTGTTTGCATATAGTTTGTAAAGCTGTCTCTAAAACTATACCTGCACATTGGAAACACAACAGCAGATACTGCACTTTGCACACTTATCAATCTGGTAACATGCAGAACTTTAATATCATGACAGTCGTGCATGGCTAGCCATCCATTTCATACAGACCTCTCAACATCTTCTCTCAAACATCCAATGATGATGTCATCCACTATAAATTGTACAACATTGTTAAAGTCAAACTTGTGCCATGCTGCTTGCATTAAGTATGCGTTCTCTAGCTAGTCTACCTAGTTAGGTAGGGGTTTTAATCTCACTGTAGTCAACTTGTATGTGTTTGCATTTGTCTAGTCAAAAGAGCATAATTGTGCATCCTTTAATCATCAGTACAATCCCATGGAGTGCATATTTTGACAGTTGTAAATGTCTATACATTCAGTTACTTTAGGCCTCACAACATCTTCTCTCAGTCATCCAGTGATGATGTCATCCACTATAAATTGTCCTGCAGCAGTTTGACAGTCAAACTCGTGCTGTGGTGCATGCATTAAATGCTTAAATGCCTAGTTGGTGTACTTAGATAGGTGTTCTAATCTCACTGGAGTCAACTAGTATGTGTGCATTTGTTCAGTTGGTTAACATTCAAGAGACCATTTTACACTTGCATGTAGGACACTGTTATTGCCATCCTCTTCTCACCAGACACTGCTGATGTTATCACTTATAAAGTGTTGCCAGACACACTCCAAGCAGTCAACTAGTGTGTGTGTGTTTGTTCAGTTGATTGATATTCAAGAGACCATTTTACACCTGCATGTAGGGCACTGTTATTGTCATCCTCTTCTCACAAGGCACTGCTGATGTCATCACTTATAAAGTGCTACCAACATACTCCAAGTCAGACTTGTGCTATGGTGTGTGTGTTAAATACTGAGGCCTCTAGGCAGTGTACTTAGGTGGGTGCTCTGTTCTCACTACGGACAACTGTTGTGTGTGTTTGTTCAGTTGGTTGATGTAGACGAGACCATTTTACACCTGCATGTGGGACATTGTTATTACCATCTTCTTCTCACCAGACACTGCTGATGTAATCATGTATAAAGTGTTGTCTGACACTACAAAAGCCAGACTAGTGCTTTGGTGCTTGCATTAAGTACTGTGCTTTGTAAATGCTCAGGGAGGGGTTCTATTCTCACTGCAGTCAACGATCACTATGGTGGCAATTTTAGAACAATATGTGAGCCCACAGCTATGTCAAACCCTACTCTGAACATCTCATTGCAGCATACAATGATGCTGTCATCTTGTATAACACACACTTTGACAGCATTTAAGACAAGCCTGTGCTGTGTCAATAACATTAATTACTCTGTTTGCAAAACACTTTATCCACACATATAGCAGGTTCTAATCTGACAGCAGGTAACTTGCATGTCTATATATGCAGCTATCACTTTTGAGACAATTTTACACAGGGATGTGACTCCACATCCATGTCCTACACCCCTCCCAACATACTTTCTTCAGCATACAAAGATAATATCATACTCCATAAAGTGCAAAATGACAGTGACTGTGACATTACATGGCATTCATCTTCTATACATACACAGATGGAATGTTCAAATCAGGCCCAGTCTACGTGTGTGTGTGTGTGTGTGTGTGTGTGTGTGTGTGTGTGTGTGTGTGTGTGTGTGTGTGTGTGTGTTTGGTGGTACATTATGGTCGCTGTATGATCTTTGGAATTACTCTTCATTTCACTACCACTTAGGGAGCCTTTCATTTAGCACCATGCATCTTCCATCCTCCTTTTTCCTCTGACCACATGACATCCTTCCTGCAGAGGAGTGGAGGATGTCCTCATGTCAAATCTGCATACATACATCATGAAACAGAGTCCTTACATGAGCCTCTGCAAGTCATCTCCAGACCACTGCATGTGTGATTGTTAATTCTGCATGGTGTGGTGCATATGTCCTATATGGACAGTGGCATGATGTAATGCAATCCAACAAATATACACATATGCACAATAGTCCTACTATTTTCAATCAGACAGATATAATGAAAAATGTTCATGCTATAATAATGTCTAGGATGTCATGTGATGTTGGCCAGTAGCCTAAAAATGTCATACGACCCTGAGAACAGTTGACATGTCAATGTTGCTATTATTGACATGTGCTATACTGAGGTGTGGATGCACAGTATGGCTACAAAAGTGTCTTACAATCTGTGATGTGAGCCAGTGTATTGATGACCATTGCTGCCATTGCAGTACATGCTTCTTAAATAACAGCTGTAATAATATGCCTCCTGAGAACTTTTGACATGGTATGATAGGCTTTTTATACATTGTTGGCATATTACGACATGTGTTGTTATATTGGAGCAGATCAACCTTCTACACGGTTTACATTCTACTATCACAGTAGCACTTGCATTATGCTACAGGTGTGCATGAGTCTCCACACCATCATTAACTATTATGTGACGGATATCAATATCAATAAATAAATAAATACTACTGATTACATGGCCATATAAGTCTTGTCTCATACACATGTTGTTATGTTGTGATAAACACAACCAATGTATCACATGTTTTGATACAATTGCATCCTTGTGGAATTCATTGTGTGTGCAGTTGTGTTGCTATAACCAAGGATTATTGAGGTGGTCAGCAGCACCATTATGTGACTATTAACATTTGTGTCAGGAAATGTTCTGCAGGAGCTACAAACAACTTATCTGTAATGAGTCCTGATATGACATCAGGCCACTCACAGTTTGCCAATGAAACACCTATAGGCATATGTTGTGGAAGTGATATATGTATGTGACATTGGCACAGCTGTCTGACTGTGCGCATAGCAACAGTGTGTAGAATGTGATGAATGACCTAGGTTGTATTTGGAGGTCTTTTCACAAGCCATTTATTCCAATACATATGAAATGTTAAGGGGAATACACAACTATGCACAGATCTGTATGTAGATGCTACCAGATATACCCAACTGGAGGTAATAGGCAATCCATTAGCTGACAGTTTACTTCAAAAATTACCCCTCTGTCACCACTGGCAATCAGCCAAACTATACATGCAAATATTGCTCAGTTTTTATTCTCAGGAATGCAGCTCATCTGTGCAATCTCTATGACTAATAACACAGAATCAATGAGCTCTGACATCACAGGTTGCCTGTAGCATGACTTAAAAACCTGACCTATCAGACACAGTTTGGTCCATACTTCAAAACAGCCTCCAGACAACCTATGTTCCCATAGAAGGGTATACAGCAACATGCATCCTTCTGATTAGAGGGAACCATCACCTGATGCATGGAGTTATATACCCATCATGACTCTCCTCATCCATGAGGTAGGCTAAGGAGTCAGCAGGTAATATCCCAACTGTGTACCAAGCCCATGTTTGATTTTTTAAGGCTACATTTTGTCAGTTACATCTGTTCACCATCTTCAAGAAGGTTACCAAGGGCATGAATGATGACAACACTATCATCTTGTGTAACTTCACCTGGCCAAAGCATGTCACACAAATCCACAGTCATGTATTACACAGAAATTGTCTCAAGTGGCCATAAACACCTACATCACCAAGTGGGTAGACACCTGAATCTCATACGTGACAGATAAATATGTTGCAGAGTGTGAAGTCACCTCTGTCTAGATACCAGTGACCAGGTCCATACTTCAGTGCTCTGTTATAGGCACTTTCCTGCCATTATTTAAGTCTCAGACATCAAAACCAACTTACATATCCTTTCTCAAACCAGCTTCATGGAAGACTTCAAATTGTGGACAATAATTGAATCCAAGTGTGGTATTGGTATAATGCATATAGTATCAACACACACAAAGGATTGCTACCACTGATAAGGGGACACAGTAGATGAAGAAAAATCATGGGGGAATTAGTTCCATTATGAAAGCAAATACACCAGATAATTACAATATAGACAGCACACCTCTATGAGCAGATGAAGTGGTATGTGATCTATGTACTCAGGTAGATGGTATGCAGAACATCAGCCAGCATGTGCCCAGAGTGGTGACCACTCCCTTGTATGTAGCACAACTCCTATGTGTGGGACATCCACATCAAAGGGCATTATAGTTCCATTGTTCTCAGCCCTCATCACACCAGTAATTGAGTACAATGCACCCTTTTGCATCTACCTCCCAACACATCTTCCAGGGATGAGTTACTCAGGTGTACCACTGTCACCACAGTAAGCTCCAACACATAGTATCGGCCATACCTAAGTATTCCTTTTGGTGCAGAAACATTAGGGTATGATGGTACAGAAACCCCTTCAATGTGTTATGTAAGATGTATGTGTGATATATGTTCCTGTGATGCACATAGTAAATTGATGGCATGGGTGGCATTCACTAAAGTGTGGATTGTGGCATATATATGGCATGCACTCCTGTCAACTAGCCAGAATTTTTCATAATTTCAAATACAGATGTTAAAAGTGTCCCTCCTAACACCACTGGCAAATGTTAAATTTTGAGGAAGGTGTGCTTGATTCTGCTCTGAGATTGCTGACAAATCATAATAGTTGTACAAGTGTGTTCTTGCAGAACCATCTATGATCACTCACAGTCATATATGTTATGTCAAAGACAGGGGATTACTGGTGGTATTATTCTAATATTGTCCATGATTGTGCATGGTTCTGTCTACTGTTGTCTAAGAGCCTGTTACTATGTGTCACACATGGTTGAGACCTATGCTGATATTGCATTCATATTCAATCAACTCATTTTGCACACCTTCACAATATGCACCTAACCCCTATTGCATATACCATCTCTGATATATGTTCTCTCCATTGTTCATGGCAGGATGCTTATATCATAAAGAATCTTCTCCACTGATATGTCACCTTGTGTGACAGTCACATAATATACAATAACTGTGCAATCCGTACTGTATCATGTCGATATATGATTAGTGCTCACACTACAGCTGTCTTCACTGATATACCATCACCTGCTGTACATTAACATGTTTCACCTATCCTCTTCCCCTGTGTTCACTCCTACAATTCATCTGTGGGTCCCTCTTCAATATCAAGAACAAAGTTCCCCTGCACGTAGGGAGTTGCACGGCAAAAAACAGAACCAAGAAGTAAAAACTAAGCCAGCAACAAGTGAGCCATGACACAATTAGTAGTTTATTAAAACTACTAGAGACTTCATAAAAAGCTTACATAACAGACCGGTTTCGGCCTGGATTTCACCTGGCCTTCTTCAGTGTATAACAAAAAAGCTAACCAAAACGAAATCTTATATAATGAATCAAAACAATTGATTGGTTGACAAGACACATCCAATTCCTTAAGCTCATGAATATTCATGTAATGTTAGACAGTATTTATACACCACAAAAAAAATTTTCTGTCATAAATATTCATTAAGCCCTGGGTTAAATAGGGCACCAAGTTTGGTAATCCATTTCTTTTCCTTTGCATCAAGTTTCTGATGCCAACCAGATTTATGAGTTCTATCACCAATGAGTTTATCAATAATAATGAAATGAAACTGAGCTGTTTGGTGTGTAAGTGTGTGTTTATATAGCGCATTTGAAGTTCTTTTACATTTAATGTCACTCAAGTGTTCTGACATACGTAACCTGAAGGGTCGAGAGGTCTGACCTATATAGAAAGAATGGCAACTGCAGCAAGCCATGTAAATAGCCCAGTCAGTGTTACAGTTGGCAAAAAATCGAATATCAAAAACTGTGCTACTATTTCTACTACTGAATTCCTTAGACCTCAAAATATATTTACAATTAACACAATGACCACAAGGGAAACAGCCAATCAGTTTGTCACCCAAAATAGTGGTCTGATATAACTGAGGTAGTATAGATTCAGAATGATGTTTGTAGTGATTAAAATGTCCTGCTAAATTTTTTCCTTTACGAAAAGAAAAAGAGCATGTATTGGGAATAATTGTTTTAATATTACCATCCGCCTTCAGTATGTTCCAATTGTCCTGGACAATATCCATGAATCTGTTAGTATTTCTACCAAATGTAGTTGTAAAGCGTAATACATTCTTTGACAAAGATTTTCTTTTTTTTTTTTTTTTGCCGAATAATATGACAGACAGTGAGTTATCTTGTTTAGACGAATTAGCACGAAATAAAGATTTGGTCATTCTTCATGCAGATAAATGTGGAGCGGTGGTGGTGATGGATTGGAGTGACTATGACATCGAGGCTCACAAACAATTGGGTGATGCTCGATATTATACCAAAATGCCACTCGACCCCACCCCTGTGTTTAAACAACAAATTGATAACTTTTTACATTCTGCGGTTGACAATGGGATCATAACAACTAAAACATTAAGTCATTTAACTATCACTGACCCTGCCAGACAATTTATATATTTTTTGCCAAAGATACATAAGGACCCTTTACATCCACCGGGTAGTCCCATTGTGTCGGGCATAGGATCACTTACTGAGCCCCTTTCTGAATTTTTGACCAGGTATTTAAAACCATTATTACCATGGGTCAGATCTAGGATACAGGATACCACCCAATTCTTAAGTATTGTTAATGATATGCAGTTAGAGGAGGATTGGTGGCTATGCACATTAGATGTAAGTTCACTATACACCAACATCCCTCATTGGGCTGGTCTTGATGCTATTGAATACTGGCTTTACAAGTCCAATATGTATCAACCTGGTTTCAACACTTTTCTGATAAATCTGACTGAGCATGTACTTACTAAAAATGTATTTTTCTATGATAAGGAATGTTATTTACAGATCAGTGGTACAGTGATGGGGGCTTCCTTTGCCCCCATCTATGCTGATCTATTCATGGCTTATATTGAGGAGATTCTGATTTATGATGATACCCATAATTTGTTTTTGCCTGAGATTGATATCTGGCGGAGGTATTTGGATGATTGCTGGATGGTGTGGAGATCAGACATCGAATATCTTCGTGAATTTATGGAATATTTAAATGATAACAAATGGGGAATACAGTTTACTATTACTCATGACCAGAAATCCATAACGTTTCTGGATGTTTTGGTAACAAGAAATCAGGATAATACCCTGAATACAGAAGTTTATAGGAAGTTTCCCCAATATAACACCTTACTCCATGCCTCCAGCTATCATCCAAAACACATCGCCAAAAACATTCCGAAATCACAGTTTATCAGAATTAGACGTAATTGCTCGGATGATGTTAGTTTCAAACATCATTCTCAGGATTTATACAACAGATTCATAAACAGGGGTTATAGTTCAGGGTATGTTACCATGGCCCAAAATTATGCTTCGGGTCTACATAGACATAATCTATTGATGTACAAAAGAAAATCTTTGTCAAAGAATATATTACGCTTTACAACTACATTTGGTAGAAATACTAACAGATTCATGGATATTGTCCAGGACAATTGGAACATACTGAAGGCGGATGGTAATATTAAAACAATTATTCCCAATACATGCTCTTTTTCTTTTCGTAAAGGAAAAAATTTAGCAGGACATTTTAATCACTACAAACATCATTCTGAATCTATACTACCTCAGTTATATCAGACCACTATTTTGGGTGACAAACTGATTGGCTGTTTCCCTTGTGGTCATTGTGTTAATTGTAAATATATTTTGAGGTCTAAGGAATTCAGTAGTAGAAATAGTAGCACAGTTTTTGATATTCGATTTTTTGCCAACTGTAACACTGACTGGGCTATTTACATGGCTTGCTGCAGTTGCCATTCTTTCTATATAGGTCAGACCTCTCGACCCTTCAGGTTACGTATGTCAGAACACTTGAGTGACATTAAATGTAAAAGAACTTCAAATGCGCTATATAAACACACACTTACACACCAAACAGCTCAGTTTCATTTCATTATTATTGATAAACTCATTGGTGATAGAACTCATAAATCTGGTTGGCATCAGACACTTGATGCAAAGGAAAAGAAATGGATTACCAAACTTGGTGCCCTATTTAACCCAGGGCTTAATGAATATTTATGACAGAAAATTTTTTTTGTGGTGTATAAATACTGTCTAACATTACATGAATATTCATGAGCTTAAGGAATTGGATGTGTCTTGTCAACCAATCAATTGTTTTGATTCATTATATAAGACTTCGTTTTGGTTAGCTTTTTTGTTATACACTGAAGAAGGCCAGGTGAAATCCAGGCCGAAACCGGTCTGTTATGCAAGCTTTTTATGAAGTCTCTAGTAGTTTTAATAAACTACTAATTGTGTCATGGCTCACTTGTTGCTGGCTTAGTTTTTACTTCTTCCCTCTTCAATACACACACTTCTGACTATTTACTTATAATACAGTCTATGTATCTGTACTGATCATTTATACAACTTTTATTCAGTATGCCTGAAACAGGTTCCACAATACTCTGCACAGTATACAATTTCATGTAATGTGTTGGAACTGTATACATTGCTTTATTAATAACCCTGGTAATCATTACGGCTTTTTGCAATCCTGCAAACCTAGTTTGCCTATAGGTAAACAGGTTTACATGTCTGCTGGTGTCAGTGTTGCTTTACATGGCTTCCTGGCTGGCAACACTGTTGCAGGCCATGCAACTGTGCTTGTTTACATTTAAATATGGTGTTCAGCATTCATATTTAATTAGGACTGCTGCTCACTGTATAAACATGTAAACTCCATGTAGGCTTCTCACTAAGTCTACACAGAGTTTATTGAATCCCCAGGAATGTTCATAATATTGACCTCAAATCAGAGACAGAACAAAGCACAGATCTGGAAGCTAGCTGAACATAACAACATTACACAGTACAAGTAGGTACATGTACAAGATTGCATTTAAGTGGGAACTGGGGTTCTGCCCTTTCTCAGTTGTAGTGTGATCTCAGAGTTGGCATTTAGTAGGATGTGTGTGGTCAGGCCCTCAGCAAAATCATCAGTGTGTTACGTTGCTATTTTTGGATATGTTCTAGTTCAATGTTTTGTTGTTTCACTGATTTGAGTCTGGTGTTATGAACAATGACTTTTTGGCAAGCCCACGTTCTGACACAGACCATCTAAACAATCGTGCAATACAGAGAAGACTGCTTAACCTCATGTGAAAGCTGACAGTGTATACGTGTAGCCCAACTGGTTATTGATGTTATTAGTTGTTTATAAAACAGTGCTAAAATTAATATTTGCGGTGTTTAAGACCTATAATCTAATGAATGAAACCACTGAATAGCTTACATCATGCTGAACAGGTTGCCTTTTAAATTCCTTAGGTAAAGCTTATGATTCTACAGATGTAAGTGACTGGGAGGATATAATTTGATACTGCACAGGATGCAGCCATTGAAAGATACAGCACAAATTTTCAGAATTCCATTCGAAAGAATAGCTCATAATCTGCATTACATCCTTGGGATTGGAATGTGTGATATTAATATGGATGAGCTTGGTGCATTCAACCTTAAATAAAAACAAACTAATACCAAAGGATATAGCAACTTCCACACTGCATCTTTATTTAAAAAACACCTTAGTCAAGTATTTTTTTGTATATCTTGTTCATATGCTATTTGTTCATAGTATCATAACGTTCATTTTTGGAGGATAGTTCAAAGGAGAGAATGCTCAATAGAGTGAATGCTTTTTGCCATAGTTAATAATTACTTCCTACAAAATTTAGTTTTTCATATTTTCAATCATTCTATATTCACTTTTGTGAATGTTTGATATTTAGTGACACACACATACACACACACACACACACACACACACACACACACACACACACACACCACATACATACATAGACACACACACACACACACACACACACTCATATATATATATAAATATATATATATATATATATATATATGGGTCCCCTTCAGATGGTCAAACTTTTAAAAGCTCGACTTTCATATGGCCGAGACCATATGATCGAACTTTTAAAAGTTCGAAAGGTCTGAATGGGGATCTCCATAGAGCACGGAACGGGAAGATTTCCTTTTAGCGCAATGTAGTGTGATCTAGCAGTTGGTATATTTAAATAGCAGGGGGTATGGGGGGTGCAGCACTCTTTAGTTTTTTTTTTGTTTGTTTATTTTATTTGCACATTTTCAAACATTCAAATGTTCAGTCATATGGTCTCGGCCATATGAAAGTCGAATATTTGGATGCTCGATTATGTGAAGTAGATCCATATATATATATATATATATATATATATATATATATATATATATATATATATATATATATATATATATGTATATATCATCCCTTTAAATGAATTCAGCACTTACAATAAACTCTACAAACATAGTCACAAAGTAACTAATCATAACTGGCATCTTTATCCCCTCTGACATAGATTCATCTATAACCCTCTTTTTCCCATTTTTGCACATGGGATCAGTGTCACATCAACAGTGACAGTCATCTAGAGCCAGTGTTTTTACCACCAGATAGCTACCCCTGCCATTCTTTATTGTAATTTGTAAGTTCTATGTTGTCCTATATATTTTACTCCCATGGTGTGACCATATACGCTCTGTTGTGTCCCTGAAGTGACTTCTCCCTCCTGTTTTGATTTCCCTAATTTCCTTTTGGAAATCCTTGAGCTTATTCCATTTTTACTTCTTCTGCTCCCTCCTGAGGCCATGGGCCTTTGTCATATTAGATTCCACAACTTCCATCTTTTTTTCTCTTTTCTGTCTAAGGTTAATCTCTTTAATCACCTTCCTCTTAGAGGCTAGATTAGCAGTTCCCACCTAAAGATTTTTCCCACTTTACATTTCCTTCCATTCTTTTGTAATGATCTCTACCCCATTAAAATATGCTTCCTAAGGTTAGCCATCTGCTTATAGTTGATAATATTGACCTATATTCTTTTCTCACTTATCTTCCATCCATTATTTATATTCTTTATTCCCTTTATCAATCATGAACAGATGAACTATTCCTGTCTGTCCATGTCTGTACCTCCAGCATTTATCACTTTCTCACCTCACAAGTCTTTTCAGTTTTTTATGCATGATGTACAACCTGTGTATGATTCTCAAGTGTATGCCCCAGAACCTGATCAGTAGCCTTTACAGCATGTTCCGGATTTATTCCAATTCCTCTCTGCTTCCTTCCCACCATTTCTTCTTTTCACAGTCTTTCTACATTTTTTGCCTCATCTTCTTCTTGTTTGGTCAGATCCCTATATATTATTCTTCTTCCTCTTATTTCACCTCTCCAGCCTACAGTTTTTGTACTTGGACAGTGAGCAAAAAAAAGGGTGGTGAGTAAGCTGCATAAAGCATTGATAAAAGGTGATGTGTAAAATGGAGCCAAAGGGTGGTATGGCAGGGGAAGACAGATCAGGAGATAACAGCACAAGATTGGCAAGAGATATGCAGCATGATGAAAATAACAACTAAATTCAGAAAATTACAGATATTTAAATATTAGTATTTGCATACATATTTCTTTACGCCAGGCAAAATTACATATGCTGTTCCCAGGGTCCAGTCCTACTTGCTGGAGATGTTAAAAAGAGGCTATTAGGAACTAGGACCACAGGAATGTATTAATGTAACAGAATACAAATGAGGTCTTGAAAGATTAGTGAAGCTGGTATTGGATCAAAATTGGGAGATGACTAAAATTAACTTCTGCTTCAATTAGGCGGGAAATGTTAAAAGCAGTAAACACAGGAAGACACTAACAGGTTTATTATTGTTATTGGTGAAAAAAGGGGATCACAAGGAATTGGAAATTGAGGAAGCAACCCATGGTTCCGGACATCTTTCAAATGATGAAGTAGTAGAGAGTACTAAGAGACAGAAACATTGAAACTGGCCCCAAGGAAAATGCATTGTAAAAAATGGGAATATTTGGAGGATGAACAGTAGATGTGGAGTCAGTCAGCCCATGGCACAGGTCTATAGGTTTCTGTGGAACACCCAATAATAAAAAGAGAGGATCAGATGCATTAAAAGATTGGAATTGCAGATACTGATGTAAAACAATATGACCTAATTCCAGGTAGAGAGTATTTGTGGGAATTTGTTGTCACCAAGAAGCAGTGTAGCACATGCTTCTACCCCCCCCCGGGACTGAACGATCACGTACCTATAGAACCTGTATTATTAGCAAGAATATGAACTCGTTGTGAATGAAAAGTATGTAACTGAATATTTAAAGATGCACAAAACAGTTACATTTCACAAGTATATATTAATTTCTTAATGTAAGAAATGAAATAAGCCCACAATAAGCATAGAGAAAGGTTACTGTGACTAATTTTCTTTATAGATGTGAGTGTTGAAATGCATTAAATGTTATGTGTACCTTTAAATTTTGTGAACCAATTGTAAATTTCCATTGGTTCAAATCCAAAGGTGCCTTTTTTGCAATGGGTATTTTAATGAAATGAAGGAGAAGTATGGCATTCTGATGAAGTCCACGTTTATGGTGGATGAAAGCGCTAAATCTCTTTGCTATACTAGTTTTTAGGTTGTTATTTTATTAAATTTTTGTCTATTTTACCAGCTGCGTGAAACGTGTTGTTGGATCTGTGGTGGATTTGAGAGTGTGCTACACTGCTACTTGGTTGTTTAGTGTTTGGTGTATAGCCGCTCTTATTTGGAATTTGTTGTAAATCGAAGCAAGCTCATTGCTTTATATAACTAAAAAAATGAACAGACTAGATACTCAAATATCTTTAAAGCAGGTGGAAAGGGAAAGTGGCTAAACTAGCAGATTGAATTAATGTTATTTTATTTTTTATTTTTAAAGAACAGTTTCTCTGTATTTTGAACACACATTTACAAAACAGTCTTTGCAGAGACATATAAAGCAATGACAAAGCAAAAAGCCACCAACTGGACACAAAGTAAATTTATTATAAAACCAGAAACGAACTTCAAAATTTACAGTCACAAAGTAAACAATGAAATGTAAGCGCTTTCGTTTAATTAATATTAAGCTTCATCAGAATGTAAAAAGTATTTAGGAGATATACCAAAAATAGTTTACAGAACAGGTAGAAGTTTTAAAGACATACTAAAAAGTGAACCCCATATAACAAAAAATAGAAATATAGTAAAAGGGATGAATAAATGTGGAGCCTGCAATTGGTGTTTCAAAATTAAAGAAGGACATGCCTTCCATTTAAGAAATAAAAAATATTATTTGAAAAGTAGATATAATTGTAAATCTAAAACAGTAGTATATTTAGCGATGTGTAACTCTTGTCCTATATTTTATATAGGAAAAACAGAGAGAATGTTATCACAAAGAATCTATGAACATGAATATTCCATAAAGAAAAATAAAACAAATAATGCCTTAGCAAAACATATTAATGAATCTATAGATCATCAGTTCCATTTTACAGTAATTGATCATGTAGAAGTAGATGACAAACGTCCTTGGGGGTTATTTTTAGAACAAAAAGAGTTACAATGGCAAATCAGAGTACAGGCTGACATATGGCCAGGAATTAATGAACGTAGTTCAATAGCCCCAATTTTAAAACTTAAGTCATTAAATAGAAAGAAAATTAAAGATTAAAATAAAATAATTTATTATTATATATATATATATATATATATATATATATATATATATATATGTATAGATTTTTAATTAAATTATTACTATTTGTGAATGGGCGTACCTTCGTTGAAGGTTGTGCATCAGGGCTGGCAATTCGGTACATAAAAATCAACTGCCAATCATTAGCAGACCGGAGTTCCGCTGTGGCGACCCCTAACCGGGAAAAGCCGAAAGTCACAACAACATTATATATAACTAATAAATAATTTTAGAATAGTTAATATCATGGGTATTTTAATTATTGTTGTGAGGCAAGCATGAATTTAATTTAATTTAATTTATATTAATTTATATATATTTATGCATATATATATATATATATATATATATATATATATATATATATATATATATATTTTTTTTTTTTTTAATAATAATATATTATTTATATAGTTAATCTATATAAATTCTGGCTATTTGATTCATAATTGAAGTATATATTTTATGACTTTTGAGTCTATACATAATTTAATATATAAACAATCATTAGATTCTATTTCCCCATTTAGTACTATTAGGCGTTCGTGAATTTGAAGAGACATATGGCGGGCTTTTTTGAATTACAGGAAGTTATAAAAGGAAGTGATGTTTTTTTAAAAGTATTGTCTGATGAAGTTTAATATTAATTAAATGAAAGCGCTCACATTTCATTGTCTACTTTGTGATTGTAAATTTTGAAGTTCGTTTCTGGTTTTATAATAAATTTACTTCGTGTCCAGTTGGTGGCTTTTTGCTTTGTCATTGCTTTATATGTCTCTGCAAAGACTGTTTTGTAAATGTGTGTTCAAAATACAGAGAAACTTTTCTTTAAAAATAAAAAATAAAATAGCATTAATTCAATCTGCTAGTTTAGCCACTTTCCCTTTCCACCTGCTTTAAAGATCTCTGAACTGATTACCCAGTCCTTCATGGTCTACTTGCTCGCTCATTTCTATGATTCCCCATACTACTTGCCAAAGGTATTTTGCACATGATTTGCACTGAATCTCCTTTCCCTCCCTCAGTGTTGGGGTAATATGAATAACCCCATCTTTGCCTGTACAGATTCCCTAAGTTGCATTCAAAACTCACTGCTGCAGAGAACATTTAGAATCACTTTAGCATCACTTCCACTGTGCCTTTTATGTATTTTGCTATGTGAAGTCAGTCATCTGCAAGCACCAGAAAGCATTGACCACTGCTCCGTACTGTATCATTTCCCCTAGCTTCTCCTTTTCCACTCTGCTCAATGTTCCCATTACTATGATGAGCAAGCCTGAGGAGAGTGTGCAGCCCTTACTTGCTCCCTACTCTATGGAGATCTTAATGGTGACTCTCCCATTCATTGTGATGTTGGTTGTGGTTTCACATTAAAATGTTTATATCCATTGTCTGAATCTGGATTCAAACTCTTTCTCTTCTAGGGTAGCCCTAATGGAAATACCATTCCACAGAATCAAAAACCTTTTAATGTTGAACAGCACTATGGCTCCCCCATGATCTTTTTCCTTTAATAGTATCCCATAAAATATAAGACCGCCCACCAGATGCCCAACATTTTTTTATTAAGAAAATTAATTTGGCCCTCCTACTTATATTCAACAGTATTTTTCCATCCACCAGACTAGAACTTTATCCAGAATTTTCACATCTAAGTTGATCAGTGAAATGGAGTTCACTCTGCCCCTTGATCTGTTGACTTGTAGTTTTGCTTTGGTAGAAGCTCTATCCCAGCTCCTCTTACTCTGCATAGCATCCTTCTCAACTCCACATATCTACTTAGTACCCTAGTCAGTTCTTTCCTCAGCATTTTGTCCATGGTGTTACAGAAATCAATGCAGTAGCTGTCAGGCTTGAATAATTTCCCATCTTTCAACCTTTGATTCACTTAACATACTTCCTTTTCTAAGATGAGCTTATCAATTTGCATTCAGTTCTCTTCCACTCTCTCCCACTTCCTTCTGAATCCTGTCTCCTCCTCTGTACCCAAAATTTACAAAGATTTGTAAAGAAGTATTCTATCCTTAATCTGTTTCTGTTCCTCTGTCCATCTTCTCTCTTTCTTTTTCAGGCTTGAGATATGCATCTTATCTTTCCTAGTTTTTAGCTTCTTTGCCAATCCTTCCCTCTTTTTCCTCCCAGTCCCACTACTTCTGTTGTCTCAAGCCTTTCCATCTCATATTTTATTGCTTTCTTCCTTGCCATTAGCAGGCAGGTCCTGCTTCCCTTATCCAGTTTCCCTGGAATGTCTTTCAGTTCCTCCCTCACATTCATTCTGGATCGTTGCACCTCCTGCATGTTTTCTGAGCCACATGATTAGCCAGACCCACCATGTGCTTCTTATCTCCTCCTTTCCTTTCTAATTTTCTTCTATAATTCTTTAGATGGCTGTCTTTAGGTCACTTACCTCCCCATCCTAATTCCATTTTGTTACTCCTTGTCTCCATCTCTCTTCCTTCTCATTTCCCAGCCTTCTCTCCATTTCATGTATACCAGTGCATTGTTCAAAAAAGCTCCTGCCCTTGTGATGACCTTTTCCATTGCTAGCGGGGCCTTTATGTGAATCTAGAAGTAATCCAGTCTGCTTCCTTAGTCATTTTTGCATCTGGAAATTATAAATTGTTTCCTCTTTGTGATTTTTTTTATTCTTCATCCATCCAGTCCTTATCTGACATTTTGTTTAATAGTTCCTTCTTTCTCCTGATGTTGAGCATTTTCCTCTCCTCCCATCTGCTTGTTGTTGTTGTCTAGAGCTACAGTGTGATCTTCCCCTTTCTCTCTCATTACTTCCCTAGATAGTCTCTATCTTCCACCTTTTACTGTTTGCTAAACCCTTTCAAATCACCCCAGTTCCAAATTTTGCTTATTTCTACCTTGCTCTCCCTTACATTCAGTACTTCTCTAAACATTATTACTATTCCCCCTTATGTGATTCACCACCACTTTGGCATAGTCTTTTATCTCTAACTTCCTCACCTCCATAATCTCCAGCTTTGCTTCCTGCAGTAATCCTATGTCAAGATAGTCTCTGTCACACAGCCTGATAATCCTGTGTCTTTTGATTGGATTAGCTAGAGGCCCACATTCCTAGACATAATCCCACAACTTCTGACCCCATGTATTGCTTGTATTCACTTTGTCTGAGCTAGACTAGCCCGCCCCACCCCATTTTTAACTACTCTGCATACCTACACAAAGGATATCTGTTTAACTGCTTGCTCACGGTCTGCTCTGAAAGGTCCCACTTCTTGCTTTTACCAAAACCCCTGAATTTTCCCCACCTAGCTCATTAGTCATTGTTCTCTCTTTTTGCTACCCCAGTTTCCCCTACTCTGTCTAGATTTTTAGTTCCCCTGCTTCCTTTTCTTCCTGTCCATACAGGCTCCAACAGGTCTGTGTAAGAGCCATGTGACCAAAGCATCCCACCTATCCCTCCTGCTATTCTACTTTTGTCTGTTGATGGCACTCCATTGCCTTCTGTTGCTCTCGTTTGCATAGTTCTACTACTGACTGATATGCAGCCTCCACTCCCAATTCCTGCTATTTACTTTAACTCTTGTTTTCTTTTGGCTTGCTCCTCAGTCAGCTCTTTTTTAGATCCTTTTCCCCTGTTTCTGTCCTTCTCTCCTTAACTTCTTTCTCTCCTTTTGCTTACCATTGCAGTCATACTATTCAATTACCATCCACGCCATGATATTCGTCTGCCTCATCCTAACTTTACCAAGCCCTCTCTGCTGTGTGGTTATTGTCAGACCTCCCAACTGTCCCTAGTTTGGAGGAACTTTCTTATCTTCAGACCTGATTTAGTATGCCCCTATTTTGGAGCTGTATTTCTATTTTTAGGCTTTATTTGCCCTTTCACACAATTTTCTGAATTTCCCTCATCACATGTGTTTTTTTAAACTATTACACAGAAAACCACACCTCATGGCCAACATACTAGTGGCAACAATAACTTAAAGAAAGATGACATCTTACAACTCCCTTTTTCTGAAGAAAAATAAATGACATTGTGTAGTAGAATTTTTAGGTTCATAGATTATAGATTAGTATTAGGCTAACTGCCCTTGTGGGCCATTTTCAGCCTAGCCAGTTACCCCATGGGAGAATCAAATCCTGTACCTTATGTTTGTAAGGTAAACACCTTACCCATTATGCCAACCTCCCACCCTTTTGTGATACACTTCATTAAAGTCTACAGATTTTACACTGACTGATAATGTGCACATGCTTTTCCATAACCTTTGTCACACTATTTTCTAAACATGTGTTTCTTTAGAAGTAGCTCTCATTCCTACTAAAAGCAGGAAGACTTTTGTGCTATTTGGTATTCAGTTTTTATATTAATCAGACACCCAGGTTTTTAGCTGGATGCTCCTATTTTCCAAGTACCTTTGTTTCTATTTTCAGTGTCTGTGGGTTGAGAGCTGTGGTTGCTTGCATAACACAGTTAACACTATTACGTCTCTCTTACTTGTGTCCACAGTCTAAAACAGCAGTAAACAAACAGCATAGATTTAAATATAACATATGCATGTATTAGAGAAGATCATTTAACATTTGCACTCACCCCAGCAGACTCTCATTAGACCAATGTCCTCCAATTTTGCCACCTCACTAGTTGCACTTATGTGCCTCCAGCTTCTCCCTTATTTACTTTCACACTTAATGGTCTTTTCAGGAAGACTGGGTTCTGGTCTGCTGTCCACATGGGTAGAATGTCAGGTTTCACTTTTTCCTCACTAGACATGTCTTATATTGCTCTTCAAACTCATGTACTTCCTCATCCCACCAAGGAGGCTTGAGGCTTCACATCCCCTGTGAATCAACAGTACCAGGTAGAATTTTTAATCACATATATTGAGCAGTTTTTCCTACAAGGTAATTTACTAGCACTGAACATATCTGCAAGATTCAAGATTATTCACCTTTTTTCTAATTTTAAAGTTACATTAAAAATTAAAATTGAAGTATTAATGTGTATGTTTATTCACTTTGCATTATTATTTTTTTAAATATTTCTATTCTATAACCTTTTGCACTGTTGATTAAGTTGATTTGAATACATATGCATGTGCTTTCTAATTAATGATCATGTGACTTTTACTTAGCATAAATTGATTGATATGTATGTCTTCGATCCACAGTCTGAAAAAGTCTTTTAGGTGAGAGCACTTACAGCATGCTGTTACAATAAAGCATTTGGAACATTTTGATCAGCACCATAACCTTTCCTTTGGTTTTATTATAGTTTATGTTTGTTTGGTCATCTACTTTTTGACAATGGAGTCTTTTCTTACAGTTTTATTTTTTCACTTTTGCATCAGATGTTGCTTTGTTGCCATGATCCCCCGCCCCAGCCATGTTATCCACACAGCTTTTTCTTCTTTATTAGTGCTGTAATTGTTGTGAGCCTATCCCTGGATAGCCTAGTAAGGTTATTATGTCTTACTGGAGGAAAAAGCTTACAGAAATGTACCACTGTCTTGTAGATCCTTGTGAGCATGTCAATATGTACTAGTTTGTCTCTCCATGACTTCCCTTTTTGAATGGGGTAAAAACAATATTTACCTTCAACAGACTTTTGCTTACCTCAATGGCCAGAAAATTAAAACAAAACATGAATGAAGTACTTACAGTTTGGGACCACCATAACTGTTTTGTCAATCTGATTTGTTTATCATGTCTGGCTTACTTGTGTGTGTAAGTCCATTTATGCCAGTTGTGTTCTGTTGTATTTGCTTGTTCTTTTCCACTACAGAGTGTTGTTGAATTTGTCTCTATTATCTTCCTCACCAGGTTGTCCTGCTAGCTTGCACTTTTCTGCTGTCCATCAGATCCCTATAAGAGGTACTAATGAGCTTCTCTACAGGAAATTCTTCATTGCTGGAGTGACTAACATAATGATGTCTCTTTCAGACTCTCTCTCTCTCTCTCTCTCTCTCTCTCTGCTTGTGACTTTGCCCACCCTGTATAATTTGGATTGTTGTACATGTTGCTGCAGCTTTGGTAGGAGACTACATATGCTTTTCTGCTCAGTCTTAAATTGGGGGTTCCCGTTTCCTCCCATTCATTATCTAAATGCCAGGTTTCCTTTAATGAATGTTCTACCTCTATGTTTCATTTTTCTGAATTGCTTTTTTGCCCTGAATGCTTGCCATCTTCCTTCTTCTTCTTACAGGAAGTTGCATGCCTTTTCCAAACTATTCAAAAAATAATTATTCACTACCAGTGGAAACTATGAGTTTTACTGTGAATACAGGCTTTGTATGCATGTCCTTGCCCTAAATTCTTCCTTAACTGAATTAAAGGCTTTTCTTGTGCCAATGGTGTCATTGAGAAGTCCAGAACTACTGTGAGTTGTTTCCTAGCTGGGCTGAAGATCTTTCCTTTTACTGCTAACATCAACCATCCTTTTGTTATGTAGTTATGCAGCCTACAAAGGACTTGCATTTGAGCACCATTAGGCCTATGAGGATTTTTTTTATTTTTGTGAATATAATTCAGTGTACAATCTAGCCATTTTGTGGGGTTTGGGACCAACAAAATTTCTGAAAGTAATAAGGTCATTGTATCTTACTCTTCCACTAATCTCAATAATTCTTACTTTCTCCTCTTTGGCCTGTTCACATGGGCGTTTAAGACATTTTTCACCCTTGCTATTTCTTGGCCCATCAGGGACATTTTCTCAAAGCATTATTCAAGCTAGTCTTCCATCTAATGCATTCTCAACTGATTTTGTTTAGCTTTTATGTAAACAGAGCTCGTTGTCTTTGGTCATTTGACCAGCTCCCCTTTTTAGTATTTTATGCTTTCTACGAACTGTTCATGCATTCTACAGATTTTACATAGGTTATCTGGTACATTTTATTTAATCTAATGCTCCATCTTGTTCCACTGTTTTTCATTAATGCTATCCAGATAAGCTTTCTCTAGTTTTGCTCACTATTTTTACCGAAATCTTGTAGGATCTTACTGGAACTTAGGATCAGGTGGTTATGTTCGGTTTTTCACACAAAGACAGGGATTTAGAAATGGCTACACTAGGAGTAAGCCTGAACACAGGTTACTGTCATAGTGGCAGCAATTTCTGATTCAGTGGCAGGCTGACCACAGTAATTCTGTATAGTTTACAGAATCAGTGCGGTGGGCCTTCTCCATAACCATGCTGCAAACTAATGAGACAGTCAAGGGAAGCGGCCTATGCTAATTTGCCATGTGCTCTCCTCCAGAAATGCCTGCAATAAGGAATTTATGCAGTCAGTGATTCAGAGAATCCCATGGCTAAATAAATTAGCACAACTGGCCATGTTGTAGTGATTGGGATAGATTGCTTAAAAGGTAAGATCAGGTAAGTGTCTTAAAAGATGTAGTAGTAGTGGGGAAGTGTGTGTGTGTGTGTGTGTGTGTGTGTGTGTGTGTGTGTGTGTGTGTGTGTGTGTTTGTATGTGCACGTGAGTGTTTGAAGAGGGTGCCATGAATGTGATCAGGTGAGGGGGTGGTGTCTGATCTACAGTGAGTGTCAGTGGGTGTGTTTGACAGTGTATAAGAGAGTGTATGGGGGCAGCCATACCTCTAAACTCCCCTAACTAATGAACAAGTCCTGTAATAGTGTAGCAGGAACACTAGACACTGGGGACCTTTCAGTAGTACTCTAGCTCGTAAGATATTTATAGAACAGATTTTCCAGCATGAAGCACTTTTCTGCCTCATACGATGTATGAGGAGGAATTCTAGACAGTAGGGTCATTCTTTAAATATTACTCTATGGCACTTAAAAAGTTAACTGATTTTTCATCCTGATTCATTTTCTGAATGATAAGACATATGAAACTATAATATTTGGCACACTGACTGATTACAATCATCTATGCTGTACAAGGTGCAGGGAAATTATAACGAGCAAAATCAGGGATGTTCTGCAAAACAAGGGACAGTTAAAAAAATATGTCAGCGTGGTTTTGTGTGTCAGAGGGTGAATGAGGGGATACCTGTGCCAATGAGATGCACTGGTCGCCTGTGGTAATTACCACAGCAAAGGGTTGATTAGCTCTATTGGTAACACCATGCAAAGCAGAGACATGTAAATAAGGTGATAATGAGGTATTTCCTCAATACAGATAATCAAGTTATGAATTGCATTTTCCATGATTGTGGAAACTACCCCATCTGGCCACAGCAGTTTGCACTCATGGAGGAGGGGTCTTTCTGAATCCTGGTCAAAGTCTCTTCGCCCTTTAATCTTACTTGTTGTGGAGTCTACATTGTAGAGTGTAATCATATTTGCAGAACAAATTCCATTTTTCTGTGGCATACTGTAAATATTGCCAGTGTATGCACAGTATTAAGTCATTATGCTCCATGTCTATGTCCGTGGTATACTGCTAGTGCCATAGCATCAATTTCCGAATTTCATTAGTCAATCATCTTTATGAAATAAAATCTCAGTTCTAACAAATTTAGTAAAGCTTTTTGATCTGAACCTCCCATGAAGGATCAGGTACAAAAAGTGAAAACTACTGGCTTTATATATTGGTATTCTTCTCTACACCCAGAGCCAATGCTGGAGTCAGATTTCTTGAAAGGAAGTGATCTTTTCCTTGTTGTAGAGTTGTGCTTTGTAAGTAGCCCAGGATAGACTTCATGCAGTTTTATATATATATATATATATATATATATATATATATATATATATATATATATATATATACATATATATAGATTCACTTTATAACCTCGAAATGCTGAAATATCGAATTTCAGTATCTCGAGACTATAAAACCGAATCCACAAAACACCAACAAACAAAAAAACGCGAAACCACATAACCGAAAACACCGCACACACTACACTAAACATACAACACAACACCCACATCACAACATAAACAAAATAAAACACACATACACAACTCACACACACATAAGCACAGGGGTAAGCCCCCCTGCATCCCCCATGTGGGGGGCTGCGCCCCCCACACCCCCCTACTTATATATACTAACTCAGAGATCGCACAAACACAACACAAAAGCTCACTCACACACGCACATCCTCCAATCCCTCACACACACTCTAACTCCCACTCAAAACCCTTACAAAACACTCACTTACCTGACATAACACCTACATCCACACATGGTGCCGCGCACCACCAAAACACAAACCCGGACATTACGTAGCGCAACTTCATAACTGCAAATTCTACATATATTCGACATATGTGAAATTCCTGATTATGAACGTTCGCTATTTCAAACATTCGACTTTATAGCTTCAAGATACTGAAATTCGACATTTCAGTATTTCGATGTTATAAAGTGAACCCATATATATATATATATATATATATATCTTTATATATATATATATATATATATATATATATATATATATATATATATATATATATATATATATATATATATATATATATATATATATATATATATATATATATATATATATATATATATATGTGTGTGTGTGTGTGTGTGTGTGTGTCTATATATTAGATGGTCAGATAGTGTCCATCTGAACTGCAGTCCCTCACCCAAAATGTCTTTGAATTGGCAGAAGAATGGTTCTTACAGCGTTGTCTCCTCCTTAACCCCAAAAAGACAAAACTATTGCTCTTTACTCCCACACAAAAGTCCACCCCAATTGACTTCATTATCAAATCTAATAATGGCGCAGTCATATCTCCCGACACTACCACCAAACTCTTAGGAGTAACTATTTACCACAACCTTAACTATGATACTCATATCAACACCACAATAAAATCAGTTAACAGAAAACTAGGCTCCCTCTATAAAATTAAACCCTTCCTTACTCCCATAGCTAGAACTACTATTGCCCACACCCACCTTATCTCAACTCTCTTCTATGCCTCTCCTATATACACTAATCTATCTAAAAGCAACCTCAACAAGCTGGAAGCCTTCTACAATAACATTGCCAGATTTACTACTGGCTCCTCTTTTAGAACCCACCACTGCCAAAATCTGAAACAACTGGGTTGGCTGGAACTACATAATCAAATTCTTTTCAACCAACTTATTATTGCCCATAAAACCCTTTATCATCCATGCAACACACCAATACTCATGAGTCTAATCACCCCATATAAAAAAACTTACAAACCTATGCTCAGCAAATAAACTACTGGTATCTAGACAAAAACCCAACAATAAAACAGGGGATTCCCTTTTCTCTAACACTGTGGGAAAAAATCTGGAACCTACTTCCTGGTGAACTCACATCTCTTTCTTCAACTCCACTATTCAAAAAGAAACTCAAAATATACCTTACGACCCACTGGCTATGTCCTTATACTAACCCAGACTAAGATTTCTCTTCCTGTTACCCTAGGTTATAGCACTAAATACTACTCACTTCATAGCTACTTTTAAGACCACTACCTTCTAGGTTAGAATAATTGTACCCAGGAAAGACTTTATGAACATGTCACTGCCTTTTAGATGAGTCACTGCCCTTAAATAATTCTCCCTACCTTGTAAATAATTATCTGTTCTTCTGTGCCGTATTTACAACTGGGAATGTCTCACACCCTTCTGTATATTCTTTTCTTCTATTATTGTTTGGTCCACACAAAAAAAAAAAAATTTCTATTTTGTTTCGTTATTTATTGCAGTGGTGGTGCTGCGGTAGCATTGTCGCCTCACAGTAAGATGCTGTCCGGTTTGATTCTCAGCTAGAGTGTCTTCTGCATGGAGACATGCGTGAATGGGCGTACCTTCGTTGAAGGTTGTGCGTCCGGGCTGGCAACTCGGCATGTAAAAATCTACTGCCAATCATTAGCGGACCGGAGTTCCACTGTGGCGACCCCTAACCGGGAAAAGCCGAAAGACACAAACATTTATCATGATTACTAAGTTACCATGTAAACAACTGTTTTGTCTGACAAGTGAACTGTAACTGTAGTTGCAATGTTCTGTTTTGTTTTTATGTGGAGCTCTTCTCCCCGGGCCTCTACTGAAAATGGACATATATCCAGTTAGACTAGCCCGGTCAACAAATATAATATATATATATATATATATATATATTTTTTTTTTTTTTTTTTTTTGCACAGGAAAGTTGTGGAAATATGACTGAGAGTTGCAGAAAGGAAAACTCTGATAGCAATTTATGTTTACTCACCAACTAGCTCTAACTTGTATTCTGTCTTCTTGGGTGGGGGAGATAGGGAGCCACATGATATCTCTCTAGTGTTACTGGGAGACTTCAACACTCATTTAAGCAGTGATACAGATGCCTGGAGGGTGTAATTGGGAGACGTGCTAGCCTAGATCTAAGTCCAAGTGTCAAGCTGTAATTGAACTTCTGTCAAATCATGCTTTGTTCATAATATAACATGTTCAAAGAAGAAGCAGAAAAGTTCTACCTGTGCTTGGTACATGAGCATACTAAGCGATGATATAAAATAAGCTCTGAGGAAATTAATGTCCACAGACCCATGGCCATATGTTCTAGACACTCAGAAGAAAAGAAAGAGAGAGAGAGAAATGTCAAATTATCACTGTTTAATAATCAAATGGAGTCTCATATATTATCTGAACAGATCCAAAAATCCAAAAAACAAATACATTAATAGGAACACAAGTCACTCTTTTAATAACCTCTTAAGCACTTTTGTTTGTATTTTACATAGATTTCTTCAGAACTCAGAAGTTAAAAGAGTTTGTTATTATTCAGTTGTACCTGTATCTGTGTGCTAACAGTTAACACACCATTATCAATTTACAAAGTACATCAAAAACTTCTGTAAAACACATTTTTATGAATCTTTAAATAAAAACATACAACATAAGTATTAACCACTTGTGTAAGTGCCAATAATTATGTAAAGTAATACAAATACATATTATATAGTCATAATTGGAATATCTGTGACCTTTTCGATTCATTTAAAGGATCTCAGTTTTAAAACATATTTGATGTTAATATGATCATTGAAGCATTATATACTGCCCTTTTTTCAACACGGTGCAGAATCAACAATGCCTTTTTGAATACAATAAAAAATGTAATGGATTTAACAAATTCATGGTTTTTGAGACTGACAGTTCAGTTAGACTTCAGAAAGGGAGATTTTGACTGCCTTTTAGAAACTTGTGAACTGTGATGAATGGCAACTTAAGCTGCAAGCTGACAAAACCTCCAGCCTACTCTTCTTCTTGCTTTACTCACTTTCAGATTTTCAGCAAGAGCTACAATCAGTCTCCTACAGAGGTTATATGGAACAGGATACTAAGGATTGCCATTTGGTGTTGCTGATGGAACACATTGTTTTAAGTTTGTTTATTGACTCCAATTTTGGCTTGCTTTCATGATCTCAGCAACAGGAAAAAACTCAAAAGAGACATTATATTGGTTGCATCATTACCATCCTTGGTGAAATAAAGTTGAAGGATGTTTAAATGGCATTAGTTTGCAATAAATGCAGTGTGTTCACAGCCAAATAAGTTTTAGTAGCTGACAGAATCATTTATCTACGTTGTACATTATTACAAGGCAATAATATATGACCAAGGGCAGCATCCAAGAGATAGCATTTTAGGCAACATGTACTAGCATAAAAATAAATTCTGTTTGTCAGTTTAGGAGTAAAATACATTTTATATCAGAGGTTTAATCTCATAAATTTCAGACATGTATAAAAGTTGTTTGCTTGCCACTTAGTAAGTCAGCTCTGAGATAAATTTGAAATAAAAGTCAAATCTTAAAGACAAAAAGCTTCAGAAACCACACAGTTTAATCCCTGACCTATGCCTTTGAGACAGTATGACAAATCATTAAACCCTTTGACATAACATCTGCTATGGTGACCTCAGATGACTGATGTAAAGAGGCATGCTGCCCCACAACCAGGATGGGGCTGAATCTCATCTAAATCTGCTAGCCTTCCTTCTATACAAAGGTCTTATATTTTACAAGAAAGCAACTTAGGAGCTGAACATGGACATTCTAGGGCTGTATTAAATATAGTTAGAATTCAGAAAAACTGCTTGGCTCATATCCACTCTGAGGACAAAATGTAAAAGGAAATAGAATCAAGGTCAAATGTTATTTGACATACCAGTCACAGAATATGCTAAAGTTCAAAAGTAACTGGTGAAGCACGAAATGAAAAATATAATCACTAACAAACCTATATTATAAAAGTAATTTTTCATAATTCAACCAGATGAGATTGTATGTCTCATTTTAATATATCCTGTTGTAGTTAGAGGTGCTAAATGGTGCAGCAATAAAAGCTCAAAGTGTCACACCTTAATGTCACTTTTTGAGACACGGTGACATAATTTACACATATGCAGTTCTAGGATACTAATTCATCCACATAAACTGTCTGTTGGCCTTAAGTAAGAGACAGCACCATCCTCTAAGTAAACGAGGAAGTGTGCAGGGTACAGTAAGGTAGGACATTCATCTTGAGAATGTTCACTCAACCAAACAGTGGAAAAGGAAGAGTGGTCCTAGCATCGAGTCAGAAATGAGTTTTGTTCTAAAATTATTAAATGTTTCTGTTTTCATCAGCAAGGAATCAGAACTGAAGAATAAATATACCTGAGTATTTCAGACAGGTCTAAGCCAATATCTTAATGTCATTATCCAGTTTTCTATATGAACATTTACTTCTGATATTCGATAATCTGTAGAGCTGGGATGAGAGAAAAAAACTAGGACAATCAGTAAATAAGGTGCTGTCTGCATAAGTCAGGAGATGGACAGAAGAATCACATCCAGAGATAGATGATACTTTTTTATAGACTATACTTTTTCTTATTAGGCATGCCAAAATCAAACAGAATAGGAAGGGGGATCATCCCTGTCTGGTTCCATAGTTAAGAGGAAAAGCAGGAAATTGTATATTCGGTTCTCCATTTCACAGTGAGGACTTAGTATAAATCCTTTACCCAATTAATAAATTAATAATTTAACTTGGAAAGCTCATTACTTCAAGAGTTAAAATGTGTCAGACTGCAGGTAATGTACATTCCACTCAATGTAAAAGGCAACAATGCTCCTAAAAATAGGAGAAATGAGGAAAGGAGAAGAAGAAAAAAAAGGAGAAAGTAAGGAGGGAGAATAGGGGGATCTTACAGTAAATCCTCTCTGTGTCTGTGTGGTATATACAAGTAATCCTTTATCTTAGAAGAAATATAACAAGTAAGTGAGCACCGACAAAGAAGAAGCAGAATTAATGTAATTCAAGTCCAGCTAATAATTTAAGTATTATACATGAATTCTGCAATAAAAAGAACTGAGCATCATATAGTAATTACATAATACAAGGTGATGCTAGCAAAGATAGAAATGTATGTAATTAATAATTAAGTAATAAAGGTAAATTTATAAACTAAAGGATGTGTTGAGTTACACAGTCTGCGACAGAGCAAACTAGAATATGCAAAACAAAAAAAAAAGAAAGAAAGAAAGAAAGAAAGAAAGAAAGAAAGAAAGAAAGAAAGAAAGAAAGAAAAGAGTGGATAGGTTAGATAAATGTGTTTTTGTTGCTGGGTGCAAGGTTACAGGATACAGTATTAGGGATCAGTGGGGGATTCAGTTATATATAAGTGCCGGCTGATAGGGACCGTTTTAGTAAGATGTTTAAGAACAAAAGTAGAGTGGCACTGGTCTTTCTTTTTCTAATACACTTACAAATCATTAGTTTATTTTCATTTTTTATTCTATTTTTGTTCTAGATTGAAAAATATTTTGCTCTTTTTCATGGTGTTTGATACTTTTTCAATGTTAGTTATTTTTCTCTAGCTGTCTTAGGTTTCTTTCTTTAAGTATTTCAGTGTGTTACTATCTCACATCTTTTATTTCTGCTTGTTCTTTCAGAAATCTAACTTGCAAAAGAGGAAGGATTGAGTTTATTTCGGGTTTATAATTCTGGTTGCTGCACATTGGTTTGGTAAAAATCTCTTGACTTAACATAATAATGTCTTATTTCTGTGTTGCTTGGGTGTAGAAATAGTAGGAGAATGATGCATTAAGTCTTGATATATCTCCACTGGAGTGTGTTCAGTGGCCGTAGTTACAATATTGCAATAGTTTCTAGGTAGAGGAAGCACTGCAGTGGGCTAAGAATTATGCAACATATGGTTACCTGTTGCTTCATTCTCAGCTGTGCTGCCATTGACTCAGATGCCACACCAGAAGGCTGTGGGTCACACTTCTTAGACTTTCTGGAAAAGCCTGTGATAGAGTGCTGCAGAGAAAACTCTAGATGATAGTTAAAGTTTGAGAGGAAGAGTGTACAGTCTGTAAGGCCACAGTACAGGTCGATGAATAGCCGTTAAGTCTTGTGCGGTTGTAATAGAAATTATGGAAGTTTGCTGATCCAGTCTATGGTTGTTTTGTGGACTTGAAGAGGCCTAGGACCACATATCCCAGCATGTGTCAGAAGTTCAACATGTAGTGTATTTCCTTTTGATGAAAGGAAGACCAGATGCTTCTACCCTCACAGGTGGTGTTTTTATTTCTACTCCTATAGTAACATGCAGCACAGCATGAGGAGAGAACAGCATTCCTGAGATGCTGTCCTTAAGATGAGGTTTTAAACAAAGTCGCATCTGTCTGACTCAGTGGTAACTTAGGTAGATGTTAATGATTCCATGGCACAAACTGAAAGAAGAGTGGGTAAATTGTATTAAAAGCATACAACAAAAATTCCAACTGAGCATTGAAAAACACAACTATTGTTTATATGAAGATGTTATAGGAAATGTTCTCATCCATTTTACACTTTTCCTATTTTTTTCCTATTTATCTTTGATATAGGACATAAAACAGTCAGGTTTTAAAAAGTCAAAGGAACTTAAATTAGTTACCTTACTCCAATTGTGAATCTATTTACACCTCTTTCATTTCCTTTAACAATCCCTGCGATTCAATAAAGCATTTTTCCATGCCAGAATAGTGCAGCAGCTTCTGCACAGAATATGGCTGCTGAGCAATTCAGTAAACAAGGCTGGGCTGTGCACGAGCCTGCTAACACTATTCTGGCACAGACACCACTGAATAATGTTAATTACCTCATTTGCTTGTGAAAACCATGCAAATGAGGTGAATTAGCAATTCAGTAAGCAGGCAGGCATCCATGCCAGAACAGTGTCCGTTGCAGAAATGTATTCAGTTACTGACCATGTACATTTCTGCAAAACTGAATACAGGGGCATGACAGCTCAAAGTAAAGCATGTATTATAACCATTAGGCATGCCAATGGCCAAAAATATGGTCATTGGCATGGAAAAGGGTTGCACAATTATAAAAAAAATCATTTTTTTTGGCTGATTTTGGCCATTTAAGCATAGCATAGTGGCACGCAAATGAGATTGTGCCGAAAATAAAAAAATGTGAAAAGACAATTCTAAGCAAAATTTGCATTTTTCCATTATAGTGTATAGCATGCAGAATCAAAACAATAACAGGTAACACTGGTTGCTAAGGAGAAAGGCTCTGGTGTAGTGATATAACAAGGGACTAAGGCAGTGGGGTATGCAAATGAGTAGATTTTACTGAATAGCAAAATGAGAGGCCATCATACCTCTCAACTGTACAGATTTTCGCAGAATGTGGGAGTGCCTTCTGTGTGGAGTCTGCATGTCCTCCCCGCGGTTGGGTAGCATTCAATAGACATTCGTGCGTAAATGGGCGTGCCTTCGTTGAAGGTTGGGCATCGAGCTGGCACCTCAGCGTTTCATAAAAATCTACTGCCAATCATTAGCGGATGAGAGTTCCGCTGTGGTGACATCTTACCGGGAAAAAGCCGAAAGACAAACAACAACAACTATAGTCTGCTACTCATAAAATCTGTGTTTTTCTGACAAATTATTGGGATGATCTGAGGACTAAATAATGACATACATTTGTGTTTCAGACTTCAAATCCTTCAGAAAATGTATGTTAAAACAAATCCTGTTACTCTAACAACTTTCTAAGTATATAAGAGTAATATTTAAAATATGTCCCTATTTTTGGGCCTTTGTCTCCCCATTTTGTCAGTCTTTGTCCAGATTTCTTGCACTGAGAGGTTGAGAAGTATGGAGGCCATTGTCTGCATGCACCTAACCATGTAGGAGCCATAAGGTAGTGGCGTAAGCAGAAGAAGCAGCTGACATGAAACGGGGGGGTGTCATGCTAGGTGTAAGCACATTGGAGCTCCACAGCTTCCATTTCAACTTAGCTAAGCGCAGCTAAGCAAGGGGATGTGTCTGAGGCTGTATTTACTTATTCCATGAAATGAAGAGTGTGTTTGCATCCAGAAGAGGGCCATTTCTGCTTAAAGGTGTTTACTTTAGCTAAATGGGTTTGAGTGGCATGCACTGGGTCTTAAACAAAACAAAAAAACGGAAATAGCAGAACTGTTTACATTTGGGCAGTGGGTTTGTACATTGCACCTCGGGGCTTAAAAGAGGCAGAAATGAGAAGGGGAAAAGGGGGGAAATAGCAGAATAAAAGCAATCAAATACAAATAATATAGCAGGCAGGTGGAATGTATCACAGCCAGCCAATCATACAGGCAGCATCTGCAGTACAACAGTATAAACTATGCAAACACCTTGCAGGCTGTTTTTTCCCACAAACTCTGCACCATTGGTGTACACACTCAGAGTAATTTTAACTGACAAAATGTTAGGCACTGCTGTCACTTTGATGCATCAGTATGTGCTAGAGGCTGAGGGCAGTGAGGAGGATAATGCTGACAACTGCCCCAGACTGAGGAGGAGGAGAAGAGTGCTCAGACCCAGGGTAACCTACCAGGGGCTACATGATCTAGAGATAGTAGAGCCCTACATGGTGGACAGGGACATACTTCAGCAACTCATTGAGCTGTGCCAGCCTCACCTCAAACCCAGATCCAACAGAGGGGAACTCATCCCAGTGGATACTAAGGTATGTGTAGCCTTAAGAATACTAGCTACAGGTACTTTCCAAAGGCCTACTGGGGGCATCATGGGGGTCTCACAGGCATCTCCATCCAGGATACTCCACCAATTCCTGGATGCCATGCTAGCACATGCTGGTGAGCACATTTACTTCCCCAGCACCTGTGAGGAGAGGACCAGCAATATGCGCCTCTTCCACCATGTAACAGACTACCCGGAGGTACTGGGTGCCATAGGTTGCATGCACATCCACATCAAAGTACCACCCGGTGAACAGGGTAGGTTCTACCTAAACTGCAAAGGCTTTCAGTTCATCTACTGCCAGGTCATGTAAAATGTCCAGGGCATTATCATTAATGTGTGTGCTGGCAGCCCTTGAAACTATCACGACTCACACATCTGGCATTCCTCACACCTGTACCAGGGATTTGCCTGGGGGGACACCTGTATGGCCATCTGGTGGGGGATGTTGGCTATGCGCTGGAGCCATGGATGATGACACCAATCAGAAATGCACACACACCCATTCAAGAATGCCAAAATGAGGCACACACACAAATCAGGATCATTATAGAGCATGTGTTTGGGATGCTCAAGTCACGGTTCTGCTGCCTTGACATATCTGGTGGAGCCCTGCAGTACTCTCCAGCCACATGTGCACCCATGTTCATAGTATCTGCCATGCTACACAATATGATCCTGTGAAACAGCTGTAGCAGAAACAGCACAGGGAAGGGCCACACAGCCCCCCATCATTGCCAAGGTCCCCACAGGCACAGAGGGACTCCAAGGAGGAACCCCCTGAGCCAGCTCCTGTAGGCAGATGGAGACATGCCCAGTATGCCCTAGCCTTGGCAAAGAGGTAATGCATAGCACACACACTGACACTGTAGGGACTCAGGGACTGACACTTCTCTCTGACTCGCATACACAGTAAAATGGATACCACACACATCACACTACCTTACCATGTATAGGCAGTGTACTGCGTCATATGACATAGGCAGCCCTCAAGCACCATCCTCAGAACTGCCGCATGCACAAGGTAAGTCAGTCTTCTTAACAATAAATGAATGGATTACTATGTTCTGGTAACATATCTATGGTATCGCTGCATGCATGCAAAGGAATGGGGTGGCCTACTGGGATTGCAGCATACAACTGACAGCTATGTGAGACACCAGGAAATGTTTGCCCAATACTGACTTCCCTACACTATGCAGTAGTACACAAGGTGATGAATCCCACTGCAGTATATGTGGGGGGGGGGCAAATAACTGGGGGTCATAGGTCACAGGCATGGATGTCAGTGTGGGGATCTCATATTCATCCCTCAGCTGCACTCAGGAAGTCAGCTGTACAAAATCATAAAGAAATGTCTGGCAAAGACCCACAAATTGTGACAATGATGAAATACCCCCCTACAGACTTACACAGTGATAGCACAGCAGGTATTGCAGTTGTAGTAAGGCTCTGAAGGGTAAGAAGTCTAAAACGCAAATGTATGCCATTACAATCTTGACCTGTGGTCTTTAGTGATATGCCACTAGTCTCCAAGATGGCACAATATTATGCTAAATGGAACCAAAATGTAAAGCAAATATCAGCACAGTCTGTGCAAATGTGTACAGTTGACAGGTGTGCCTCCCCCCACTCCCATATTCTCATAGAAATCCAGTAACATGTATGTTTGCAGGGAAATAGCAGCAGAGCATACATTGCCAGGACTGTCCAAATTAACATGATAACTTGTTGCATAACCACAATATGCAGGGGTCAATGAGCTATGTATATGTGTGGTTAATACTGTCAGGATGTGGCCAGTACTTACTCCTGGCTGTTGTGTCATAGTAGCCTAGGTACAGTGTTGTCTTTGACAGGGCCGTATTCCAAGAACTGCAGTGGCAACTATTCTGCATGTCAGCTACACCTACGGTAGGAGCTATATACATTGTACAGATGTCCATATCTGTTAATGCAGGAAAGCTGTACAGGTCATGGACAGGGGGCCACATATATGGACAGTACACAGCTTGGAGTAACCTACACAGTGCCTACCATGCCTCTCAACTGTACAGACCTATTGCAGAATGTCCAGAGGTTTGCATCATAATTGCGGTCTGTATAACATGAAATAGTGGTTGTCTGGCAATTCATTGGCAAATTACATAAGACTAAGATCAGAAAATAATGACAGATTGTAATGTCAGACTTCATACCCTATAGAAACACGCATGCTAATGCAAAACCTGTTGTTGAATCACCTTTCTTGGTTTGTAAGGCCAATACTTAAAAATGGTCCCTATATTTAGGCCTCTGTCCCCCAGTTACTTATGGCTTTGTCCAGATGTCTGATTCTCAGAAGTTGAGAGGTATGGTGCCTAGTAGGATAGCAGGTACCTGAAGGTCAGTGTACTGCCAGTGTATAAAAGGCTGCCACCATTCTGTGTCAGCACTGACAACATATCACTGGCCAACAGCCATACCCCTGGAATGACACAGGTTGTTACAGAAGGAGCACAAGTATGCCTTGTATATCTGTTCTGCTTGTCATAACATTGCATTTGCCTGCCAACTATTTGCAAAACAAGAAAAGGTCATGTCAAAACAGCAATGGCAGACAGTGGGGAAGCAGACGTCAAACCCATAAGAGCAAACAAGCAATTACCAAACCGGTTTCCCAGCTGCCTATGTTTGGCAGAATATTATTAACACCCTGTCCCCATGAGTGAGCTTTTGTCTGACTGTCATATTTGGGCCTGTCCAGATGTCAGTCTGTGATGGTATGGCAGCTAGGCCCACATGTAGCCTCATAATAAAATATAGCAATACAAAACATCTAAGGACCACAGCAAATGGAGTGGTGCAATTATGGACAACCTGCTAAATGGGTGCACACAGAGGTGTGAAGTCCACAACCCTGTGTGCGATGTAACGGCATGTACCCCACCTGCATCAGAATTACAAATACATAACAGCAGCCACTGTGGCCAAAGCCTTTGACTGGACTACAGAAGGACAAAGAGACACACATAAGGGGAAGGGGAAACCACTGGCCAGACAAATGGAGAATGTGCACACCAGAACAGATTGTGCAATAACATAGATGCCATGCAGTGTAAGGAGTCAGTAGATATCACCTGAAAATACACAACACACACCCATGTAAGTAGAGGTCCGCAACAAAACAAAACCCAAACAATGGACACCTTAGAGGCAAAAATCACATGAGAATTCCACAAACCTACACACCACAGATCATGTAGACTCCACACACCAGGGTCTTGCAAACACTAAGGCCTTACCACAAACCCTAAACACCTACCTTACACAGATAGGCTAACAGCACTGTCCCTCTACCCCATTCCATACAGACTCTGCTGAGGTGATCCCTGTCTGGCATACAAAGCAATCCAGACCCCACCTTGATGGGACTGTTGCACATATGGAACTCAAGGCCCACTCCATCAACCTGTAGGCACATCATCAACCTGGGCTGTGATATCAGTATGGCTTGTTAGTGCAACAGATACGTGTACCACACACTCCTCCATCTGTGGAATGCACTCCCTGTTAACAGCAAGCCAACTGCCTCAATACCCCTAGAGATGTGCTCCCTGTATAAGTGCATGTGAAACACAAAATACAGTCATGTGACCCCACCTGTGTCCCTGCTGGATAGGGGCTCTGTGTGCTGACATGTTGTAACATGGGTTACACTGTCATCTGCATGGGTTATAAGAGCTTCAGGGCCAATACCCTGCTAACGTCATAGCAACCTATCAACCTCTACACAACTGTCAGTGGTTCATCACATTACTCTGTACTGCTCTGCCACTGACATACCTAAGAGTCACAGTGCTATGTGGAATATACTACACATATAATGGACATTTCTGCACAGTAGAATGCACTCTGTACCCGCATCCATACCTCCCAACCTCTGACAGCAAGACATCTGGACAAGGTCATAAATAAAATTGGGACAAAGACACAATGATAGGCACGTGTTGTAAATATTGCCCTTACATACTGAGAAAGTTGGTAAGATAAGGGGTTTTGCATTAGCAGGAATTGTCTGAAGATTATGAAATCTGAAACACTAATGTCTGCCATTATTTTGTAACGTCAGTCTTCAATTATATGTAACTAACTTGCCATAAAAACATAAGTTTATGTAGACTGGATGAAACTTCTAGACAAACACCTGGACAATCTGCCAAAAAATGTACTGTTGAGAGATATGGCCACACTAGGATATGACTTTTCAGGTAAGAATACCACACAAGCAGGAGATTCTCCAGTCAGTATATCACCAAGTTGCTGGACTGTTTACACAGCTTAATCAGTCAACCGGCTGTAGCCACACCTCTCAACTGGGCTTTTTGGGCAAGAATGTATATAGTCAGGCTCATAATATTGTTCTGTGCATCATACATCTTATATTCTTCTGGTAAAGCACTGTGATGATCTGAGGTTGTCTGTCACTAGGTAATGACACAATACATTGCAGTGTTAGACTTCAGATATGTCAGAAAATGTCTGCTAAAGCAAACCCAGTACCACTAGGAAAGTCCTGTTTACTTTTAGAGGTATGGCTGTAGCACACAAAAGCCGGACAACTATCTCTGGAATGGAATCCCACTCTCATTATAGAAGGTAATACTGGGCATGCCCCTACACTTAGAGAATCACAGGCCATGTTGGAACCCACATTGGACTATATAACTGTATTGTGCAATTATGTCTTTGCATACAGACAGCTATGTACACCTTAACTGTCCCTACACACACTCATCAGACAGGATTACCCTCAGCTAGCTGTAGATGGCCCATATGTGATATGTCTACATATGTTGTGTGTGATACACAGACATATATATGAGCAACAGATAACAAAATGTCAAGCATACACACACATAGATGTGGAGAAGAGAGAGACAGACAGTGATAGAGAGAGAGAGACACAGGGGGGACACAGAGAGAGTGAGTCACACACACGGATTCCCTGAATGGCACAGAGTGATGTCCTGCTGCGGACAGTGGCATACTGGTCATAACCAGTCACCTGGGGCACCATGAAGGGGAACTCCATTGTGTAATAGTACTGTGGTGGGGGTTATGATATCACATCACCTGCCTTTGTGTGTGTGTGTGTGTGTGTGTGTGTGTGTGTGTGTGTGTGTGTGTGTGTGTGTGTGTGTGTGTATGTGTGTGTGGGTTTGTCTGTAGGTTTAAGTATTAAGAGGCTGTTCCAACTCAGTATAATTCCCATTGCCATATTTCACAAGATCTGCTGCTGTCATTCACATTAGATGTACCATTGGACACCTGTCAGCGCTATAAGCTCTGTATCACATGTGATAACTGTGCAACATTATAGTGTGTGTGTGTGTGTGTGTGTGTGTGTGTGTGTGTGTGTGTGTGTGTGTGTGTGTGTGTGTGTGTGTTTGTTTGTAGGTGAAACAGTTTTAGGCCATTCCCACACAGTACACTTCCCAGTGCCCCAATTTAGCAGTCCTGCTGACATCATTCCCCTTAGAAGTACCTTTTCATAACTGCAACCCTATAAGCTGCGTGGCACATGCAATAGCAATGTAACAGTATAGCACAAATAACTAGATAGGCAGGAGTTCTACTCCCAGTTCTGACAAGTGTGTGTGTAAGTGTGTTTGTTTGTAGGCTGAAGTATTTTGAGTTCTTTCCCACCCAGTACACATCCCAGTGCCCAACTTTAGCAGTCCTGCTGATGTCATTCACCTTAGAAACACCTTTGTACACTTGTCAGACCTACAAACTCTGTAGCACGTGCGATAACTGTATAACACTATAGTACAAATAACTAGATAGGTAGGAATTCTAATCCCAGTCCTAGCAAATGTGTGTGTGTTTCTTCGTAGATGAAACAGTTTTAGGCCATTCAGAACCACTACGCTTCCTAGTGCCCTACTTTAGCAGTCATGCTAATGTCATTCCTTTCAGAAGCACCTTTGGACAGCTCTCAGCCATATAAGCTCAGTGGTGCATGCAATAACTATGTAATAGCATAGTCCAAATGACTACATAGGCAGGGGTTCTGTTCTCAGGTGTGGCAAATCTGTAAGTGTATATACAAGAGTTTGTAAGTGTGTATGTTTGTAGGACAAAGTATTTGACGACTTTCCCACTGACAACACTTTCCAGTGCCCTACTTTAGCAGTCCTGCTGATATCATTGCCCTTAGAAGTAACTTTGGACACCACTCAGCCCTATAAGCTCCATGGCACATGTAATAACTAAGTAACAGTATAGTAGAGATAACTAGATAGGCAGGGGTTCTACACTCAGTCGTGGCAAATGTGTGTGAGTGTCTAAAGGTGTTTGTAAGTGTGTATATTTGTAGGGTAATGTATTTTGATGCCCTTCCCACCCAGTACATTTTCTATTGCCATACTTTACAAGGGTTCTTGATGTAACTTGCCTTAGGCATACCGTGTGACACTATTAAATCCTATACGCTCCGTGGCACGTGTGATAACTGCATAGCACTGTAGTACACATAAGTAGATAGATAGGGGTTCTAATCTCAATCCTGGCCAATGTAAGTGTGTGTTAATCTTATCCTCTGGGGTGTGGGTTATACCATTTTGAGGCATGTACCACACAGTACACATCCCATTGCCCTATTTTACAAGGCCTGCTGATGTCATTCACCTTAGATGTATCTGTATACACTTGTTAGCCCTCTAAGCTCTGTGGCATGTGCAATAACAGCATAATACTATAGTGGGAATAATTAAATAGGTAGGGGTTGTAATGTCAATACTGACAACTGTAGTAGTGTGTGTGTGTGTGTGTGTGTGTGTGTGTGTGTGTGTGTGTGTGTGTGTGTGTGTGTGTGTGTGTAGCATATACCCTGTGGCTGTTGTGTATGTAGTTAATACCCTTTTAAGGCCTGTTGACCCCCTACCTATGACATTACTTTAAAGACCATGTTAATGGCATCTGCCTCAAATGCACCATGTAACACTATACAGCCCATAACAGACATCTGTACGGATGTACATGGAATATATACATTTGAAACCCATATGTGGTCTGTGTCCCCTAACAATGAGCATTCCTGTGATATCTTTGCCAAATATGTCACAGTTGCTATAGTGACACACATGCCAGCATCAGACATCATACCTGACTGATGCATCATGCTGATACAAAGTTTAACACTCTATCACTTGTGCAGGTTTGTAGGAACAGTAGATGGGACCAATCACTATGTCTAGTGGGTTATCCCACTATCCATGAAGGCATTTTCAAGATTACCTGTCATAAGAGGTTGCATGTTAGGTGCCAGGCATATGATCTATGTGGAGCATGTCATGTGTACGCAGCACTATAGTACATACAAGTGGATATATAGGGTTACTAATATGTCTGTTGGCAACTGTGTATGTGTTTCTGTATGCACAGCCCCTGTGGCTGTCTCTAGTGTGTGAATGTGATGGCTATACCATTCTGTGTGCCTCTTCCACCCTGTGAACTCCCCCATTGCCAACCTAGTGTCAGCCCATAGAAATGTCATCCACCTTACAAGCACAGTTACAGTTTGTAACACCAAGCCACTGTGGTGAATGAAATGGTCATATCACTGTGTATTGTACATTAATAAATGGGTAGATCATCTACTCTGATGTGTCACCTCCATGTGCATGTGTGCTTCATTGCATGTCCCCATACAGTGGTGTGAGTGTGTGTGTGTGTGTGTGTGTGTGTGTGTGTGTGTGTGTGTGTGTGTGTGTGTGTGTGTGTGTGTGTGTCAGTTTCCTCTAACATGTTAAGGGCCTCTGAACCCACCATTGCCAATCCTAACAGCCCCTGCAATTGTCACCCACTGCAAAAGTAGTGGCAGACACTGCCACACTACAGTACTGCTGTGCTATCTGTGTTATTTATCTAGCACAAACGTTTGTCAGACTGTGCAAATAGGGGCTATGCTCAGCCCTTCATCAGCTGTCCCATGTACAGGACTATGACTCTGTGTGCACTACCAGCACAAGAGGTCAGACATGCATACGAGATAGCAGACACTCATGCTGGTGATTGTCAGGTTAGACTAACACAGGTTGACCAGTGTCAGGAATACATAGCCCAAATCTGTCAATGACAGTACCAGGTATACTCTCATTAGCTTTACATTTAACACGGGTTATGGAAGACTTACAGTTCCAAAAGTACCACATAAAAGTGAATTCATGCCACCCAAGAGAAGTATGGTTATTAATGTGTTTGAAAAAACACTGTTAAAAACAGTGGAAGAGGAACATAAAAAATTTTGTAGAAGGAAGAAAAAATATAATTTAAGCAAGAATGAATGGAAGGCTTTATTAGATTTGAAGAATGCAAATAATCAATACGTGTTCACCCAGGCTGATAAGGGAGGGAACTGGGTGATTCTATCAAGGGACAAATATAATTCCATAGCCTTGGATTTATTGATGGATACAAACACATATATAGAATTGTCTTCCAATTTGTTTAGGGAATATAATTCACAATTATTGGAACTACTGGAAAGAGGAGAGAGGTTAGGTTTCCTGTCATCTGCTGATGTTAGAAAATTGTATGTAAAAAATCCCAAGATAGCTAGATTCTTCATTATTCCCAAAACACATAAGGACATTAGGAACCCACCAGGACGTCCCATTGTTTTGGGCAAAGGAGGTTATTTGCAGAATGTTGGAATATTCTTGGATTCCTTGTTAAAGTGTTATTTGGAAAGAGTACAGTCACACGTAAAAAATACTAATGAAGTGTGCATGAAAGTAAGAGACATCAAATGGGAACATGACTTCTATTGGACTAGTGTAGATGTAAAATCTTTATACACTAGCATTAACAGACATCAAGGTTTAAAAGCAGTGGAAAAAATGTTGGGGGATGGACCCAAAACTTATTTCATTCTCAGTTTGTTGGATTTTTGTTTTGAATTTGAAGGGAGACATTTCTTGCAAAAGGAGGGCACAGCTATGGGGGCAGCATTTGCGCCCTCATATGCGATTTTGTTTATGGCCCATTTCGAGAATTGTTTCATTTATCCCTCAGAATTTTATAAGAACAAGGTAGTAAAATATGTGAGATTTATTGATGATTTGTTGTTCTTGTGTAGGGGTAATCCAGAAGATTTTGGGAAATTTGTCTCAGGGATTAGCGATAATCCTTGGGGGTTAGATTTCACTTACACTGTTGGGGGAAAAAGCATCCAGTACTTGGATGTAGAGATTTATTTGAGTTTAGACAATAAAATACAATATAAACCATTTCAGAAGAAGACAGCAGCTGAGAATTTTTTACATGCATCTAGTATGCATAGTGAATATCTGCTTAAGTCCTTACCATTTGGTGAATTTAAACGCATTGGAATAAACACTTCAGATAGTAGAAGGATTTTTGGTGAATTTAATAAGGTTGAGGAAAGGCTTAAAGGAAGGGGATATTCTGAAGAAAATATTAGATGGGCCAGAGGTAGGGTAGAATGTGAGCTAGGCCTGGGGAAGTCATCTGAAACAAGGAAAAAGTTTCGGAATGAAAATTTGGATTCTTGTTTTGTAGATCCAAGTGCAGTGAGGTCTGGAGATAATATGTTTTTTTGTCACCAGATACTCACAATTTTCTGACATAATAAGGGAGGCAGTGACGAGATTTTGGCCCATTATCAGTGGAGATGAAAAAATAGGAAAACTTTTTCCATCAAGAGTCACCTTTTCATACAGTAGGTATCCAAATTTAAAGGAAATACTGAATTTTAGAAACATGAGTACATTCAGAAGGAACATCAGAAAGGGAACATTTAGATGTGGAAGTTGCAAGATTTGTAGTCTGGTCAAAAGTTTGGATGGTATTAAAATCAATGATGTTATGTATAGGGCCCTTGAGTATTATGATTGCAACTCCACAGGGGTGGTATATATTATAGGATGTGGATGTGTGAAACAGAAGTGGTACATAGGTCAGACAACAAGAAAGGTGAAGCTTAGGATTCTAGAACATCTAGGTGATATAAAACATAAAAGAATGGAAAGTCCTGTAGCCAAACATTTTTTTGAAGAACATAAGGGGGTTCCAGAGGGATTTGTATTTTGTGTATTGGGTAGGCCTAATGTATCTGGAAATGAAACTGCATTTCGTGAAAGATTGTTACAAATGGAATCTAGGTTTATTCTTAACTTTAAAACCTTGTTTCCTAATGGAATGAATATGGAAATTTAAACCTAATGTTTCCACATATTTTTCAGAAACAATGAATGTTATAAAAAGTATTCAGTGTCAAATATGTGTGAATTTTGTAATAATAATATTTGTTTTAATAATAATATAATAACATCCATAAAAGTAATGATTTATTAGCATTATTTATACAAAAGTATTTAGTTAAAAACATAAAAGGCTATGTATAAGAATGAAATATATTTATATAAAAATGTTTACATATATTAGATATTTAATGAAGTCAGAAATCATGTAAGCAAGTGAAGTCAAAAGATTTTTTTTTTAAATTTTCTTGGATGCAATTATATGGTTGGGTTAATAATTTGAGTTAATTAAATTATTGAACAAAGGTTGATGCACTAATAATGCAATCAGATGTAATATAAAAGGGGTGGTGTTTGACTTTGTAAAATGTATTCCAAGAGAAGGCGAAGGCCGAGGTACCAGAATTAAAAGAGTTCCATCAGACGTACCAGTGATTGTGTTCCTCTTTTTTGTATACTAAGTGATACTCTCATTAGCTGCATGATGGTTGAGTGGATGTGACAGTAATGGCAGGGCCAACAGGTGCTGATAGCTGAATCTGTTGCAGTTAAAGTAATGGCTAAGCTTGTGAGGGGCCTAGTGCCAGTACCCAAGTAACCTCCTCTGTATGTGTGAGCCTGCAGTCCTACAGAACACCCAGTAGACATGTATGAAGGCTAGGTGGCTGTGTCAAGGGTATGTATACAAGGTCACACTGTCTGCCACAATTGCCCCTCATACACTGTTGCATGTAAACACACCTGGTAAACATGTACATATACAGCTGTACCTTAGTTACAAAAAGGTCACTGTGTTTCCACTCTTCCTTACTCTTCATTGCTACTGTCAGCAGACCCACAGCCTGAAAACACACAGACACTTGGAACACAACCAGAATACAGTATGTGACACAACAGTCAGTCAGCAATACTAACAGCAATAGTGCATCATGGTTAACAAGGTACATACACCTCAATGTGTACCCATAACTACTGCCAGCAGACAGCACCTTACACAGCATGACATTGCTACACTGTACTATAGTCCCCTTGTGCATCACACCCATATGAGCATGTCCATGCATCAATAGTATGGATAACAGGGTTGTGGCACATGTATCATCACATGCATAGGGTATGGTGTTGGATTGCCAGAGACCTAAACTAGGCCATATGGCTGACATCGTGTGTGTGTGTGTGTGTGTGTGTGTGTGTGTGTGTGTGTGTGTGTGTGTGTGTGTGTGTGTGTGTCTGGAGGGATGGTGTTCAACTGGGCCATGCAGAGGAGCTGTGCATTTCTGGTGGTGACCGGCCTGTGATAGGGATGTGGGAGTGTTTGTCTGCACACCATCAAGCCATGTGGATGCCCAACACAGGGCTATGTTGGGCAGCCATGGACTGTACATGGCAGGATGTATGGTTCACCGTCTCCCAGCAGGGACGCAAGACCTGGTTCTGCCATTAGTATCACTGGCACCGCTAGGCCCAAGGACAGATACAGTACTACTCCCCGATTGTGACTGCTGTCTGCTGGATCCGGGCCAGGATAACATGTCTATGGCCTGCTCTGGTGTGCTGTGGACAGCACCCTCCCTTTGGTAGTGCTGTTGGTACTGCCACTATGGGACTGTGAATGTGCATGGCCACTTGGGCTCACAGCTAATCATGTTGTTGATCTACATCCACCTGGCCGATGCCCTACTCCCACCACATGCTCAAGCACAGACATTGCATGGTTGAGCAGTGACAGTGTCTCACCCCACTGTCTATCTATGACATCGGTAAGATGAAGTATGGCATCACAAATGCCGTGGAGGTTGTCATGCATGGCAAGGAGCACTGCATTCATGACCCTGAGCATCTGTCTGGTGTTGTGGTCAGTGCACACCTGTACCTCCATGATGGACCATAACATGCATCTGATGACACCTGCTATGGCACTTGTGACAGGGGCTTGATGGTCAGCAGTCCTCCATCAAGCACCCCTGTCCATCTGTCTATGTGTGACCTCATCTGCTGTCTGGCTATGGCTGGTTTCTACACTCACACTTGCCATACTCTACACACTAGCCTGTTCCATGCCACCATCCTTAACCTGTCCATTATCCATGGCTGTTGGGGACTGGGTATGTGTGGGCATACTGACTGTGTGCAAGGACATGGTGGGTGAAAGTGGGATACCAAACAATGGCACAGATTTTGGCACCAGTCACCCCACCTGTGCCTCACTATGACCACCATCATCATGGGAGTCTGCTAAGACACTGACATCAGTTTGTAAGGGAGAGGGACACCAAGCCCTGTGTTCACCTGCAAGGGGAAGGCAACATATGTGAATTAATACCCTGCAGTATTATGTTTTCTGATAGATACACACACAAACACACACACACACACACACACACACACACACACACACACACACACACACACACACACACACACACACACACATACACACAGGGTCTATATTATCATCTCGAATGGTAAAAATATCGAATGCTCACATGAGCAAAAAGGTACATAAATTAACTTGTTTATTTTGGGGTCGCGGTACAGTGAGGAATGAAATATTTGCCCTTTCCTCACTGTAGTGTGACCTCAGAGTTGGAATATATATTTAGCGGGGAGTGAGGGGGTGCAGCCCCCCACAATAGCAAGTTCGTTTTTTTACCTTTTCGCTCATGTGAGAATTTGATATCTTTACCATTCGAGATGGTAATATAGACCACACACACACACACACACACACACACACACACACACACACACACACACACACACACACACATACACACACACATTCCTGGTGCAGTCTGGCACAGTTGTGACACCTATGGGCCCTTCAGGGCAGACCTTATGGTAGTTCTGCTTGCCACAATCCATCTCTTTCACTGCTACTGTAAGGCGCACAACAAAGGGTGACAAATCCTACTGTGTGATGGGCCTAGTAGCAGAATGGTAACTGTGGCCAAGACCAAGGCTATTGGAGTGAGCTATACAGTGTCACCAAGTGCATATGCACATACTGTATGAGCTGACTTACTGCTATACAGACCACACACAATGACAAGGTGTAAAGATATTTGATGATAATCGATGAAGGAACAGGACTATACACTATTACTGCAGTACCTACACAGTTCAGACTCACAGGGATTCATTTCAGACAACATTGCAGGACTGTCTGCAATACATACAGGAAATATGTAAAGTAATAGGTGCATAGCCTCACAGGATAATTTGGCACTGATGCCCTCATAAGCCTGGCCCAGAATTTTGCCCATGCCCCTCCAACACCAGCACCTGTTTCGCTGTCCATCTGGGACACATGCAAGATCCCAGGGGTGTCTCATCTATTTCCCATGCAGTCGTCCAGCTTCTTCTTCAAGAGGGCTATACATGTACTCTGCCAGACATGAGGAGGGAGTGTATTTTACAGACAGTGTATTTTGTGGGACACTATACTATCCCGCCAACAAGTACTATACATGTCACAGACAAGGTGAGGGCCTTGTGTGCATGATGCGTGAGTGGGGTTTGTCTTACAGATATGCAGAAATGCCATCAGGCTGGTTTGGAAATGGCCTTGTATGCTAGACACAGGTTATCTATGATCAGTCTGCATGAGACTGAGTACAAGGGCAGGTCTTTCAGCCTACCTGTATAGGATAGGTGTTGCAAACCCTGGATTTGCCTGGTCAGGAACCTCTGTGGTCTCTGCAACTGCTGCATTTGTTTGGCAAGGTACATGCCAAAGGAGCCATTGTACTTGGTAATGTGCCTGATAAGGGTGGAGTATAAGGATGTAGTGGTTCCTGGATGACATACCCATATTTGTGATGTGGGCCATGTAGACAGCCTTCCGTACAATAATGGCCACATGGAGAGAAACTGTCAGGTTGCTACCAACCTTGGTGCACAAGTTGCCTCGCACCTGATTTCATGCTCAATACATTATTACTGTCATAATTAGTGTGGATGACATCTGCCCCAGCAGGGAGAATGATGCATCTCCTGGCATTCAGTTTGTGGCAATGCTTCTTACACCAGTCATTAATTGGGTGAGGGCCTCTTGTGGGATGCTCTCATCAGTAGAGGAATGTAAGACAGAGGCCAGCTTGCAAGCATCTGTAAACCTGGTCTGCCACAAACCACTGCTTTTGTCCTGTACCTCAGATACATATATCTCAAACAGTAGAGGCCCCCAGACTAATCCTTGGGGTACGCTGCTTTGGAAGACTCGACTACTAGTGGTGGGTTCCACTAGTTTGACCGACGAATGGGTATTCATTGAGCCAGTTAGCTATCCATCTGGTAACATACAGGTCAATGCCTAGCTGTGTAGGCGTTTGTATCCTGGCAGCCTGAGGAGTATTGTGAGAGAATAGGGCTAGGTGAAGGTTGACATTGTTCACCATCTTCCCCCTCATCCTTGTGTTTGTTGACCACTTCAGAAAAGTCAACCAAGTTTAACAGACCTGATCTCCCTTTGACAATACCACACTGTGTGGGCTCAGGCATTTTGAGGTTGCCATTGTCCCTGTTCATAATGTCCTTGATATAGCCTTCCATGCCCTTACAGAGCAGGCTAGTTAGGCTGATGTGCATATAATTGGCTGGGTCAGTGGATTGCTCCACTTTATGTATAGGGATGATAGTGGCTGTCCTCTGTGCAGATGGGATGACACTGTTGCTCAGGCTTTGGTTAACTACAGTGCATAATGGATCTGAGAGCTCATGCCTGAGTTCATGTAGGATGGAGCCAGGGATGGTATCAGGCCTATGGAGACCTCTGTGTGTTGCCCTTGAGAGGGCATTACGGACCTGCTTCTTGATGATGAGGGGAGGGGCAGGTGCTGTGCATGCACATGTGTACCGATGGGGGAACAGGGGGTGATATTTACATTTCAGCTCTCTGCAGCAGGTTGCCTATAACTATGCCGTATGTGTATGTGGTGTTACTGACCACCACTACAGAGCAGCTTTGTGTGCTGCCTCTGGGATTGCAGACATATGTGTGGAAGACCTAGTGATTGGCCTTGGTGGATATGTCCAATCTGCACTCAACGATAGCCTTGGCGCAATTGACCTGTAACCTTATTTGCTTGCACAGACCAAGGTGACATTGCTTCCAATAAGGCACCTGTTCCTTCTTGGTCCTGTCCTGCAATTATTTCCACCTATTATGGTATTTGTGTATTGCTGCTGTCCACCACAGACATTTACCCTACCTTGAGGGAGATGATGTTATCCTGTCAGGTGTTGCTGAGTCCATACAGCTATGTAGGTGCTCACATAGTATTGTGGTGTGGGCCTGGACACTACTGCTAGTTCCAACTGATGGGATGTTGGCTGTAAAGCTACTTCTACCTGCTCTAAGGAGATTTCTAGTCATTTGTGTAAAGTTAATTTTATTTGACCCTGGCAGGAGGGCAGGGGATATGGTGACCTGAACAGTGATGGCTATGTGGTCAGATATTACCAAGGAGGATGGCACTGTAGGAGTACTACAGTGGCTACTCATGTTGGTTAGGACCAGGTTCAGGATATTTCCACCTGTCGTAGGAGTGTTCACTGGCTGTTCCACTGCATTGCCATTGACAAAGCCAGGGAATCTATGTGCATTCATGTTCAGGTGGTATAGGTCATGCACACTATGGTTGGGTAGTTGAAGTCATCCAGGAGCAGGGTAGATGATTGAATCCTGACAGATTCCAGCAAGTTCCAATAGGTGTGGTGGGTGTCCATAGTCATGGTTGGAGGCCTGTAGCTAGCTATGATTTCAGTAGGTGTTTTGTCAACTAACTGCACTCAAGATGTCTCCCATGCGTCATACTGTTTGGCCAGCCCGGAAGTGTGTATGTATATGCTATGTTCAACACTCCACCTCCTGTGGCTTTGCAGGCCCTCCATTTGGGGTCTAAACGTATGATAGGATGAGTATCCTGGCAAGGTTAGTGTGCTCTCCACAGCTACAAAGCAGGTGTCAGTGACTGCACAAATGTCGGCATTCTACAGGGCAAGGTACGCTTGCATTGCCATGGTTGTCTTGCTAAGACACCTAGCTCCTGTTAGAGCAAGACATCTGCACAAAGGCACACATCACTGGTAGGCAAAGGCTGGAAAATAGTGTCACTTTATGAATCTAGCTGAAATACACTCAGTTGCCAGCAAAGATAGTGTCACATTCACAGGTCTACTCCACAAGATTTGACATCTGACAATCAAATATATGCGATTATGTTATGACTTCAGTCGTTAATGGGTTGCCAGTGATGTGCCAGACAATACACAACTATATGAGGCATTGACTACAAATATGAGGTAAGCATGTGGTCAGTCTGCAGAACTCTGGACAGTTGTCAGGTATGGGCTCAGTATATAACTTACCATTCAACACACACTTCTGCACCTGTTGTGTACTATGCACATATCCGATATAAATCTCTTACATTTGTAAGACAAGCATATGTATCTTAGTAGCATTCAAAGGTGATATATGACTATTTACAACATCCCAGGTAGCTGGCCTAGCAGTGTTACACTCAGTACTGGACAACATACATTCCAGTAGTAGTCATACATGAGCTGACCTCTGCTGGGGTGACTCAGGGGCCAGAGATGTGATCCATGTCACTGCAGACAGGGCAAGCAGGAATGGCCATAGATGCCAGACAGCAGCGTGTGAGTCCAGCAGGTCTTTTTGCAACCAGGTGTTTAACTTCCTATTTCACATCCCCCCTTCTGCATTCCATTACAAGCTTACATGATTGACATACCTGTTATAGCGCTGAATAGTTTCCTCAGAATAATGCAAATGTTTAGGTTTGTGTAGTCGCAGTCTGTCTTTGTGTAGATGTGTTCAGACCTGTGTTGCATAGACAGCAGCTTGCCTTTTGTAGGTAATGTTCATGAGCAGGTGATGGCCTGTGCACCAATCAGTGTCTCCCACTTGCTACTTGTATCCAGAGCAGCTGTGTTGTCTTTCTATTAGCCAATGCCATAGCAACACAGTGCTATAATTAAGTCCTTCATGTGGGCCTTGCCCCTTTTCCTTGCCTGTGTGGAGGATATTATCAAGTGTGGGGGCTACAGCTTCACAGACGGTAGGTGGAAATACCTCTCAGGACAAGACATGTGGAGACAGCCCAACAACATGGGGGACAAAGCTTCAGAACTGGGTACAGATTGTAAGTAAGTATTGTTGTTATACACATAGAGGGTTACTAGATTAACAGGGTTTGTCTGTACATGCATTTTCTGCGTGACTTGATGTCTGACAGTGATATGTCTCTGACATACCTCTCAACTGTCCAGATGTCCAAAGACTGCCCAGAGGTTTGCCTGTCATGTTTGGTTTGTTTCTCAGATAATTTCTGTTTTTTAGAAATCAGTAGGAAAATATGAGGACTGTAGTCAATAAATGCTAACATTCATTCGTGTTTCAGACATAATATTCTTCAGGGATGTTGTTACAACAAACCCTGTAGCACCAGCAACTGTTTCAGTTTGTAACACTGCTATGTGAGATATGTCCCTCTTTTTGGCCCCCTGTCCCACAAGTATGTCATGCTTTCTCCAGATGTCTTGCAGTAAGAAGTTCAGAGGTATGGTATATCATGTGTATATTATATAGTCAAACTTTCAAAACTTCGAATCCCATATGTTGGACAACATATGATCGAAGTTCGAAAGTTCGAATATATAATAAAAAACAAAAAATAAATTACCTTAACGGTGCAGACAGGGGAGCAAGTCCCCCTGTGCCCCCACACACCCTTCTACTTAAATATACCAACTTCGAGATCACACTTCAGTGCAGAAAAGGGAAATTCTCCCATTCTGCACTGAACGGCACCATTATGCTTAACCTCCGAACACTTGAAATGAACCATATGACGTTCGACATTTTAAGTGCTTGAGGTTCTAATAGGAACCATGTATATCATTATTTAGTAACTTCATTCCTGATATCATCCCAGTGACCAGCAGACTCCTGGAAGTGGTATGCGGCAGTGGCTATAAATATGGTCCCACACCCTAGACATTCTGTGGAAATCTGTACAGTTGAGAGTTATGTATGTCTGGCCATTGTTAACAAACTGCCAAGATTGTGTAGCAGTGTTATGTGTAAATGTTTGTTGGGTTGAGTAGGGAGAGTAGCACATGTGAGTTTCATAGATCCTTTTCTGTCTGACTGTGCATGTTGCTACAGTTGCTGGTGGTCTATCAGGTGTATATGTTTGTAGGGGCAGACTGAGACATGTCCTGTAACACCTCAGGATTCCCAGTAGACTGCGAGTCGGGCCAGTATATGTCAGTGTAGTGTGTGACTGGCAATCAGGATATGTTTGTTCAAACAGTTGATGTGAAGTTGTTCGATCTCGCTGTTTGTTCTTACACACGGGTTCGGAGCCGATCCCACAGCTCCGAGTCAGCCACATTCCAAGCTATGCATCTAAGAGAAGCTCGAGGCACAGTCCCTATCCCATGATCCTCTCCTGCTAACCCTCAGATCTAGTTTGCCACTGCAACAGGCCTCATCGTCGAGTGAGAGCTCGGGCCAGTATCCTTTTTTCTATATAAAAATTTTATATATATATTTCTAAAAAGTTAAAAATTATAAGTTTTTTTTCTCAATATTAGTATTACTGTGTGTGCATGTCAGGTTAAATTAGTGTTTAGATTAGTGTTAAGAATTTGTGGGAGCGGCTGCTCCTAGGCCTTAGGCCACTAACTTTCTGTCAGGGCTCTGTCAGATTTTCTCTGTTTAAATTACATTTTCTCTTAGTATTTAACCTTGTTGATAAATATTTACCTGTTTAGTAAGGTTAGTTTCATATATATATATATATATATATATATATATATATATATATATTGTTACATATTAATATTGCAGACTATAATTTCTAGTCAGGAATGTCAAAAAAAGCCAAAAATGGATTTAAGCATTGCCAGTGTGGACAGAAAATGTCCATAACTGACAACCACGTTTCCTGCATCTACTGTCTAGGCCCTCTCCATCTTCAGGAGGACTGCTCCATCTGCCATTCGTTTAGTGGCAGAGTGATGATGGAAAGATGCAGGAAACTTATTGAGAGGAGTCTCCTGAAGCCGGAGTTTCAAGAGGCATTGGAAAAGGCAGACCAGTCATCGAAGTCTTCGAAGGGGTTGAAGTCTTCAAAAGTGTCAGAGCCCAGAACATCGGCTCCGAGTACCTCTGTTAAGATTCGGTCGCCGGCTCCACAGACCTTGGAACCGAGCATCGAACTGCTGCCTCGGGGCGAGGTCCAGGTTTTGGAGCCAGTGTCAGAGGTACTCCCTTCATCGATCCTTTGCTCGGTGACCTCTTCGGCCCCTTCGGCCTGTTCCTCCAGACCACTGTCAGACACCGATGTGGATCAAATAGTGCAGAAGCTGATGGAGAACACGGCCTTATCCAAACTAATTGCAGTTTCGTCCCAATTGGTTTCGAAGCTTGAAACCCTTCCTGTTCCATCCATAGATCCTCCTTCGAGACCCATCGAGTCATTGGAGTCGGGAGTCAAGGATCTGATGATTGTTGATCCCCTGGAGCCAAAGCCTTCATTAGTGCTTTTGGCTCCACTGACCTCGACACCCTCGGTACCCATCAAGGGGTCTCGGAGCTGACAGTCTCTCCTCGGTTCCAGGGGGGAGAGTCGAACCAAAGTTTTGGTTCCAACTCTTCCCCTCGGTGCCTCAGTTTAGATTAGTTCGGCTCCGTCCTCTGGATCGGAGCCCGTGGTTCCGGGCCCGAGGAGGATACCGGGTTCTTCGGAACTGGTGGAATCCTTGGCCTGGGGCTCCAGTGCCTTCAAGGCCATGAGGAAGGTTTTGTATGTTAAGACATTCACATCTTCAGATTCCTCTTCTCCCTCCCCGAAAGGTCCGCATTCTGTTTCTGCACCACCGGTCCCCACTAAGCATAGAGACCCAAAGCCTCAGTCAGCCCCAGAGGGTGAACCCTGCTCCTCGGAAGCTTCACCAGATGCCCCCTCTGATGAAGTCCCGAGGAAGAGATTGTGCAAGAGGAGGCACCTTGATTCCCCACAGGAATCGCTGACATCGGACACCGACTTGGATGAGTCAGAGAGGTCCCCACAGTCCTCCTCTGAGGATGTCTCATTTGCCGACATCCTGGAAATTCTCAAACAGAGGGGTGGCTGGCAGTCACTTTCCCCCAATGAGGATGAGTCGGTGTTGCTGAAGGCTTTTGGGGCTCAACCTTCCACCTCCTGGGTAACTCTGCCCTTCGACGAGTTAATGGATTTAATAGCTCAAAGGGCATGGGAGTCCCCTGACACCTTGGAACCAGTCCCTCGGAGGCCTAATAAGTACATCACTGCCCCCAGAATAAAGCGTATCTCACCAAGGGAGTCCCAGTTGATGCTATGGTGGTGGCGGCGGCTACCAAGAAAGAAATGTCTGAAGCATCTTCCTCTGTTCATCCACCTAACAAAGACTCTAGAATGATGGACAGGTATGGGAAGCGCACTTTTAGTTCAGCAACTTTTTCCATGCGATCGCTAAACTACCTCACCCATTTTACCCGTCTTCAGAGAGATCTCCTCAAAGAATTGAGAGATACTCTACAGGGTACCACAGATGCTGCTGTCTCAGACAAGGTGACAGTTCAGCTCAATACCCTAAACTCTATCGTTAACTCATCCACGTGGCTCATTTCATATGCAGCCGAAGGATCAAGTAGGGCTGCGGCTTCAGCGATCGCTCTGAGGAGACAATCCTGGATGCGCCTATGCTCCTTTGTGGAAGTCTTTAAGTCTTCCTTTACTAATGCCCCTTTTGATGGCTCCTCCTTGTTTGGGCCCAAAGTGAAGGAGACACTCACTAGGTGTGAGCAAGAAGGAAAGACCCTGTCTGCCGTAGGGGTCCATTTTTCCGCCCCTTCTAGACCATACCCCAAAGGGCAAAGAGGTGGAAAAATGTGGTTCCGAAAGACTCAGGGAGCTTTCCAATCCACACCTAGTGAAACCCCCTCCAGAGGCAGAGGAGGAGGGGGAAGGAATGGAAGACACCACCCAGGCAGCAGAGGGGGTCCGCAGAACCAGGGCGACAGGGATAGCGTCCCTGGTAAGCCCTTCCAGCACTCCTGAGTGGAGGCCCGGCTGTCCTCCTCTGGAGGCAGTCGGAGGTCGCTTGGCTTTATACCCAGAGGCCTGGCTAAACCTCACTTCAGATTTCTGGGTAAAAAGCATAATAACCAGAGGGTACAACATCCCTTTCTTAAACAATCCCCCCATCCAAAAAAGATTCCCAGATGTTCCACCCAATCTGAGGGATCAGGCAGCCATAGAAATACAAAGGCTGTTAAGAAAAAGAGTCATCCAGCCAGTCCCAGTGGACCAAATAGGATCCAGAACTTACTCAAGGTTCTTTTTAGTTCCAAAGAAAACAGGGGACTGGAGGCCAATACTGGACCTTAGCAAACTCAATACCTTCGTGAAGAAGGAAAAATTCCGGATGGTCACGCTACAATCGATCCTTCCGTTTCTTCAAATGAACAATTGGATGTGCTCTATAGATCTCAAGGATGCATACTACCACATAAAAATGGCCAGGCCATCCAGAGATCACCTGCGCTTCCAGCTGGGAGCCAGTCACTTTCAGTTTCAAGCTCTGCCCTTTGGCCTCACCTCAGCCCCCAGGGTGTTCACCAAGTGCATGGCAGTAGTGGCGTCCCACCTGAGATGACTAGAATTCCGAGTGTTTCCATACTTAGACGACTGGCTCCTTACTGCCACCACCAGGCATCACCTATTGCAAGCCAGGGACTATACAATCAATCTCTGTTCCCGTTTAGACATAACACTGAACTTCAAAAAATTTGCCTTTTCGCCCTCACAGCATATATCATTCATAGGAGCGGAATTGGACACTACCTTAACTCTGATCAGGCTTCCCCAAACAAGAGTTTCAGCCTTAAGGGAACAGATTTCTACTCTTCTACAAAACAAAAGAGTCCCCACTGCACAGGTCCTGAAAGTATTAGGCATGATGACAGCTACCCTTATCGCGGTCCCCCTAGGGAGAATGCACATGAGGATCCTCCAGTGGCTACTCTTTGCTCAGTGGTCTTACCAATGGCTACCATTGTTACACAACATCCTGCTCATGGAGTCTTGCGAGCGGGATCTTCAATGGTGGATGAACAGTCACGAGCTTATGATAGGCCACCCGTTCGTGCTCCCCCCCATAGCCACAGTGACCACGAACACTTCCCTGATAGGGTGGGGGGGACTTTTTCAGGGGAGAACAGTTCAAGGCGAGTGGTTGAAAATAGAGTACAACCTGCACATCAATGTCCTGGAGTTGAGAGCAGTGTTCCTGGTGTTGCAACACTTTCATGACTACTTACTTCCGGGAACAGTTGCAATTCAGACAGACAACATGTCAGTGGTCTGGTACATAAACAAACAAGGAGGAACCAGGTCTTACCCCTTATGCAGAGAGGCCCTGAGAATCTGGCAATGGGCTGTGTCCACTGGACGCTTTCTCATAGCAATGCACATCCCAGGGACATCCAACGTAATAGCGGACAGGTTGAGCAGAGCCATCCTGTTACCTCATGAGTGGTCCCTCAAAAATCAAGTATCGGAAAGGATTTTCCGCAGATGGGGCCAGCCTTGCTGCGTCCTTTTTGCATCCCCCATGAATGCCAAATGCAAAAGCTATTTTGCCCTACATCCCCCTCCGGGAGCCGCCCCCAGGGACACACTTGTGCACGATTGGCCCCCAGATCTCCTATATGCTTTTCCTCCTGTTCCACTAATCCTGAAATTTCTGCAGAAAGGCAAAGGTCTGGAAAGGACAATCATCTTGATAGCACCATTCTGGCCTCGACAAATCTGGTTCCCCTTTCTTCAAGCTTACCAAATAGAGGAACCTTGGACTCTGGACCCAGTGCCAGACCTTCTGACCCACTCGTCAGGAGTTCTTCACCCCTCTCTTTCATCCCTCAAATTGACAGCATGGCTGCTCCACTTCCCAGCTTAGCCAAGTCAGATCTCTTGTCTCCAGCAGTACAACATATTTTGATCTCTTCCCACAAAGCCTCCACTAGAAAATTATACAAGAGCAAATGGAAACGTTTCATGTGTTGGGCTTCCAAACAAGGTATTGATCCCTTGGTTGCTCCTATTCATAAGGTTCTAGATTTTCTATCTTCTCTTTTTCATCAAGGGGCTTCAACATCCACCATAAGGGTATAGCTGACTGCCATATCTAATTTTCATGTGGGTGAAGGGGGCTCTACAATTATGTCTCATAGACTTTGTAGAGCTTTCACGAAGGGAACTTATCATCTCCAACCACCCATTCGAAGTCCGTTTCTTCCTTGGAACTTAAATCTAATGCTATCTCAGCTCATGTTATCACCCTTTGAACCAGCCTCGTCATGCCCACTTAAATATCTTTCCTGGAAAACCCTGTTTCTTGTTGCAATCACTTCAGCTCACAGAGTCTCAGAGCTGCAAGCACTGTCAATTAGACCCCCGTATCTAATCTTTCACCCAGACAGGGTCTCCTTACGTACTAATCCGTCCTTTCTACCAAAAGTCTGCTCAGAATCTAATCTTAATCAGTCCATAGAACTTCCTACCTTTTTCAGGCACCATACCAATAAATTGGAATACATGTTACACAAATTGGACGTGCACAGACAGCTGAGATTTTACCTGGACAGGACAAAAGAATTCTGGAAATCGGATCAACTTTTTGTTTCGCATGCGGATAGTAAGAAAGGACTTGCAGTATCAAAAATCACGTTATCCAAATGTCTTTCGGACTGCATAAACTTTGTTTATTCATCTTTCAATCAGTCTATTCTGCTCAAAGCTAAAGCTCATTTTACTAGAACTGTTTCTACTTCCCCAGCCCATGCTGCTCATTTACCGATAGATACCATTTGTACAGCGGCTTCCTGGGCTAAACCTCATACCTTTATTACTCATTACAAAGTGGACAGGGCCTCCAGGGACAGGGCTTCCTTTGGTTCCACTGTTCTCAGGAATGTTCTCCCATGAGCCACCTGGGGTTTAGGGTGCTAGGGACGCTACCCATGTGTAAGAACAAACGGTGAGATCGAACAACTTCACATAAAGAAGTTATGTTCTTACCATAATGTTCCATGTGAGTTGTTCATCTCGCCTTTGTTCTTACATTCCCGCTTTCCTTCCCCCTCCATGCTCTGGAAGAACATGTACAACTGGTGGCTGGTTGTCTTTCTCATGGTCTCCTTAGACTGACTGTCTCAAGGTAATATACGTGTATATGTGTATGAATACATATGCATGTGTAAGAGAATATGTCTTCTGTTGTCTGGTTTTCATAGCAAACTAGATCTGAGGGTTAGCAGGAGAGGATAAAGGGATAGGGATTGTGCCAGGAGCTTCTCTTAGATGCAGAGCTTGGAATGTGGCTGACTCTGAGCCGAGGGATCAGCTTCGTACCCGTGTGTAAGAGCAAAGGCGAGATGAACAACTCACATGGAACGTTATGGTAAGAACATAACTTCTTTTTCTACTCTAGAGTTCAATTGGGGTACTGGTATGTTGCTGTGACTATGGTGCAAATGGTTGTGGGTGGACAATTTCTCATCAATGTCTGTTTTTCCCTACAGTTCCATCCCTGTAGTGCATGATATATTTGGAGATACATGGGTAATTCCCCAGAGCTGATTTGGGTAGTGTGTGGTCTTACTGTGGTTCTGAAGGTGCTGGGTGAAATGGTTGGCAGCTCTCAGTGTTTTTTCTCCTCTGTTACATGACTGCAGTCATACCTCTCCACTGTCCAGATGTCTAGACACTGTCCAGATGAGTGGCTCATATGTTTGGTCCGTTCCCCATAACAGTTGAGCATTGACATCAGTAAATGATGACAATCATTTGTGTTTCAGACCTGGAATCTATCAGGAAATAAATGTTAAATCAAACAATGCTACTCTAGCAGACTTCTATGCGTATAACAGCCATATTCAAATATGTCACTATTGTTTGCCCTTTATCACCCCCGTTTTGGGGCTTTTTCCAGATGTCTTGCAGTAAGAGGTTGTTATTTATATATATATATATATATATATATATATATATATATATATATATATATATATATATATATACATACACACATATAAATGCACGCATACACACACACACACACACACACACACACACACACACACACACACACACAGACACACACACACACACACACATATATATATATATATATATGTATATATAGATATATATATATATATATATATATATATATGTGTATATATATATATATATATATATATATATATATATATATATATATATATATATATATATATATATATATATATATATATATATGTATGTATATATATATATATATATATATATATGTATATATATATATATCTATATATATATATATATATATATATTTTTTTTTTTTTTTTTTTAATTTATACGTACTATGGATATATATTTTCCCTTATATTAAATGACTGTAGTGCATGATATGTTTGTAAAAACATTACAAATTACTACAGTTCAGATGGTGTAGACGTATGCTGCTGTGATTGCAGTGCACAAGGTCCTGGGTTCAAGAATTGGTCGTGATGACTTTTTTTTCACTCATGTTAAATTACCATAATGCATGATATGTTTGCAAAAGCATTACAAGTCTTCACAGCTCAGATGGTGTAGTAGTACATTGCTGTGATTTTTAGTGCACAGCATCCTGGGTTTGAGACTTGACAGGACTGATTATTTTATTGCTGGGCAGAATAAGGGCTGATGGAGACGAAGTTATTAGGGCACTTTTAAGCAGTTGTAAGTGGATTTGCGCAGTTTTTCATGAAGCAAAGTGATGCAAACAGATGGTTAAGTCCTCTTAGCTTCACTTTGCACCGCTTACTCCCGCTTACACCCATGCTAATTTTAATTAAAGAAAAAAAAAACAGGGTGATTCAAAAGTGGTGAAATGGGGGCAAGCAGGGGGTAAAATATTAGGAAAACCAGCTAGGGATGTGCAGGATGGGTGTAGGAAAGGACCATAGCTCTTCTTCTGCAGCAACAGCTGTGAATAATGTGTAGAATTTGAAATTTACAGCCTCACACCCCACAGGGAGGAGTGTTGGCGACAACATTTGTAGGATAATTTTTAGGCAGACTGATTAATTTCACTGTACATGGGTGCAAAATGTAGAGCTATGTATGGGGCAATGATTTTTTTGTGGAACAGATGCCGTTTTTTTAGGTGAGAGTGGAATGCTGGGGAAGGGCTGTAGGTATGTTTGGGGAGTTAGGTTAGGTAGGATAGGTAGCCTTTGCAGACAGACAAGACACATAAGACAGCAGACAGGAGTGGTATATGACACATGAGGGGGTAAACACATTGGACGGGGAGGGTGGTTGGGAATCAGAGGCCCATGAGCCCCCAAATGAATACAGTGGGACATCCATGGGCAGTCACCACTGCACCTTCACAGCCCTAATGGTGGTTGTGCTGGGGGCTAGACAAGAAGGATGGCCTGCCCCTCAAGGTGCACCAGGTGGCCCTCCATCTGGTGCAGCTGCCCACCCAACGCAGAATGGATGGCGCTGTGTACCATACCCCAGAATATTCTGCGGGTGACAGGCTCCTCTCCACACCTGCGTCAGGGGGGGACAGGCCCCATCCCCTGAGATGGGTCCACGACAGGCAGATACGCTGGGATTTGCCTTCCCAAACGTGCTATGGTGTTGTGGTTTTCCCAGATATATTGGTTAGTCATGAACAACACATTTCAAAATTAGTTATAACAGCATCTGTAGGTGTTCCAGTTAACCCAAACCAATAGATTTGAAACAGTTGCATAGCAAACAGAACAAATCCATAAATGGAATAACAGCAAGCATTTTAACAGCATGCAAGTTACATTGACAGCAACAGACCACCAATAATGGTATTTGAACAAGGTATGTTAATATGCAACCAATGAAATATATGAACAATAATAGAACACATGTCCCAAAAATAGGTTTTGAGAACAACATATCCCTAGTATATGAATAATTATTGATGTAGGTGACAGGTGGAGGGAGAGAATAAAAAGTCCATTAACAACTGTATCAGCTTCTATTTTTCACAATAGTACTGCTCGATACTCTACAGCTCTGCCCTCTACATATGGCCCATAGCTTTTGTGGCACATACATACCTGTTAGACTGTCAACCTGTAATGGTGAGGGGCAGACTTGGTGAACTGTGGTTACTCTACGGGAGGGGGCTTTTACATGTCAGGGTTACATACCTAACAAAGAAGGGGTACCTTGCAATGATGTGTAAGTCTGCTAATAGAATAGTTCACCTGTATTCCTTTCTGTATCCAAGGTGATTGGCAGCAGTGACCACTAGCCACAACAGCATGACACTTGAGAGACATATATCGGGAAGAGGGCATGGTGTATGTAACTATCCTGCTGTCATTTGCAGACATGGATTTGGACAGTGGGACAGTTGTACATGGTGTATTGTTATACCCTCCAAACAGCTACTACAAACATTTCATTACCTGTAAGACCTGTGGAGAAAATATCAGTTACCACTATCTGACTGTTTCTACAAATATTCAAGATTTCTTCAGTGTATATATGCACATATTACAGTACCACTCCCTGTATTCAAACCATGTCTGGATGTGCTAAAATGACTACAAGGCTGTTTATCATCACACTGAGCTACTGGGGAGCTGCTGTCTCATGTTTGACTGTTTTCTGCCTAATACTCTGTGGGTTAGACAGTCTGACCTTGTAATCCTGAGATTCATGCACAACAGATAGTTAATGTACTGTATAGTAATCCTTTGAAATTATATGATCTGGAAAGCAAAGGTTAACACAAGACACTGCATCAAGGGAAACACTATAATACATCTGACATTAGTATTCAGGGTTCGGATCTTAGTGCATAACATATGTCATATTTCATGTATATCTTGATTTACAGCTCCATGATCTATGTTTTGCATACTAGCTGATTCTCAGTACAACCTCTGTTAATTCATGCTGTCAAAGCCATATTTTATGTGCAGAACCTGTACACATTCTGTTTCTACAACAACATACCAGAATAAACACAACAGTTGGTGGTTTAGGTTTTTATTGTACTTATATGACACAGTGCTCTACTATTGCATATGCTGTAGATGACTATTAGTCTGGCAAACTTTTCTTTAATCGTTAGACACAGAGCACAGTAACTAATTTACTCCTACTTATTTATTTCACTATATAATGCAAGGTAGATCTGTACTCACCAGCCTGTCAGTGCAGCCTTGTCAGTCTGTCTGCATGGGCCTCAGCATTGCTAGCCCTCTCCGCTGCAGCTGTAGGGGAGAAAACAAACATTATGCATACCTGTCTATCACACTCAGGCTAGAATTTGGTACAGCTATATCTGGGATACTTACAAACTGCTGGAGCATGGTTGTACCCAAGCATCTTGGATCCATTGGGCCAAGAGCACCCCCTTTCTCTGCTTTAGGTCAGCATAGTGATGGCATACCTGCTCACCAGTTCGGGGAATGCCAGTGGCACTGGTGAAATCATGTGCCAGATGGTCCCAGGCCTCCGCTTTATACTGTGAGCCCTGGTACTGATCCTGCAGCAGTCTGTCATTGTGGTTTGCTACAAGGAGCCCAGCCATGACTCTGGACTCCAAAATGCCCCAGCGCTGCACCCGAAAGCATGAGCTCTTACCAACACCTGACTTAGTTCCTACTCAGAGCAAGTTACAACAGAAGCTGGCTGTATTCCCACCTGCGCCATTTAAATAAGGCTATGTTTCCACCCTTTGCCATCATTGGACCATTTTGAAAAGGCTGAGCTCAGCTAAGCGGTATGCAAACCCAGTAAGTCAATTTGAGCAGTGCTTAAAGGGGCAATTGCTGAGCACTGCTTAACAGTGTGCAAATCTGCTTAGCTGAGCTGACTGCTGTTTAGAATTTATGTCTAAGCAATGCTTAAACCAGCTAGGCAAAGCTAAGCACTGCTAACCATTACTCACTTTTCATTTTTAGGAAATATCAGAATAATGACTTAATTACTCATTACTGACAAATTAGTAAGTGTATATGATTTACTTTACATGACGTACCTCTATGTGCTTTCATTACATTACCATGGGGTGTGACTATACTGTATGGGACATTTGTGTATACATGGGTGATTTCACATGTTATATGCACTCACACTTCCATTTTAGACCAGCCACCCTACACTGATTGAGAAATATCAATTACTACAAAATTTAAAATAAAAAAGATAATTTTAGCACTTGCTTCCCATGTGAAAATAAAGGTCTTGGTACACAAACTGTGAACGCCTGCATGCAAAGCCAGGACTCTAGCCACTACTCTATCTCAGCATTAGTATTTTAGCTGTATATTTTTATTTATCTCCTATGGTATGTTTAAGCAATGCTAAGCAGAGGGCGATAACTCACACACCCACACAGCTACACTTAAACATACCTGAGGATGGTAAAAAAAATCAATTAACCCACTTTATTTACATGTTTCTGTACTCTTTGTCAGTCACAGTAAGGGAAATTGTAAGGGGACACATAGGGACAGATTTTAAATATTGCTCTTACAAACTTAGAAAGTGTGACTATGGTTTTCTAGCAAATCATTGGCAAACCACTCGAGGTTTAAATCAGAACATAATGACAGACATTTGGGTTTCAGACTTCATACTCTTCAGGAAATCAGTGCTAAAGTACAACCTGTTATTCTATCAAGTTTCCAAGATTATAAGAGTGACATTTAAATGTGTCCCTATTTTTGGGCCTTTGTCCCCCCATTATTTACAGCTTTGTACAACTTTCTTGCTCTAGGAGATAGAGATGTATGTGAGGCAGGCATCTGGGCATTCAGTGGAAACCTGTACAGGTGAGGGGTATGGCCATATAGCTCTTTTTCTGTTTAGAGGCATATGGCTCTTTCACAATGCAAGGGGTGTGTGACAGTACCTGTCATACACACACCTGCATTGCTTCCTATTGGAATTACTTGCAAAGTGCCGTACAGAACTTTGACAATGCAGGGGGTGTGTGACAGTACCTGTCACACGCCCCCCCTGCATTGCTTCCTATTGGAATTGTTGCTTTCAGTGTCCATGGACACTGAAAGCACTTGCAAAGTGCCGTACGGCACTTTGACAATGCAGGTGGGTGTGACAGTACCTGTCACACATCTCCTGCATTGCTTACTATTGGTTTTGTTGCTTTCAGTGTCTGCAGACATTGAAAGCACTTGCAAAGTGCCATACAGCACTTTGACAATGCAGGGGGTGTGTGACAGAACCTATCACACACACCCTGCATTGATTTCTTGCTCCCCTATCTATTTCAGTGTCAGGAGACACTGTTTTACTAATTTTATTTGATTTCAGTGTTCAAGGACACCGAAATGCATTTAAAAAGTGCTGTATGGCACTTTTTGAGTGCAGGGGCATGTTAGATGTGCGTACACTACTTAAACGCGCCCTCTGCACTCAGTAGTGTTCATGTCTGTTTAGCCTTAGCAGTAGCGTGCCTTCATGAATATGCAAGGCGTGCTGCTGTTAAAGCTAAGGGGAAACTGACACGATTCCTGCATGGAGTTTATTGAATCCTGGGGAATGTTTACAGGTTTACAGCATCTTCTGTTTTTTTTTTTTTTTAATTCTACAGTCAGTTTCCTTGTATGTCTGATGCAAGACATAGAAAAAGGTTTGGTATCACATTTTATTTATTTTGTAACCAGGTAAGCCCAGGGAACACAAGTGTTCCTTTTCAGGGGTGACCTAGGAGCACTCTCTGGTTAAGTGATTTGTTCAGAATTACAGAGTGGGCAAATGGAGGAAAGAAGAATTAAACCCTATGCCCTTCCTAGTGAAAACAGCTTTTTAACAGTTCAGAGCCATAATCATGTGTGCTATCTGCCATATGTCAGTTCAAAGTTACTTTATTGACCACCATGTATTCAGCTAAGCCCAAACAGTATTTCAACACTTGTATCTTTCGACCACTGTAATCTACTTGTATATTTCAACCTCCTTAATAACATTTTTGCATAAAGCTACACATAAATGTTGCTGTAAATTACATTCAGTCACATGTGAAAATTCATTTAAGCTGTCTATTGCACTCATTTGTTACTCTTGTTTTGTCTTCTGTTGTTATTCTCTTCTATCTACAGCTTTTACAATCTGTAAGCAAATTTATATTCCAAATTTCTGTGCCTATGTCTTGTCATTCAGCTTCACAGCCACCAATCATTCCATTCCTACAGAATTCTGAAACTTGTTAAAAAGTCTCATTTGACAGTCAGCCTAAGGGAGCACCTCAAGGCAGAGCAGGTAATGACAACATGATCTTCAAGTTCCATGGAAGTGAATATGAAGTACTGGTATGTCTGAAAGACAACTGTCAAGAAAATTATTTCTAGCTAACATTCTTCCACATAGGCTATACATTTGCAATTAAAAAAACAAAATTACATACATGAAATTAATGCAAATGAACATAATCACTAAAAATAAAACACTTACTTTACAGACAGATGACTCGTTAATTTACATAATCAATGCACTAATTCATTAAGCAGGATATAGATTGTTATATTAAGCACCAGAGGAAATAACATTCACAGCATCAAGGATACAAGTGAAGTAACAAAACATGTAACTGAAACTTATAGAGAGAGATGTGCAATGTATTACTCCTTAGGATTATGTTTGCTTGCTCTATACTACCTCGTAATTATATGTCTCCCACTCCTTATTAGTGTATGACAGCACTTAACTACTGTTGCAAGTCATCATCTGGCATTTATAAATATTTGTTCAGGGTCTGTTTTGCTCACATTTTTCAAACCATATTAACTTCATACCATTTTACTGTTATGCATTTATGCAAAATATCAAATATCCTTGTTTTCAACTGCTATGTCATCATTTACTAATTTCTGTTCTTACTTACATAAAGGAAATCTACTTTACATGCGTATCTACAGCTCTTCCTCTTTATTACATTTTATCCAATCTTTCTGCCTTTCATTCCTACTTAAGTGTTTACTTATTTTGTTCTCTTTAGTGACATAAAATTCATCTTATAAACACAGAAAAGAAATACAGCACCAGATGAACTGTTCCAAACCTTCTGTCGCTTACATTTCTATAAACAGTTGCGGTTTTAACCAGGTTCAACTTGCATGAAATACTCTAAAATAAAACTCATTGTAAATTTGCTTCATAGAATATTGGGCATTGCCATAACTGACTCAAATAAGTTAGTTTAGTTGTATGATAATATGTTATCATACAAACTATTTTCCCCAACTTCAATCTATCCAATTGTATTGCTTTGGATTCCATGCTCTCCATTTTTCTCTCTCTCATGCAGTTTTCAATCCAAATCCTTCATTTCCTAACCCATGAACCAAGAAAATTAATGAAATACAGAAATGTGATATGTACCTTTATATACTGTATCCTATATATCATTTCAGATTACTCAAGCAAACTCTTTCTTTTTTTGTTCATATTGACATTTACCTCTCCTCAAACTCTTAGCCCTTCATTATGTTTAAACCCCTTCTCACTGTCCTGTAATTATTCAAAAATAAGCACAAGTCATCTGCAGAAGCATATGTATACAACAATCTATGACTGGGTATGAGTAATATAGGATTACCCACAGCTGGCATGGATTAATCATAAGGACATCCACCCAACCACTAGAGCATGTACATTTCTACCCTCTTTAGTTTCCTCTTTACCGTCTTCACCTCTTTACTGATATTTTGTACACTTCTCCCATCTTTTAGCTTAGTATATTTATTTCACCTCCTTTATAGAGCCTTATATCTTTATTTTTTGATACTTACGTATTATCGCAACCAGATTCCAGACTTAGTATCTGATACTGTAATTGTACCAGGCGATATCAGTATATGTATATCTTAAGTATAATCCATTTCAAGATGTGTTGTGTAAATGTTTTTAGGCAAACTGATTTGATTTTGAGTTGATCACACCGTCATATACTTTGAGCGTGGTTTAATGTTGTCAGGAGACATTTCTCACTTGTTTTCTTAAAGGATTACACAGCAAGCCAAAAACAGCACAGGAAAAATGTCTTAAAGTGGACCCTGGTTTTTAAAGACTGCCATTATAAACTTACAGGGTACAAAACATGTTTGCAGTGACATAAATGTCATAATGGATATGAAATCGGCACCTTAAAACATTTATCATTCGTATGGCATTGGTGACTGATGGCCTCACTACTTTGTCCCAGAAATGCAGCTTTTACATATGACACAGTAAGAATACAATAGGAAAGACAGACTTCAAGCACAGTTGTGCATGCTTGAAAGGCATGCTGAAGCTGACACATTTCACCAGCAATTTTAGGAATTTCCGAGACAGTTATCTGCAGAGAAATGTACAACTTTGTGTAACTGATGTCCTGCACTTACAAAGTTGTTCTTTCAAAGACGTACCAACGATGAATGAGTACAACTCATTTGGCTGTTATGACCCTCATGGCTCTATCTTTATTGGCGCAATTGCCCTCAACAGAAACACAAAAACTTCCTATAGTTATCAGCCAGAAAGGTCGAAAGGTAGAGAGATGTAGCAAGGACTGCTACATTGTCATCATTACAAACTCTGACTAAATTTATTGGGCCGAGTACAGCTTGAAAAACAGCAGTTTCTCCTGGTCAGACTCTGGTTGCAATAGTATGTAAGTACTTTTTTTTGCCAAAGTTCTATATATTAGCATTCTCCTTCCCTTCCACTGAGTGTTTTTTTCTGAATTCTTTAACTTCTGCATTCTTTACTTGTTCTCCTTTTCTACTAAAATTTCTTTGTGAATTTTACCAGCTAATATTCTTGTCTTTTCTCTTACTGTTCACTTTTCATTTGCCCTTATGTTCCCTAAGATTCTCTATCTCTTTCAATTCTCAAACAAATGTTGATTTAATTCTGCATCAATATCTTTGCTCCTAAATACATATAGACATAAATTAACTGCATGACTTTTTTCCACATACTAATTACATATCACTTTTCACAGGCCTGTCTTAAATCTCAGCACCCACCAACATACATACAGACACACACACACAAACAGCTCCAACATTTATTTACCACAGACATGTTTTTCACATGTTCATTTTCCCCATATTCAACACAAGTTCAGAATCAGCCAACACAGAATAACACGCTACTTATATCGCCACTGACATATTTACTTGGTAAATTTATATTTGCCCAACCTACACACAGTTTTTAATGTTAATATATATATATATATATATATATATATATATATATATATATATATTTTTTTTTTTATACCTAACCATAGTACTAGGCTAACTTTGCCTTTGTGGACCATTTTAAGCCTAGCCAATTACCCCATGTAAGAATCAAACCCTGCACCTTTGATTTATAAGGAAAATGCCTTAACCATTATGCCATCCTCCCAGCCCATTCCACCATTGTCAGTTTACATTTCCACCCATCAATCAATAACCAGTCTTCACTGTACACTAGAAAAGAGTATGTCACTTTCCTGTGTATCTGTCTTGTTAAACAGTACAACCTCTCAAATGACCACTTCATGCCTTAGTCATCTCAGTGAAAGGCTGTCTCTGGCTTTCTGCTTCTAGTACATTTATCTACCCAGTACCTTCCAGCACAATCCGTGCTGATCAGTACTTACATATACCATTAGCCTCTACCTCAGATATGGTTCGTACTCTCAGACTGCCTTCTTCATGTTTCCTCACAACTATGTAATTCTTCTGAGACTATTTCTCTACTACTATAAAAAAAAAGCCTTGTTCTACTGAGCAAGTTAATTTTTTGGATTCCGGCGTGTAGCTCGCGAGACATTTGCCTGCGAGCTACATCGCCGAAACCAAACGGCTGCATCAGCACTTTGCCGTAGTGCAAAGTGCCTGAAAAGCACAGCCGCTGCAACTATAATCTATGGACGAGCAGCTGCAGCCGTATGGGCTGTAGCATTCCTTCTCGTGCAAGGAATGCATTTATTTAATTATTTATTTATTGTGTTGTCGGTCTGACATCAAAATAAATAAATAATTAAATAAATGCATTCCTGCACGAAGGAATGCTACAGCACGGCTGCAGCTTTTCGCCAATAGATTATAGTTGCGGCGGCTGTGCTTTTCAGGCGCTTTACACTATGGCAAAGTGCTGATGCAGCCGTTTGGTTTTGGCGATGTAGCTTGCAGGCAAATGTCTCGCGAGCTACACGCCGGAATCCTAATTTTTTACATTCTCAGAATTGCCATCTACAGTTAACATTTCTTATTCCAAAATTATTTCAGCTATCAGCTATATCCATGCATACCTCTCAACTGTCCAGATATTTGTTGAATGCCCAGATTTTTGCCTCATATTTTTGTGTTGTTACTCATAAAATGTGTGGCTTTCTGGCAAATCATTGAGGATTGAAGTTACTAAATAATGGCAGACAGTTGAGTTTCAGACTTCATATCCTTCAGAAAATCAATGTTAAGACAGATCCTGTTATTCTAACAACTTTCTAATTTTAAAAGAGCAATATTTAAAATCTACCCATATTTTGGGCCATTGTCCCCCCATTATTTTAGGATTTGTCCAAATTTCTTGAGCTAAGAGGTTGAGAGGTATGCATCCATGTCAGCTGCATTTGTCAGCCTTGGAAATTACATTTTACCCTCCAATTCGGCATCTCTTTCCATGATATATGCAGTACTGGTAGACTGACAGGTTCCACCCACAGCCTGTTCTTCTATTAGCAACACTTCCTCATCATGATGAAGGAAATTCCAAAAGTATAGTTTTATTTATCTCTTTTCAACTAGTACATTTGATATCTCATAAGGTGATTTTTTTTCTATACTTTAGACAGTGGCATACCTAGCATATTTGACACCCAGAGCACATTTTAACACCCCCACCCCACCCCACAGATATTTTTTTTTCTAACACCTCCTCCTCTAATACAATTGTTTTTAGTAATAATCATGATATGAAACAAAATAATGGCCAACAAGGACCAAGCTTGGAGCAGTGATCAAATCCCCAAAAGACTCAGCCATCCTACAGGAAGGCTTGTCCTAAACAAATAATTAATGCCAGACTCATGGACTAAAGCTAAATGTCAAACATCCATTATCATCTCCTTTGAAAAGTTGAGTATGACACTGACAACACACTCCTAAGACCTAACACAGTAGTTTGGGATTTGGTAACTTATGTGGACAGTTGACCCCAAATTCTATTAGAAACAGATCAAGATGAAGCAAACTTAGGAATGTTCTGCAAAATCAGGAGCGGTTTCAACTTGGTTTTACAAATGCAGCACCCACAGAGAGAGAGAGAGAGTAAAGAATGCAGCATATTTCATGCAAATGCACACAGGTCAAGTAAAGGCAGACTGTAAGCTAAACAAACAATACTTGCAGACCAAACATATTAGACAAATGCAAGAACATTCTGTAAACTGGGGACAGTTTCAAATGTGTTTCATAAAGTATTCCAGTTTATTTCACACAAATGCACACTAGCCGTTAACTCCTGACTTTAAACTGAGCACCAGTTTTTTTTCATCAACAAGACAGCTAGCCACCCCCTCCCAAACAAAAAAGTATAAATATTCCACTTTATTTCACACAAATGTACACTAGCCATCCCTTAATGCCAGACTTTAAACTGAGCAAATGAAGAGTATAAATTCCCATAGCGCAAATAGCCACCCCCACTCAAAAAATTAATTTCACACAAATGCACACTAGCCAGCTTTTGAAATAACATGAAAAGGACAATGTTACTGAACCCCTCCCTCCAAAAAGCATAAATATTCAGATTTATTCACACAAATGCATCTTAAGCGTGGAATTTAAACCAACCAAGTGAAAGAGATAAGCTACATTCATCCACAGCATAGCTGGCAACCCCCCCCCCCAAAGAAAAGAATAAAAGTATTCCAATTTATTAACACAAATATTCACTTGCCAGCCTTAATGGACAAACTTAAGCTAAGCAAATGAAAGGGCAAGTAACTTTAATCCACACCCCAGCTAGCTACCCCTGCACCACCAAAACAAAAAGATGAGTACAATGAAAAAAAGAACATAAAGATCCACTTTCAAAATGATTAAACAAATGCACGCACACACACACACACACACACACACACACACACACACACACACACACACACACACACACACACACACACACACTAGCCAAAGTTTAAAATATTTTAAACAAATGCAAATACACATACACACACTGGTCTAGCCACCATCTCCCCTCCTCCTTTCCAAAAATAAGAAAGAAAATCGGGTTATATTCACATTAAAAAAATGTTTACTTTCAGTCCGGTAGCCCACAATGCTCTGGCTGATTCACTTCCACTGATTAATCCAGTTCATCGGATTCAGTTACACACACAAAAAAAAAAAAAAGAAAAGAAAACTTTTCCACTGCAAAATTCTCTCCTTCTTTGTACTATTTTACAACTAGAAGGCAGCTGTTAATTTTAAAAATAACTGCAGTTCTCTTCGGTCTTGTCTGTAGTTCCCTGAGTTTCCTCCAATCCTGTATCATGTTTTTATGTATGGATGCATGGTCACACAAATGCATGTGAGATGAAGAAACAAAGCATTTACTTCAGAGCTTGATCATAGTTAGATGGGGTCTTTGGCAGGCTAATGGATTGAGACACACACACACACACACACACACACACACACACACACACACACACACACACACACAGCATTCCCCCTTCCACTGCCATTCTAGTGTTCTATTACTTGGCTAGTTCTCCTCAGTTACCATAAACACTGTTCAAGCCTCAAAGTGTGGAAACTATTTTCTTCTTTACTTCTAAAATGATTACAGATACCTGGACTTAATTTAAAACTTTTATTTCAAATTTTGTAGCACAAACACTAATTGACATTTACTAAACAAAACAATACAATCTCAGAGTGAAAACAGACTTAACATTAACAGTAAACTTCTCTGCCCTAAAACTCATATTCATTGAAAAGGTATTGACACCTACATTCAAAGAAAATGCACCTGGCCAGTGGCAGGTAAAGATTTCATTTGGGCTGTTTTCAAACAGTAGGCCCCTTGCAGACATTTTTAGGACCATGCATACATGCATGTTGTTGCTCGTTTGTCTCTAACACATATCACAAGAAGGCTGGGGTTTTTGTTTAGATGCTTTAATATATAGAAGTGCATTGTGATGGATAGCAGCATCATTAAATATGAACAAACTAGTTAACACACAGACCTTGCATACATACATGCTTACATCTCAACAGCTAACTACAAAATGGCAGTCTCGTTTGCAGATGCTCAGTATTTATACACATGTGCAAGCTCTTGAATAGCTTTTTAAAGGTATTGTATATATACACACATTGAGGTACACGTGTTCTTTGATTCACCTTCCTGTTGTATTAAATTATATTCCTTGCATAATACAGAACTACTTAGAACACATTTTAAATTTGTAGTTTGGAACATTTTTCCAGTAAGCAATGAAACAAAATGTATGACCCAATTATAACAAAACTGCCTATTTCAGAACATTTCAAACATAGAAGGCCAAACTTCTGTCATTACAATCCACCAATGTCTGTCAATATACACAATCTCTGCAGAAGTAAAAGTCATCTGAATAATTCCACATTAAGGAGATTTTTGACTAATAAAGAGGTTGCTGCTAGCAAATAACATTATATTCAGCGTTTCATCTACAAATTCAGTGTCTGCTGCCCTTGAAGAATAAATTGCCTATGTTGCATTAAAAAATAGTAAGCTGGTAATAGATAGCAAACTGCTTTCAGAAGCAAACACTCTAACTATTGTGCTATAACTGTTTGCTAGACAAAACAGACTTAGCATGAGCAGCAGTAAACTTCTCTTCCCTTGAAGCTCACAGTTCCATGAAAATGCAGCAAAACTAGTTTTATTAGTAGTTATAGATGATTTATGCTCTTGTCTCCTATAAACAAGGTACAGGGTTTGAGCCTGAGGAAATTAATTAACCTCTCATCCCTAACTAGGGCATTTTACACACACACACACACACACACACACACACACACACACACACACACTGGAGTGTGTGCTTAATTTTGTGTTGGCAGCATGTGTGTTTCCAGGCAGTAGCAAAAGCATCTTATACTTAAATTCCCTAGGCAGAACATAGTAAAAGAAGGAGCAAGCAACAGGTGCATGCATTGATGCATGCAGGGATGCACAGATGCAGATGGTGTTCTAAGAACGGCCTTAATGGATCCGGCTCTGGTTTACTTTAAGCTTTTCATGTTTTAAACATGAAAAACTTTTAAAAGACAAACCATGGATTTTTTTTAAATGAAAATCCAATCCAGAAAGCTGTTTAGCCTTACAGTTTGCACCCGGGCTTACTGTACCCTCCGCCCCTGCATTAGAATGCCATTGAGTTTAGACATTCTTTCTTAACTTTCCATTTTTAAACTATAGGCCCACACTGTACAAACAGGCATTTTCCATTGAAAAACAATTAAAAGGTCAGATATGTGTTACTTTCTAACCACTACAACTGTGTAAAACCAGTAGAAATTATTTATTTGACATAACCCAGGAACATCAAATTTACGCAGTCATTCACAAAAGCTTAGTGTTTTTGTTTGTGTAAGAAATATATGATGTTAAGTTGTGTATCTTGCCTTCATTCTTGCTGGTTAGGATCGGAGATGATCCTCGGCTCCGACTCGGCCATCTTCAATAGCTCGAGAACTGTTTACTGGCTCGAGGCTATCCCTTATCCCATAATGCCTAGCGATAGCTACCCAGATCTCATTTGCCGCTTCAGCTGCGAGGTGTCGTTTTTCTGGCTCAGGCTCGTATAAAGTTTTTTTGTATAACTTTCTTCACTAGATTTCAACCCTTCTAGTTTTTTATTGTTAACAATAGTCTTGTGTTGTGATAGTTAGCTTGTTAGCTTGTAGTATCTCCCTTTTTTCTTGTAGAACTCATTTAACTTAGTGAGTTCTCCCCCACCCCTCCCCCCTACCTCTTCTTGTCAGGTTAGCCGTTTAAGTTAGAGGCTTTTCCTTCTACCTTATTCTTATAGGCTAGCTGTTTAAGTTAGAGGTTTTCCTATTCTCTAAAAAAAAAAAAAAAAAAAAAAAAACCTTTAGCTATAGTCCTTATAGTAGTGTGTTTTTTTGTAGACTGTATTTGGCCTCTGGTTGTTATTGTTATTGTGATAATTGTTTTTCCTTACTTTCAAGGCTGTCAAAGGAATCCAAGGTTTCTGGGTTCAAGAAGTGTGAAAATGTCTCTGACAGATGGGCACACTTCTTGCATCTATTGTTTAGGCGCTGTGCACCTGCAGAACTCTTGTTCTATCTGCCCTGCCTTTAGTCCAAGAGTCCTGCAGGAGCGTAAGAATAAGCTTATCTTTAGGGGTCTTTTAAAACCCCAGGATTCACCGGCCAAGAGCTCACAGCCTGTGAAATCCACTAAACCCACTAAGCCATCAGCTCCAAGTTCGGAGCCGTCTTCAGTTCAGGGTTTACCTTCCACATCAGTTCCGGCTGGCACCGACAAGACAATCTCCCCATCGGCCCCATCAGAGGCTTTGGAGCCATCATGGAGCCACAAGAGGCTAAGGTCCCCCTCACTTGAATTGGTGCATTTGGCTCCTCGGTCTTCTTTACTTTAGAGCGAGCGCAGTCACTGATCCTCTCACTCCTCTCGGTCCTCTAGGCTATCGGATCATGATGTGGAGAGAGTGGTTAGTAGGTTGCTGAAGTTGCAGGCACTAGCCAAGTTGTTGTCCAGCCCTCCTCAACAGGTATCGGCTCTGTCCACTTCTCTCGATGTTCCTCCTCTGACTCCAATGTGTTCAGAGCCAGAGTTCATTGTGGTTCGAATAGTGGAACTGTCGGCTCCGATAATACTATCTCCTTCGGTTCCGACGTCGGTTCCGATTCCCTTGGTGGTGCCATACATCTAGGGATCTGGGTGCCGGGGCTCCCTCATCGGCTCCGAGGGGGCATGGCATTGGACCCTTGTCTGACCCCGTTCTCCCTCTCGAAGCTTCGGCGCAGGTGAGCTCGGCTCCTACACCGGCCTTGGAGCCATCTCCCTTGGTGCAGAGAAAGATTCCTATTTCTTCAGAACTGGAGCTTTCTCTGCATCATGGCAGGGACACCTTTGATGTCATGCAGAGTGTGCTGGCCACTGAGTCAGCTCCACTATCAGCCCCACTGGCTCCATCCCCTGTAGTGCCTGTGCCAACCTCTGCTCCTCCTCCTCCAGGCCTCAAGCGCAGGGAACCAATGCTCCAGAACACCCCATTGGGTGTTTCCTCTTCTTCCGAGGCCTCCCCTGATCTCTCAGAGGAGCCCCCTCAGAAGAAGAAGTGCAAGAGGAAGCACATTGACTCCCCTGAGTCTGTTACTTCTGATACAGACTTAGATGAATCAGAAGGGTCCCCGAGATCCCCTCTGAGGATGTTTCCTTTTCGGACATCCTGGAGATGCCCAAGCAGAGGGGGAACTGGAATCCCCTAGCCCTTTCTGAGGATGAGTCTGTATTTCTGGGTGCCTTCAGTTCCTGACCTTCCACCTCCTGGGTGTCTCCGCCTTTCGATCCACTTATGACAGTGGTGGCTCGAAAGGCTTGGTCAGCTCCGGATACAGTGGAACCAACTCCGAGGAGACCTGGTAAATTTATTACAGCACCCCAAGATAAGCAGTTCCTTATGAAAGGTGTCCCTGTTGATGCTATGGTGGTAGCAGCAGCCACAAAAAAAGAGTTGGCGGAGACCTCTTCATCTGCCCATCCCCCTAACTAGGAGTTTAGGATGATGGACAGATATGGGAAGTGAATGTTCACTTCAGCGACCTTCTCTATGAGGTCACTGAACTACTTGTGTCATTTTACTTGCCTTCAAAGGGATCTCCTTAAAGAGCTCGGAGATACCCTCCAAGATCCAACAGCTGAGGGGGCACAAGCCAAGGTAGCTTCCCAGCTAGCAATGCTTAATTCTGTTGTTAACTCCTCCATGAGGCTCATTTCTTATGCAGCCAGTGGGGCGAGTAGAGCCACAGGTACCGGGGTGGCCCTTAGGAGGCATGTGTGGATGCGGCTGTGTAACTTTGCGGAACCCTTTTGAGCATCCTTCACCAACACTCCCTTTGATGGTTCCTTGCTTTTTGGACCATAGGTGAAAGACACTTTGACTAGGTCTGAGCAAAAAGGCAAGACTCTCTCTGCTGTGGGAGTTCATTTTTCCACTCCCTCTAGACCTTACCCCAAGGGTCAGAAGAGTGGGAAGATGTGGTTCCATAAATCTCAGGGAGCCTTGCCTGACACACATAGTGATTTTTCCTCCAGAGGCAGTGGGGGAAACAATAATAATAGACGCCGCCCTCGTGGCAGAGGGGGTCTGCAGAACCAGGGCAACAGAGAATCCTTCTCTGATAAGCCCTTTCAGCATCACTGAAAGGTTGCCTGGCTGCTCATCTCTGGAGACAGTCAGGGGAAGACTTTCGCTGTACCCAAAAGCCTGGCGAAGTTTAACACAAGACAGATGGGTACGGTCCGTTATATCTGGAGGTTACAAAATTCCATTCCTTCAACCCCCCTTGCAGTCAAGGAAGACCCTCCCAGATGTTCCACCCAATCTGAGGGAGCAAGCAGTAATAGAAGTTTCAAAACCGCTAGAAAAAAGAACCATTCAGGAAGTCCCAGCAGACCAGCATGGATCCGGAACTTACTCAAGGTTCTTTTAGTACCATAAAAGACAGGGGACTGGAGACCAAATCTGGATCTCAGCAGACTAAACAGGTCTGTACAAAGAATGAAGTTTCGGACGGTCACACTACAGTCCATTCTACCCTTTCTGGGTCAGGACAATTGGATGTGCTCTATAGATCTTCAGGACACGTACTACCATATAAAGATGGACAGGCGCTCCAGAACATATCTTCGCTTCCAGCTGGGAGCCAGTCATTATCAATCCAGAGCTCTGCCCTTTGGTCTCACCACAGCCTCCAGGGTGTTCACCAAATGTATGGCAGTGGTCATGGCTCACCTGAGGCATCAAGTATTCCAGGTGTTTCCGTATCTAGATGCCTGGCTCCTTACTGCTAACACCAGGCATCAACTCATACAAGCACGGGACTATACAATCTCAATCTGCTCACAGTTCGGCATCACAATAAATTTTGAAAAATCTGCCTTGTTGCCCTGTCAATCTATCACTTATATAGGAGCAAACTTAGACACAAGGGATATGTTTGCAAGGCTACCACCAGAAAGGGTGTCCGCAATTCGTCAGCAGGTACAGGTTCTGATGCAGAGCAAAAGGATCCAAGTTGGGTACATCCTTCAAACTCTGGGCTACATGGCAGCAGCCATTCTCCTAATCCCTCTGGCACACTTTCATATGAGGATTCTTCAGTGGCTTCTGTTCACGCAGTGATCTTTCCAAGAGCTACCCATGACGTATGAGATCATGATCATGGATGCATGCAAAAGGCATCTTTCTTGGCGGATGGTCTCCCCACTAGTTACTCAGGGCAGACCTTTCATACAACCCCCTCCGGTAGCCACAGTGATGACAGACGCCTCCTTGATAGGGTGGGGGGGCATTATCTGGGCAGGACAGTCCAAGGCACGTGGCAACCTCACGAGTACCATCTCCATATAAATGTCCTGGAAATGAGAGCATTGCTCCTGGTGTTGCAAGCCCTTCAAGGCTCTCTTCCTCCTGGGACCATTGCTATTCAAACAGACAACATGTCAGTGGTGTGGTACATCAACAAGCAGGGCAGAACCAGGTCCTACCCCCTATGTCGAGAAGCACTCAGGCTTTGGCAGTGGGCAATGTCCTCCCAATGTTTTCTGATTGTGACGCACATCCCTAGGAGATCCAACGTCATAGCAGGCAGGCTCAGCAGAGCTATTCTAATGCTTCACGAGTGGTCTCTGAATCAGGATATTGCGAATCTTGATTTTCGCAAATGGGGACAGCCTTGCTGCGATCTCTTTGCCACCCCCTTCAACAGCAAATGCAGCAACTACTTCTCCCTTCTCCCACTTCTGGGTCACACACCCAGAGATGCTCTAGTCCACGATTGGCCCCAGGGACTTCTTTATGCCTTTCCTCCATTCCATCTGATACCCAAACTTATACAGAAAACAATATCGTTGGGTTGCAAAATGATCCTCATTGCTCCCTACTGGCCTCGACAGATATGGTTTCCGTTCCTGCACTGTTACCTTCTCGATCAACCCTGGACTCTGGACCCAATTCCAGACCTCCTGGTTCGTCAATCAGGTGGGTTGCATCAATCCCTAAAAACCCTCCAGCTCACAGCTTGGTTGCTCCACTTCCAACCTTAGCCAGGCTTCCCAGCATTTCCCCCGCAGTCCATGACATTATCATGTCCTCTCACAAATCTATGAGGAAAACTTATGCTAGCAAATGGAAACGTTTTTCTTGTTGGGCAGAGACTAGGAATGTGGATCCCTTCTCAGCCCCAGTCCATGAAATCTTGGAATTCCTAGCTCTGCTGTTTCATTCCGGGTCTGCTGCTTCTATGATCAGGGTACAAATGGCTGCCATTTCTAACTTTCATGTTGGTTTTTCGAACTCTAACATTATGTCTCATAAGCTATGTAAAGCTTTTTTGAGAGAGGCAACTTTTCTTAGGCCTCCAGTGAGTGATTCCCCCTCCTCCTTGGGACCTTAATTTAGTCCTAACCTCCTTAATTCTGCCCCCTTTTGAACCAGCATCTTCTTGCTCTATCAAGTTCCTGTCTTGGAAGACACTCTTTCTGGTAGCTATTACTTCAGCCAGACGTGTCTCCGAACTTCAGGTGCTATGTGTTCATCCTCCTTACTTGGTTTTTCATAAGGACAGGGTTGCTCTGAGAACTAATCCCTCTTTTCTCCCTAAAGTCTGCTCAGAAAGTAACTTAAACCAATCTATAGATCTTCCTGTGTTTTTCCCTAATCATACCAACAAGACAGAATACAAACTACACCAATTGGATGTTCAAAGGCAATTGCGCTTTTACCTGTACAGAACTAAAGAAGTAAGGAAATAGGACCGATTATTCCTCTCTTACGCCTTGGGCAAACAAGGTCTCCCAGTTTCCAAAGTAACCTTGTCCAGATGGTTGTCACACACTATTACTTTCATTTATCAGTTAAGGAACAAACAGTTACCTATTAAACCGAAAGGTCATTCTACTAGGGCCTTGGTCACCTCTGTAGCCTTCCAGTCTAGGTTGCCCATAGATTCTATCTGTGCAGCTCCCACGTGGGCAAACCCTCATACCTTTATTTCCCATTTCAAATTGGATATGGTCTCCAGGAGCAGAGCTGACTTTGGTTCCACTGTTCTGAAGAGTCTGTTCCACTGAGCCACTCAGGATGTTAGGTGCTAGGGACACTGTCCCAACCAGTAAGAATGAAGGTGAGATGGACAACTTAACATAAAGAAGTTACGTACCTACCATAACGTTCCATGTTAGTTGTCTTCAACTCACCCTCCTTCTTGCATCCCACCCTCCATCCCCCTGTCCTAGGGGACCGAGAGGAGTTTTTTGTTCTGTTTCACTGGCTGTGTGTTCTCTTGTGTCCTCTCTTTGACCTAAGAGAATATGGCAGATATAGTCAACTGGTTCTTGACTGAATTATTATGTTGTTATGTCTGGGGTTAGCTATTTCAAACGAGATCTGGGTAGCTATCGCTAGGCATTATGGCATTATCCCAACCAGCAAGAAGGAAGGCGAGATGAAGACAACTATCATGGAACGTTATGGTAGGTACATAACTTCTTTTTCCCACATTTCTTTTCCTCAGTATACATTCACCAACCATTTTTACTTTTCTTTCCTTTTGCAAAATATTTGTCTATTTACTGGAAGTCCAGTACAAGCATCAAAGCAAAATATAGCTGGATGCAAAAACATTTTACATTTTTTTCTCAGTTCTGTCATACATTTCCAGTATATTTCATCCAGGGACCCAACCTGGTTTTCTCAATCAAGGTTGTATACAATTTTTTAGCATTTGTCACACCTTCTCACTGTTGCATTCTTTATTTTGTTGTTTTCTTTGTGCAGTTTTCACTTTACATTCCTTTTTCTATTATGCATACACTTTCAAGATGCATTAAATTTCAATTTTGAACATATTATTGTAACATACTGTGCGGGTATCTAGCATCATGTTACAAAGAACCTTGAAAAACACATTCATAAATAAAGTATCTAGAAACTCAGCATCATTAATCATTTCCACTCCTTACCTTTTTCCTTGCAGTACATTCCTTCCTTAACCGTGTTCCACTTCGACTTCCAAGTAGTACAGTAATAATATTCATCACCTCCACTTCTTCATTTTCCAGAGTAAATCACCCCATTCAAGGATAAGTGTTTATCCATCAAAACTGATCTCACCAAATACATGTTTTTATCTGAAAGACAAAACAACCCTCATGTAAAAAAACAGACATTTTCTTCATCATGTCTAACACTTATTTCCAGCCACCTTCCATTTTAAAAAGTTGTACATGACATATTTATTTTGCTCTTCTTACAATAAATACTCCTCTTTCCAAATATTGTTTTCCAACTCCCTTGTTCTTTGTACTTTGTTTATCTCTAGGCCATAGTATTTCAATCCATTTACTAAACCTTTCAGAACTTTGTGATCTCCTTTCAGTTTCTTTATGCTTTATACTAAATCATCAACATACGCTATTACTAAAGAAAAAGCTCACACATCACTATCCTTTACTTACATGCCTTATTACATCTGTATATTTCAGATATTGCCATATTCGTACCTAAAAGTCATATTTAAAGTGATAAAATTTTATTTTTACATAAAAATGTGTTGGTATGCATCCTTGTACATGTGAATGCAATTTTATGTAAAAGTAAAAGTTCACTTCAAGCCAAGTTTTTCATAAAAATAAAGTGTAAAGAAACATGGAAGTATAAGCTATTCATGCCATATTTATGGAATTAATATTAATATGTCAGCAGGAGGTGTTTACTTCACTTTGGGGACAGATCTAATCAGAATAGATCAGCTTGACTAAATATGTGTGAAACAACTGTTTAATTGCCAACCTATTAAATTAACAGTTTGTCAAAAAAACTTTAAAAATAAGCCAGTGTAATTGTACAGCTGTATGTCTATATGTGGCCCACATTTCCACCACTGTAGTCTGTAAGATGGCATCAAACACGGTGGTAAGGGTACTGATGCTGAAAACACAAAACATGTGCCTCTTCATGGGGTTTATGAATCCATTTGATGAAATACTGCTTAAGGAGGAGTCAGTAGCATTCAGTACCTCCAGGGATAAAAATGGGCCAAAACTGGATGACAGCTCACAGAAGCAGCAAGCAAACAATGATCTAGGAAGCAATATCACCACACTTGGAGGGGCATGACCAAGCAGAAGAGGCCAGAGCTCCATGGGCTACTCAGCAGTGACCTATGGCAGTGCATAGTGACCTCTGGTATATACTATGTTTTATATTTCTATACAGGGCTGTTATCCTATGGCTAATCAATTGTTATTGTAGCTAACAGATGGTGGGCAATGGCTACTCACAGATGAGGTCTATCAAGATTGGCAACAGTTCTACAGCAACAGCAGGAAAAGTTCAATGTCTCAGTTGTGCATGATATTCATACTGTAGGGATAGCAGAAGTAGGGGTGTTGTTTCGATCTGTGTCCACATGTACACTAACTGGATTACCTCCATATGTTGTACAAACATTAGGCCAGTGAGCTGACAGCATGGTGGCGGTGTGTGTGTGTGTGTGTGTGTGTGTGTGTGTGTGTGTGTGTGTGTGTGTGTGTGTGTGTGTGTGTGTGTGTGTGTGTGTGTGTGTATTTATACATAGCCCTTTGGGATTATGCCTTACAACTCCCCTGAGCATTCAGTAATATCTGTACCATGCACACTCCTGCATGCATATATGTTTATGTGTGTGTGTGTGTGTGTGTGTGTGTGTGTGTGTGTGTGTGTGTGTGTGTGTGTGTGTGTGTGTGTGTGTGTGTGTGTGTGTGTGTGAATGTGTGCATGTGTGTGCATGTGCACGTGTGTGTGCATGCATGTGTGTGTGTGTGTGTGTGTGTGTGTGTGTGTGTGTGTGTGTGTGTGTGTGTGTGTGTGTGTGTGTGTGTGTGCACGCGTACAGAAAGACTACTATCACTATAATTAATATACATATTGGATTGTAGTGGTGATCTAGGACCAGCAGTAACCACCATGGACATGTGTAGCTAGGGATAATATAATGTGTATGAAAAGGGCTCCCACAGAGGTAGACACATACCCTGTTTCTGCAGTTCTTATACTAAACTATTATACCTAACAGTTTTTTGCCTTGTAGGTTATAATGACATGCTGTGCTTCATAAGCCCATAAGTCATTCATTCTATTTTGCAGAACACAGCCAGCCACTACAAGAAACACCAGAGCAGTAAACACTTTCGAAGGCAAAATGGGTGATGGCTGCTAGGTGCTGTGGTCCATCCTGCAACAGGTGTCAGGTGGAAAACCTCCTTGCCAGTAGTTCTAGCACCATCCATAGTCCAGGATATGCTATGCAGGCAAGGAGCTGTGAGATGCTGCATGTGCCTGAAGCCAGGGGTTATGAGCACCAGATGGTGGCATGGTCCATCTTGTATAATATCATGACAATATTTTGGTCACATTAATATTTGACTGGACTGCACCTATTGCATGTCAACCTCTTTCTTTTGGTGTAAATGCCAGTAGTTTGGCCACACTGTCCCTCATCCTTCCATAGATGTTGGCTGATGCCCAACACATGCCCCACTGTCTGATGTCTGAGGCCCAGTGAGAGGCCTTGTTTTACCACCACAGAGATCAACTCTGTGGCAACAACAGGCCACACTATCTGATATCACAGCAAAGCTTTCGGGTGAAACCCTTCTTCAGTACTAACAACGAAAGCTTTGCTGTGATATATTAAATTGTTTTCTGCCTACGTTTGTTTGTTTCTTTGGTATTCCTGCATTCCAGTCTTGTTTTGTCAAACTATCTGATATACCAGCCAACCACTGGCATCACTGTAGGACAGTGGAGGTGAGAATGTGCCTAAAAACACAGCCCTAGCCAGGATACTCTTTCTTTACTTTGTTCATAGTGTAAATTGCCTCCTTGCACATTGTTGTTGTTGTTGTTGTGTTGTTCTGTTTTTACAAGTTTTGATTCAGTTATGTTAGTGTTTCATGAATGACAGTTTTCTGTCTGTGGTTGTGCTTTGTATTTATCCTGCCAGTAACAAGTAACAGCATGCTGTTCTACTTATGAACACCTGTGGGGCACCAGTGACTGCCAATGCACGTTTTATGAATTGTGTCTAATTAGTCATTGACTGCTATGTTTATGAATCCCAGGGTCCAGGTATTGTAAGACATGGTATTTTTAAGAAATTTGACATTTAAAACCAGAAGGCACATTCACCATATCTTGTGTTTTTTTTTCTTATACGTATTACCTGCAATACTGTCATTTTGCTTTGTTGAGTGTTCTGTACTTATAATCTGTTTTAACTACAGAGACATATTGGGGGGAATTTAATAAAGCCTACGCATACTTTTTTCCCATTTGGGCATAGTGGTACACTGCTTACATGAAAGTAAGCAGGTGTGCGATCCAGTAAACATAGCTGGGCGGCGCAGTTGCATGCACCTACATGGAAGTATCTGTGGCATGCAAATCACCTGATAAGTAGGTGAATTGCATGCAAATGACAGAGGTAGAGAGATCCAGGAAGCAGACAGGTAGTCCTGCAGACCCCGTGTTGGTGTCCATAGTGTAAACGAAAAAATTCCATGTACAGGATGTAAAAAAACAACAGGGGCTGTAAAAAGGCAGGTAGATGGCAGGAATAGCATAGCCGAGACAGATGTGTTCAAAATTACCCACCATGTGTCCAAAACTATATGGAAAATAATTTAAAAAGATTTTACTTTTTTTTTTAGTAATCTGGGTATGTTTGTACAGCGCACTGCAGTACGCAAACATGCCATTATGAAAAAAAAATGAAAAAGTGTAAAAACAAAATTTATTAGTATTTGACAGTAATGTATTATAGGACCCTGCATAGAGTATTTACAATGGTGGAATGTCTCTGTTGCTAAGGAGGCAGTGCTTGGAATCATGTTGTTTCCAGGTTGTGTGCACAGATCCTTGTGAAAATGAGCTGGGGTTACTGACTAGCACAAGTGGGTATCCATGTCCTCAGATCCCATCTGTATAGGCACAGAACCGTGTTGGTGTCCACAGAAGAGGTAGCTGACATCAAAGGGGAGGGTGTCTGAGGACTTGTAAGCTCACTGGAGCTCAACTGCACCTGTTTGCTTAGGGAGGTGCTCTGCTGAGCAGGGGGGTGTGTACACTGAATGCCAAGCTTTGTTTACCTTCGGGGAGCATGTTTCATCAGGTTTGAGCATATTTGCATGTTGCACCACTGTGCTGAGTGTGACTTTTCATGGGGCGTGTACACTGAGTGCTGAGCACTGTTTACCTTTGAGGCACATGTTTGCATGGCACGCCGCAGTGCTGAGTGAGTAAGGCTGTTCCAAAAAAAAAAATTGGCTAAGAAAGGTAATGATATCTTAAATACTGATGACCCCTGTTTTACTTAAACTAGGGCCATTAACAGTCCTTAATGATGTTCTTGGCAGGTGGAATGCATCACAGGTAGCCAATCACACATGCTGCACCTACAGCAGAGCACTATGAAGGTTGCATACACCCTACAATCTGATTTCACCCACACACGCTGCACCAGTGGAGTACAGACTTGGGAGCTTTAACTGAAGGAATGCTAGGGGCTGCTGCAGGTCTGCTACATATGTATGTGCTAGATGCCAGGGTCAGTGCTGTTGCTGCTGACTATAGGCCTAGACTGAGAAGGAGAGGAGTGTTCAGGCCCAGGGTAACCTTCCAGGAGCTACATAAGTTGGAGACTGTAGAGCACTACAGGGTGGACATGGACATACCACAAGAACTCACTGAGCTCTGCCAACCCCAACTCAGACCCAGAGCCAACAGAGGGGAACCCATCCCAGTGGAGACAAAGGTATGTGTAGCTCTTAGGATTCTAGCTACAGGTACTTTCCAAAGACCAACTGGGGACATGGTGGGGGTCTCACAGGCATCATCATCCAGGATACTACACCAGTTCCTGGATGCCATGCTACCCACATGCCAGTGAGCACATTTATTTTCCCCTCACCCTGAGGTGAGGGCCAGCAGAATGCAACACTTCTACCATGTAGCACACTACCCTGAGGTACTGGGTGCCATAGATTGCACTCATGTACATATCAAGGCACCACCTGATGAGGAGGGTAGAATCTATGTCAACCGCAAGGGGTATCACTCCAACTGCCAGGTTGTGTGTAATGCCCAGGTCATTATAATGAATGTGTGTGCTGGCAGCCTTGGCAGTGATCACAACTCATATATCTGGCACATATCACAGCGGTACCAGATGTTTGCTAGGAGCGAAATCCCACATGGCCATTTAATGGGGGACGTTGGCTATGCACTGGAACTGTGAATGATGATACCCATCAGAAATGCACAAACACACACACACACACACACACACACACACACACACACCAAAAATGCCATAATGAGGTACATGCACAAACTAGGAATATCATAGAGCATGTGTTTGGGCTGCTGAAGTCATGGTTCCCGTGCCTCGATATAGCTGGTGGAGACCTGCAGTACATTTTAGCCATATATGCACACATGTTCACAGTATGTGCCATGCAACACAATATGATCCTGTGGAAACAGATGCAGCAGGATCAGCAAAGGGAAGGGATACACACCCCCCACCAGTACCTAGGTCACTACAGCCACACCCACAGGGGGACTTAAAGGAAGAATCCCCTGAGGTTGTCCTTGTAGGCAGATGTAGGTGTGTCCAGTATGCCCTGGCCTTGGCCAAGAGACAATGCATTGCACATGCACTGACAACCTAGGGCCCTAGGGACTGACACCTTACTCCAACTCGCATACATATTAGTAAAAATGATATCAGCCAGCCCACACAACCTGTACCTAACCATGTATTGGCTGTGTACTGCATGCAGAAGACAGAATCATCCCCAAACTACAGGTCTGTCAACTGTTGCATTTGCAAGGTAAGCCACACACCTATTCACCACATGTAAGGGGTACTAGCATATGGTAGCATATGTATGGAACTGCTGCATGTATGCAAGGGAATATAGTGGGCTACTGGGTTACTTGGGAAGATCTAACAGCCACTTAGGACAACAGATACTCTGTCCAATAGTATGTGCTCCATAATATGCACTAGTCCACATGGTTGAAACGTTCACTACATTATTCAAAGGAGATGGTAAACTGTGGAGTCACATGGCAGTCGCACAACTGGCTATGCTAGCAGAGCATGGATTGGTCATCCCCCACTACCAACACATCATACCCACACAACTGGTGTAACAGTAAAGTTGCAATGATATATCAGCAGACCAGCCAATTCCAGGGCTGTGACATAGAACCTGGCCACACGTTCTAAGTTTCACATAACGCAGGGGTGAAAATGTATGTCTATATGCTATTGATTGTGTGATGAATGATGCATCCCTGTCTGACAGCCTGTGTGGCTCAGTAGACTAGGGACATTAGCATGGGTGATGGTGTTGATGGTTTGAATCTGGCAGTATCCACATCATTTGCATGTGAGGTAGTCATATGGTGGTGTCCTCACACATTGTCATACCCCTCAATCTGTTACTGCATGAAAGCTGGACAAAGCCAGAGAGAATGGGGGAACAAAGGGTCAAAACTAGAGATAGACATTCAGATGCTCTGATTCACCTAGAAGGTGGCTAGTATGAAAATGGGTTGTATCAGTACAGCTTACCTGAAGGATATAAAGTCCAACACTCAAATGTTTGTCTGTAGTTAGCACTATTCACTTACTGCCTTATACAACATTTTACTGGAACACTACAAATGTATGAGGGACAGACCAGACATATGGGGTGAATTGCTGGACATTATGAAAAAACATGTACAGTGAGAGGCATACCTCCCAACTGTACAGAATTTTGCAGAATGTCCAGATTTCTGCCTCATATTTTTGGTCCGTTTTTCATAAAATTGTGGTTTTCTGGCAAATTAATGGCAAATCATTAAAGACTGAAGTTAGAAAATAATGACAGTTGAGACGCCTGTGCCCTGGCCCAGCAATCAAGCAGCCTCAATCCTCACCACTAACACCAAAAAATGTGTTTCATATGAGAGGAAAGGATAACAGATACACACAGTAAAGTGCAATTTCCCTTAAGAGCACACAGAGATCAGTCAGTCCAGGGCTGGTCTCTCCCTTGCTCCCCAGGTCCCCAATAAGACTCCCCACTGGCACAGCTATAGGGTCCAGATCTCAGCCTATCTGGCAAGCTAAAACCTCCAGTACCCTCTCTGTCCAACCAGTGCTTCGTGTCCCTGCCCAAGTAGCGGACACACATACACACACACACACACACACACACACACACACACACACACACACACACACACACACACACACACACACTCACTTTGAGATGAGTATTTATACAACTTCACAGACACTCATGGGAAAGGCTGACACAGATTCTCCAGCTGTACCCCTATACCCACACTATATGGTAGTAATTTCTGCCACCACCAGCTAATAATTATCAGCTACCCAAAGGCCCTTAAAAAGGGTGTCCAATTATTACTCTGCAATATTATTATCCAATAGTAGTGTAACTAAGCAATCAAGGCTTATTGGAATGGCTTATTACAGGATCACTTATAAGCATACAATGTACTCTAGAGCTTAAATTATTTCTACATAAACCAGCCACAGTTGAAAAGGGTTTAAAATATTTAATAATAAATACTAAAAACACAAGACAATACTACTACACCACAGTGCTATTTAAGAGTTCAGAGATCACATAGAAACTTAAAATAATTCAGTAGTACAGTTCTGACATAACAGAAAAACACTTAGTCTAATCTTTATAGTCCTAGCTATTTCTGCAAGAAAACACACTTTTAAGATAACTTACTTAAGATAACAGGCAGTGTTGTAGGTTGGATATCAAGACAAAAATGTTCAACAATCTCTGGTCCTCACTATATAAATTGAAACTCCAGTTCTGATAAACATTGCATCATCTTTTTCACCCTTCCTGGAGTTCCCAGGCTACACATTAACTGCATTTATATTCTTTAACACTTAGAGCAATAAAGGACATTCCACATGTAAATTCTGGTCATTAACTTTAGCCTTAAAACAATAGGCAGGAAGCCCCCATCCAGCCGGACTGGAGCTGACTTGTAAAACATCAAAGGCAGTGATGAAATAATTTTAATTTCAAAGGACCAACATGAATTGCTTGACTTAGATTTCTTTACAGCAGATGGCAATGGAGCCATGTTTTTTAAGTTCAACATTTCACATTTACAAATGATAGAATTATCTGCACAATTCTATCTGGCTAGGCTGGCAGCCTTCACCCATCTCTACCAGTCTTCACATTTCTTCACCTATCTCTACCCAATCTTCACAACAGGCATTTGGGTTTCAGACTTCATGCCATTCAGAAAATCCAAGCTAAAGCAAAACCTGTTATTCTATCACTTTTCTAAGTTTGTAAGTGCAATATTAAAAAAAAAATTGGCCATATTTATGAGCCTTTGTCCCATTAATGGCTTTGTCCAGATTTTTTTCTGTAAGAAGTTGAGAGGTATGATAAGAGGTATGCAGACTGTCACCCTGTATAAGGTGTTACATCATGTACCCCAGTCACATATTAATTACAGCACACAGCCGGGGAATGCCATGGTGAATGTCAGGGAAGTGCTGCACTGCAGAAACAGGTGCAGCTGCTAATGTCTGTATCACACAAAATCCTGGCCTGGAGTGCAGGTAGCTCTGGCCTGGAGTCCCCTTGTAAGTACTGATAGTCCAACTGGGCATGCTCCTATGCTTAGCTAACTTGAGTGCAATTCTGTTGCCTCTTCCTCACATAGACCTGCTATGTGAAAATATGTATGTACATATGGACAGCTACCTCTACATATATGTGTGACCCTATCCACCTCCCACATGCATAGTGTATCTATTAGTATGTACCCCATCTACATATAATACTGATATATATATATAGGTATATATATATTACAATGATACATAGAATCTCAACATATATCTACAGCAGTCATATACATAATGCACACACAGCAAAATTTATAGAGACATCCCTGTTATACACATTTATATATATATATATATATATATATATATATATATATATATATATATATATATATATATATATATATATATATTTATGGGATGTATCAATTTCCCCACATACCCTCGGAATGCTGAGATTATCTACACTCACACATCAAAACAGTTGCCTAAAGGAACTAAACCAAGGCCACAGCAGTACATAATCCACTCACCCTCAGACCCCTGTTCCAGAGGAATGTCATCTTGTAGACAGACACAGGTGAGCAGGTACTGATGCTTCAACACATGCCTTGGACAGGCCATATTGTTCCTGGCCACATTTGACTATCTAACTGCAACCAGCCACATATGGCCATACTGCTAACTGTACACACATAGAAGAGAGAGTGATAGGTACCCCACTCCGAGGACACTAGATACAATAACAGTACCAAGCAATATCACTCTGCAGACCACACATGCTGTCTGACACAAGACTACTTTGCATACTCCAGAAGTACTGTGCCTGCAATCACATATACAACAGATGTAACCCACGGCGGGCGTATATGATAAGTGCTGTGACTACAGTGTGTAATTGTAGATAGGCAGGGGTTTTGTGTGTGTGTGTTTGTGTGTGTGTGTGTGTGTGTGTGTGTGTGTGTGTGTGTGTGTGTGTGTGTGTGTGTGTGTGTGTGTGCAAGTCTGTATGGGCTATCTCTGTGCAATGTGTACAAACCCCACCTGTGCAATGGTTATGCATTTTATGGCCCTGTGACTAGCTGCTGGCACTAAATTGCCCTTCTGTACATAATCATAACTGATGTCCACCACCTGTCTCACCTGGACACAGGATATATGTAGACGTGTCAACTCCATCACCACACCTTCTAGATTTGTAAGTTCAGATAACCCAGGTGACAACTAGCCAGGGTAGCAGACCTTATCACAAAGTATGAATGCATGAATATCCTGACTGCTCCCATTGTCCCTAATAGACTGTTCTACACATGTGCATACCTTGCTAATGTCATATTTCTGCTGTGCTGCCATGCCATCTTGTGCCACTGCATTGCCATCATGTGTCCATAGTGCATCCCCTCAAACTCCTGGAACAGAAACATACACTGATCTGTGACACAATTGTCATTCTGTAACATTATCACCAGTCTAACATCATACAACAAAGATACACAAAGTGTGATGTGTAGTCATGACACATGGCAGCATACAGTACCTGTTGTGGCCCACGACAAGTGGCATGGCAAAACAATACTGTGCTACACAGGTACATGTCAAGTGATATAGACACCCTGTGCATCAGATACATAGTAGCATTTCCCTGCATCGATGGTACGGATGGCAGGGATGTTGCACAGGTATCATCACATGCACAGGGTGTGATGTGGGGGTGCTGGAGGCCTAGGCTGTGCCAAACAGTTGACAGCATGTGTGTGAGTCAGGAAGGTGTGTGAGTTAGATGGACCATGGAGAGGTACCGTGTGTGTCTGTTGGTGACCTGCATGTGACAGTGGTGTTTGAGTGTGTGCATGTACACAATCAAGCCCAGTGCTAGCCTTACATGTGTATATGTTAGACAGCTGTGGACCATACATGGTAGAGTGGACAGTTCACCATCTTCGGCCACAAACACGGGCACTGGATCTGCCAGGAGTAGCACTGGCACCACCATGCCCAAGGTCAGATGCAGTGCTAGTACCTGATGGTGACTGCAAAATGCTGGAGCTGTGTCCCCCATCGGACCACCCAGGACCACATGTCCACGGCCTGCCACATAGTGGTGTGGAAAACACACTTCCCTCTGTAGTGCTGGAGATACTGCCACTATGGGAGCATGACTGTGCAAGACCACGTGGACACTCAGCAGATGGTGTTGCTGACTTACGTCCACATGTCCAACACCCAACTCCAACTATATGTTCCAGCACGGATAATGTGTGACCCCAAGACAGACACTGTCTCAGCCCACCATCTTTCCACTGCATCAGTGAACCGATCCAGGGTGTCCCCAGTGCAGTGGAGGCAGTCATGGATATCAGACTGTACTGCATCCATCTAGTGTTACATTTAGAATGTGCCTGTGCCAACATGATGGGCCAAAACATATGGCAAGTGACCCATTATGTGACACCTATGACAGGTGGTGGATGGACAGCAGACCTCCTACTAGCACCCATGTCAATCTGCCTGTGTGGAACCTTGCGAGCTCTCTGGCTATGGCCAGTGTCTACACTCACTGATGCCATAGTTGCCACACTGTCCTGTTCAATGTTGCCACCCTCTGACTGTCCAATATCTGTGGCCTCTGGGGACTGGGTATGTGTGGACATACTGACTGTGTGCAGTGACAATGGGGGCAGAAGAAGGATGTCAACCTCTGGGACAGATTCAGCTCCTGACAGCCCCACCTGTGTCTCACTATGGCCACCATCATCATCAGAGTCCAATGAGACACTGATATCAGGTTGTGAGGGAGACAAACGCCAACCCCCCCTTGTCACCTGTGAAAACCAAGACAAAAACAGTACATTACTACCTGCACTTTTATGCATGGTAATCCTCACAGACTCTTATAAATGAGGATCCACAATTGCATTACTAGTCACACCTCATCATCATTCCCATGCACAATAGACAACCCCCACACCAACATACACAGGCAAGTCAAGCCCTTTATAACATGCACATCAGCCACATCCAGGTAAACTTGCCAGTACAATCTGCCTGTAAGGTATGAAATATGACACTATACGTGATAGACCTACACATAAAACCCAGTACACCTGTCTTGAGAATAATATGCCAAGACTAGTGTCACTGCCTCAGGTATGTAGCATCTCCCTTTTGTGTTTGAACAGGCATCTTGGAGTAATTTCCTCATGTATACCAGGCTGTGTAGCTGCTCATAACTATATGTGCAGAAGTGTTGATGGCCATTCAAATACACACCTGTGACTAACCAGTCTATGAACCATAGTTATCTGTTCCAGAATGGAACATACAAATATTCTACTCTGGCTAAACACAACATTTGTACATAAGGCAATATGACACCCCTTAACTTTCATAGGAGATGTATGATCTGTAAAAAACTGTGTCACACTTACCAAGTACAGGCCCACAGATGTGGGTCACTCCTGATGGACCTATGAAAAGGTGAGGGAGAGATATTGTCAGCACCCCTCCTTGCAGATAGACCTAACACCCATGTACAGGTATGTACAGCCTGCCACAGGGACTGATACAGTATTACACTGGTGAACACAGTATGCTTACCTGGATGTTCCTCTGCTGTGGATACTGTGGCACCCACCTGGCAAAATGTACTGTATGCAATGCATTTAACAGACTGCACCACTGAGACATTGTAAAAATGCATGTATTTGCAAGATATATATGTGCACATACATAGGCTGTGGGAAACATTTCTACATCCATCAGTATGTGCATGGCTTTATATGGCTATACTTCTGCATCAGGGTCACAGTTGTACATGTACTTTGCCATTGCTGCCTTAGCAGGTGTCTTTCCACAAGTTGCTGATAAAAGGGCACATATACCTGCTATCACAGGCCTCACTTACATCCATTATTATGTCTTTGGCTGTCTACTGATGTATTATTGCACCAGAGTCCAAGGTACACTCCCATTTTTCCCATTAGTTTTTTATTTGAGTTACATGCCTAATGACTGTAAGTGGCAATCAGTATGTTTTGTTGGAAACACCTGTTTTACATCAGATCTGTGTGGTGTAATGGGTTAATGCAATGGGCAGTAGGTGAGAAGGGCCTAGGTCCAAAACTTGGTAGAGGTGCTCATTTTGTACATGTGTCAGACAATGTAATAAACACATTTAATAATTAAAGCTAATTTAAGAATAGCTAAGCAAAGTGGAGCATTTAGTTCTGAGCAAACCCACACTAAAAAAAATAAAGAAAAGAAAAAGGGGGTGATAGGAAAGTGGTGAAATGGGGGCAAGCAGGGGGAAAACATAGTGAAAGGCAGTTAGGGATGTGCAGGAAGGGTGTAGGAAAGACCCATAGCTATCTATATCTTGTAGAGGAACAGCTATGCATTTTGACAGATTTTGTTAATGAATTTGGGGTCTCAAACACAAGAGAGAGAGGGTTGATGACAACATAACTGTGTTGTCAATCCAATTAGACCAGATTAGTGGTGTCCAGTGGACGCATGTACGAAATGGAGAATTGTATGGGGCAATATTTTTTTTTTTGAGACAGGTGCCCATTTTTTTTTAAGGTGAGAGGGGAATGTAGGGGAAGGGACTTAGATACATGTGGGGAGGTAGATTGGGTAGGAGAGGATGAATTGTCAGACAGACAAGACAGACAAAACAGCAGACAGGGGTGGTGTGTGACACACGAGGGGGGTAAACACCTTGGATGGGGAGGGCGTTGTGGAACCAAGTCACACATGCCTCCAGATGGCAGCAGTGTGACTCATGTCCCCACCCATGAGACAGTCAACACTGCTCCTTCACTGCACCAAGGGTGGCTGTGCTGGAGGCTGGGCACTAGAGTGAGCCTGCCCCACCAGGTCAGCCAGTGTGCTCTCAATCTGGAACAGGTGTCATTCATGGCTCCATTGAACAATACTGTGTACCATGACTGACAGTTGATCTTGGGTGACTGCAGCCCCTCCACCACTGCTCCCAGGGGGAGGCCAGGACCCATCCCTTCAGGCAGTTCCACCTAATGCCAGAGGTGGTGCTGGGGCAATGGAAGAGGCACCACCAGCCTGGGACCCAGACATGCTAGGACCCAGTGCCATGGCCAGTTGAGGCAAGATAGGCAGATCACCAGGAACCAGCCTACCCCAATGTGCTGTGGTAATGGAAGTATAGCAATAAGTATAGGTTAGTTATTAAGAAAACATTGTTAGTAATAACAGCATGGCAGAACATTGGAAATAGTGCAGTTATATATCAAAGCAAATTATGTTTAACACAGCAATAAATAACAGAACAGTCAGGATAACAGCATGTCAGTAACATTTACAGCATAAGGCCAACAAAATAGGTCATTTAACAAGATATGTTAATATGCACCTATTATAATACATAGCAATAATAACACATGCTCCAAAATACAGTTAATGTAACAACATATGTTAATAGTAAACCATAACCAATGAATAACAATAATAAATAAATGAAGATAAGCAGTGGGGAGAGAGACAAAATCAGTCCATTACTAACAGTGCAGCTTACTTCCATAACAACAGTACTGCTATCTACTCTACGGGTCTGTATGTTCTTTATGTTTACAGTAAGTACAAGTCTCCTGTAGCTGATGTAGCATGTACATACCTCTCAAGCTATATGCATGGGACACTATGGGCCAAACAGTAACAACTGCGGGTATGCACCTACACAGAACACAGGCGCATCAGGTGGACCTGTATAGCTACCAAGGTGTTCTGTAGGCTGAATTGGAGATACTGTGTAATCTAGGTACTCCTTGCCATGGTATTCCTGTAACAGGTGGATTATGCACTATTAATTACATAACGTGAAATCGGGACACTTGAGAAACATGTATGTGTACAGTACAGATACTGAACAGCAGTCATGGCTTAGTTGGCAGGCATGGGAATAGAACCCAAGAGCAGTGACTACGACTGCAGCAACTTTTAACAGACACTCAAGGCATACAGCCTTACCAGGATTACACATATTATTTCTGACTGCACATTACTGATTTTTCACATTCCTGCTAATGATTTTAACAGTCTGGGAAATCTAAACACATAATTATCTACTCATAATATGGGCTACCTCACCCATTTACCTGTAGTTCATGTGGAGAGAGAATTTGTGAGCATTACGTGACTGCTGCTATAATTAGTGCTACCTAGCACTGGATTCAAACCCTAGTCTGTGTGTGGCAAAATGTACTATATACAGAGCACTTAAAAAAACAAGCTACTGAGTCACTGCTGATTACTGACTTACTGATATTTACCTACAGCTTACCTGGAATGAAAATATGACCTGGCAGTACTAGTACAGTGTTATACTAGACTGCAGTGACAGTAGAACTCACATGCATGAAATACAAGAATAACACAGATACTAGTTATGCTATAGATCAGTCTAACAATGTTGGCATACATACTTTATTGTTAGTGGGTTGAAATATTTGTGAAGTCAACCAACAATATCAGATCATGGAGTGGGCTACCTCACCCATAAACTTTGCTTACCTGATGTTTGTAGATGACAGAGCATTATGTGAACAATACTGACCTAGAGACAGCCTTGAACGGTACTATATGTGTGAAACGATACAATTAGCAGCCATTAGATTTGCATTCTACAGCTACTGTATTACAGTGTTATACCTGACTGTAGCACCTTACCTTACAGCCTGAAAGCATACAGCTCTACTGCAATGGTTACAAGACAATCCTGATGTAAACCATTTTCCTTGGTGTTATTGGTATTGATTCATGTTTTATTGCAGAACAGTTGGCATCATTTATTTCTTGCAATACAGTTCTAATTCCACATTTATTGCAGTACAGACTTTATTGTATATACTTTAATGCAGTTACTGGTATTGTTTCATGTTTTTATTGCACAACAGTTGTCATTATTCGTTTCTTTCAAAACAGATCTAATTTCACATTTAATGTACTGCAGACTTTATTGTATATACGTTAATGTGGTTACTGGTACTGTTTCATGTTTTTATTGCACAATAGCTGGCATTATTCATTTCTTACAATACGGCTCTAATTCCACATTTATTGCACTGCAGACTTTATTGTATATACTTTAATCCAGTTAATGCTTTACCCTTCCTTGCTTATATCACTGCTGTCAGCATAATACATCTGTACTCACCACACTCACGGAGCAACCTGGCCAGACAGCCAGAGTGCAACTCAACATTGCAAGCCCTCTCTTCTGCAGCTGTTGGGAGAGGAGTACACCATTATGCCTACCAGTTTTGCAGACATTCAGATTAGATATTGGTGAAATAGAGGTAAAATTGCTTATATACTTGTGGGGCATTCCCTGCCTGAGCTTCTTGGACCCAGGTGTCCAAGAGTTCCTTTCTTCATTTCAGGTTGTCACAGTAATGATAACACTGCTCACACTGGTGAGTTCTCTGGCCAGCCAGTCCCAGACTTCCGCCTTACAGTCTGAGCCTTGGAAACTTCCCTGCAGCAGCCGGTCTTCATGTTTTTTTGCTAGGAGTCCAGCCATGACCTGGGAATCCAGAATGCCCCAATGCTGCCCCCAAAAGTGCACACCTTCACCAACACCAGCAATAGTACCCTTCAGAGACAGAGCTCCAATGGATTCTGCTGTATTCCCGCCTATTGGGCTTAATATAGGCTGTTTTCCCACCCTTACACATCATTGGGCAACATTCAAAAAAGAGCTGTGTCATTTAGCACTGTGCAAACCAGCACAGCTGAGCTGAGAAGTGAAAAAACTCGCAGAACCATAGTCTTAGTGGAGCTTAGCAGTGCACAAACCAGCCAAGCAGAGCCAAGCCTCACATAAACTTTGGCAGCCATTATCATGTTTATGTGGCACTTAGGTCATGGCAGAGCTTAGCAGAGCACAGTGAAGTTATGTTTTACATTAGTGTCCAAAATGTGTATATTAAAATTACTTATTTGCTTTCCATGTATTCAAACCCTGGACCTTCTACACATGGAGCCATGACTCTACTCATTAAGCTACATAGATATTCAGACATCAGTTGTACCTTTACATATAACACTGAGCGACCTATAAGCAGTGCTGAGCACTTCATCACGCCATGCAAACACGCTCAGATATGCTTAAACATACATTTAAATAAATAATTAAATACATCCAGTTTCGATTTTTAGATGTCTGGCAGTTTTCTGCTATCTTATCTGTGGGCACTGCTTAGCATTGCTGCGCTCTGTGCCATGTAAACATGTTTTTTTTATTAAGCAATGATAAGGAACAGGAACCACCTCCAAGGAAAGCTCGTACATGAGAGGATGAGATTAAAAAAAATCCTTTATTCCACAGTAGTGCAGTTGTGCAGTTAAGCGCTTTCAACTGGAACCCAGACTTCTTCAGAACCATTTGAAAATGCACATAACCTCATATATATAGTCAGAGCAAGTCAATCATATAAAAAAGTCCGCCAAAACTCTTAAAGATAAAGCACTCACAAAACAAGACATTCCTAATACTTAATACAAATTACAATAAAAACCATCAATAGGTCAATAAAATACAATAACATACTGTGCCTCTGCAAATGTCGTAAACAATACCACATGACAATAGTAATTATTAACTAATAGCACATAGCCAAAAAAACTAAAATGTACCCCCAAAAAATAGTAATACTAAAAACTCCTAAACTAACAAGGTATATATATAAAATTGTTATATCAGATCTGTCCTAAGTGAATTATGACAATGATATTGCCTTAAATTTACTAGGAGAGTACAAGAAAAGGTTTAATACTAATGAATTCATTTAATCCAGGGGGTCTTGTGGCATCCAATAAAATCTGCCACCTACTCTCCAGAGCAGCTAACTGCATCTTCCAGTTGCCCCCAAATAATGAACTCTTAATTTGATCTATAATGGCAAAACGAAATGAATGCTCTTCCCCACATTCGTGGATATGCCTATATAAAGCATTCTTAGTATATTTTTTCTGAATACGATAGTAATGCTCGTAGATACGTTTTTTTAATGTTCTTTCTGTTTTGCCAATATAGTACGCAGGGCAAAAAAGACACGTGGCCAAATAAATCACCCGGCTTGTATTACAATTCCCTGTTCTGGTCTTAATGCAAGTGTAATTAATATCTTTAAGTCGTATATATCTAGTTTCATTAATGTGATTACACTGTTTGCATCTTCCACATTTGGTAGTGCCTTTATAGATATTCAATTTGACAGTATGGTTGCTAGCCTTCTCTAAAATTCTTTTAAGATTAATACCTGTCTTATATACAATTTTAGGTGAAGATCCCACAATATGTTTTAAATTGGAGGTTGTGAGGATATCCCAATGTTGGCATAAAATGTCCTTAATGAGGGTAGTGTGTGGAGTATATGTCAGTATACAGGCTCGTCCAAACAATCCAAGTTCGTTCCCTCCAACTTTCGGGCTAGCTACATAATTACCCAACAAGGGAGGATATTTGTTCCCCCATTCTTTTCCCACATAACATATAACATCCTGAAGCATATTTGCCGGGTATCCACGATTAAGGAATAATTTCCTGATAACATCAAGTTCTAATCTCATAACCAATTCGGTCGAAGACATCCTCGCTGCACGAATACACTGCCCCTTAACTATGTTTTTGAAAATGTGGGGCGGATGGTTGCTGGTAAAATATAAGTAATCATTGGAAAACGTTGGCTTCCGATAAATCCTGGATGTAAATCCGTGACTATCAAGTCCAACTAAAACATCCAGGTAAGGTATATCAAGGATACTGGTATTGTAGGTGAATTTTAGGAATTGGGAGGAATTGTTGAGAAAAGACATAAATTCTTGCAATCTCTCTGTCGATGCCTGCCATAAGATGAAAATGTCATCCAAATATCTGGCATAAAATTTTATATCAGTGTAGAAATTGCTTTTGAATAATACTTCTTCCTCCCATTCTAGCATCACCAGGTTTGCAAATATGGGAGCGCAAGATGCTCCCATAGCAACCCCTTTAATTTGTTTAAAGAATTCCCCTTGGAATACAATGTAATTATGCTCCAGCACCAATCCCATCATGTCACATAACAAGGAGACCTTGTCCCAACTTAAACCTGAGTACTTTCTCAAACTATTTGAGAAATATTCCATACCTACATCTCTAGGAATACTGGAGAATAGGTCCACCACATCTATAGTTACAAGAGTAAGATCAGTTTTCCAATAGTCATGAGTTAACTTCCCCAGAAAGCTCCAAGAGTCTTTCATGATGTGTGGGATGACCCCATAAATATGTTTGAGCTGATGATCTATCCATCTCCCTACATTAAATGTTTTAGAGTGAGACCCAGAGATGATCGGTCTGAAAGGTGGTTGATCTAAAGACTTGTGTATGTTTGGGATCCCAACAATTTTAGCTAACACCGGATGGTCATTCTTCAAAAACATATAGGTCTCATTGGTGATCCTGTTGTCAATTAAATATTCCTCAATAGCCAGATCAATACGGCGGTGTCCAATATTGATCTGGTTGATGGAAATGTTTTCGTAGGTGTCAGTCTGGTGTAATATGTCATATATACTGGAAATGTAGGCTTCAGACTGGTATAGAACTATCCCACCACCCTTGTCGGGTTTCATGATACGAACCTCCTTGTTATACATCACTTTATTTAAACACTCCCTCTCTAACTGAGTAAGATTGGTCTGTGGATCATAATATAAATAGTGTCTTTGCCTTAGGTCCCTATGTAATCTGTAAATATCTTTACATACTAATTTTTCAAAATTAGATATACTAGGGTGGGAAGCAGGGACGTAAGAACTTTTTTTACATAGTTGAATGTTCTTCGTCCTATCTAGATTATCCGCTTGATCATCATAAACCACAGCTAGATTGAGTTTACGACAAAACAACTTCACTTGTTTGATGTTATCTACTAAATTATTACGGACAGTAGGAAAAAACTTCATGCCTTTACACATAACACTTATGAAATGAGCATCAACCTCCACGTCAGTGTAATTATAAACATTGAAACCTTCATGACATGAAATGATGGGGTGATTGTGTGAATGCATAGAAATGCCCTGTGAATTATCAACAACATCTGAAACTTGGTCAATGGAAGGTTTCAATGTGACGGGATCGATCACTATTGTCTTGTCCTCTAAAAGTACATTGACTCTGGTGTGGGAAACATTATTTATTTCTTGTAGTTGTTCCACTGTCTGTTGGGATTTCTGGGGAAGGATGGCTTGGCCCTCTGAAAATCCCTGTGGGTAGATCTAGAAAAAGGTGATGTAGGACCTTGTACAGAAGGTTTATCTTTAGGCCAAATGTAAGCCCTATTGGTACTATATGATTCTAAATCTCTAGATAACTTCTTACTTTTTCTCTCAAAAATACTGTTGGCTCTACTGTCAGCCTGAAAAAATTGTTTTTTAAAAAGTTCTTTCCAAGAATCATATTCAGCATCATTAGTAATAGTCTCATACATACACTCCAGTTCGTCTCCTAGTAAGACATATTTTTCCTGTTGATATTTAAGTAACAATTGCATATATGCATAACCAAAGCTATCAAATAACCCATTAATTTCAAGCAACACATCCGAATTGTATGTGATGCCTAATGGCAGTTTAAAAAACCTAAGACCCTTAGGTACAACTTTGATTTTCAAACAGTTGTTTAGATAGCTTACATCTATTTTAGAATTTTTATATGCAGTAAGTTTTTTGCCAAAATCATAAATCATTTCCTTAAGTGAACTGTAAATATAGTTTTTATTAGAATTATTAACATGACCTTTCTTCCCAAAGTCATAAGTATCATGTTGACCATTCAAAAAATTCTCCAACAGTTCTCTTTCATTAGTAGTTTTAGATAACAGGTTAAAATTGTGACTAGTCGGCTCAGTAAAATCATTGCGACCAAATGTCCTGAAATCCTGATTAGGACTAGATATAATATATTGCACAGTACCTTTTTTGTCACAATTAGGCTTCTGCTTGTTGTTCCCGTACTCTTTGTTAGAATGTAAAGTCTTAGGCCTAGCACCAGTACGTTCAGCCTCCCGCCTTGCCCGTGAAATACTAAAATCAAATGTAAAATCCTGAGCTGGTGTAAGTCTCAGCGGGTCAAAAAAATTGCGCGCTTCATCATGAATGGTAAAACGACATTGATCCTTAGGGGAAGCTTCGGATACATCACAGGCATCAGGTAAATCAATTGCGCCGTTAGTTGTATGTACTACATCCTCAGAAGTCCGTAGAGCTTCAGGAAATCCTCGTTCGGGTGTAGGCAGATGCCTCCTAGTACGTGCACGTTCACGATCATGTACACCGGGATTCGGCGTCTTCCGAATTGCATGGAGTTCCTCCCCCTCTCCTCTAGATGTAGACGGGCTTCCGTTAGCATGAATAACATCACAAGAGTGTGATGAATGAGAAGAGTTTAAAGTTTTTGAAGTTTTAACATTTTTAATAGCTAAACTGGTAACCAATTCGAACAGTTTCTTTAACTCACTCTGCACAGCTGAAACTTCAGCACGAAGCCCATTAAACTCCTCCCGAGACAATGAAGCACCAGGGAAGTCCTCCTGATCCAGCATGGCAGCGCAACCAGTAATCAAAAAGGTGAACCAACGACTTTAAGCAATGATAAGGAACAGGAACCACCTCCAAGGAAAGCTCGTACACGAGAGGATGAAATTAAAAAAAAATCCTTTATTCCACAGTAGTGCAGTTGTGCAGTTAAGCGCTTTCAACTGGAACCCAGTCTTCTTCAGAACCATTTGAAAATGCACATAACCTCATATATATAGTCAGAGCAAGTCAATCATATAAAAAAGTCCGCCAAAACTCTTAAAGATAAAGCACTCACAAAACAAGACATTCCTAATACTTAATACAAATGTTACAATAAAAACCATCAATAGGTAAATAAAATACAATAACATACTGTGCCTCTGCAAATGTCGTAAACAATACCACATGACAATAGTAATTATTAACTAATAGCACATAGCCAAAAAAACTAAAATGTACCCCAAAAAAATAGTAATACTAAAAACTCCTAAACTAACAAGGTATATATATAAAATTGTTATATCAGATCTGTCCTAAGTGAATTATGACAATGATATTGCCTTAAATTTACTAGGAGAGTACAAGAAAAGGTTTAATACTAATGAAGAGTTCAATTAAGAGTTCATTATTTGGGGGCAACTGGAAGATGCAGTTAGCTGCTCTGGAGAGTAGGTGGCAGATTTTATTGGATGCCATAAGACCCCCTGGATTAAATGAATTCATTAGTATTAAACCTTTTCTTGTACTCTCCTAGTAAATTTAAGGCAATATCATTGTCACAATTCACTTAGGACAGATCTGATATAACAATTTTATATATACACCTTGTTAGTTTAGGAGTTTTTAGTATTACTATTTTTTTGGGGTACATTTTAGTTTTTTTGGCTATGTGCTATTAGTTAATAATTACTATTGTCATGTGGTATTGTTTACGACATTTGCAGAGGCACAGTATGTTATTGTATTTTATTTACCTATTGATGGTTTTTATTGTAACATTTGTATTAAGTATTAGTAATGTCTTGTTTTGTGAGTGCTTTATCTTTAAGAGTTTTGGCGGACTTTTTTATATGATTGACTTGCTCTGACTATATATATATGAGGTTATGTGCATTTTCAAATGGTTCTGAAGAAGACTGGGTTCCAGTTGAAAGCGCTTAACTGCACAACTGCACTACTGTGGAATAAAGGATTTTTTTTAATCTCATCCTCTCGTGTATGAGCTTTCCTTGGAGGTGGTTCCTGTTCCTTATCATTGCTTTAGAGTCGTTGGTTCACCTTTTTGATTACTGGTTGCGCTGCCATGCTGGATCAGGAGGACTTCCCTGGTGCTTCATTGTCTCGGGAGGAGTTTAATGGGCTTCGTGCTGAAGTTTCAGCTGTGCAGAGTGAGTTAAAGAAACTGTTCGAATTGGTCACCAGTTTTGCTACTAAAAATGTCAAAACTTTTAAAACTTTAAATTCGTCACATTCATCTAATTTTTGTGATGTTCTACACGCAAACGGAAGCCCGTCTACATCTAGAGGAGAGGGGGAGGAGCCCCAAGTACTTCGGAAGACGCCGAATCCCGGTGCACACGATCGTGAACGTGCACGTACTAGGAGGCTGTTGCCTACACCCGAACGAGGATTTCCTGCAGCTTTACGGACTTCAGAGGATGTAGTACACACAATTAATGGTGCAATTGACTTACCTGATGCCTGCGACGGATCCGTAGCTTCTCTTAAGGAGCAATGTCGGTTTACCATCCATGATGAAGCACATAATGTGTTTGACCCGCTGAGACTCACACCAGCACAGGACTTCACATTTGATTTTAGTATTTCACGGGCAAGGCGGGAGGCTGAACGCAATGGTGCTAGACCTAAGACTGTACATCCTAACAAAGAGTACGGGTGCAACAAGCAGAAGTCTAATTGTGACAAAAAAGGTACTGTACAATATATTATATCTAGTCCTAATCAGGATTTCAGGACATTTGGTCGCAATGATTTTACTGAGCCGACTAGTCACAATTTTAACCTGTTATCTAAAACTACTAATGAAAGAGAACTGTTGGAGAATTTTTTGAATGGTCAACATGATACTTATGACTTTGGGAAGAAAGGTCATGTTAATAATTCTAATAAAAACTATATTTACAGTTCACTTAAGGAAATGATTTTTGATTTTGGCAAAAAACTTACTGCATATAAAAATTCTAAAATAGATGTAAGCTATCTAAACAACTGTTTGAAAATCAAAGTTGTACCTAAGGGTCTTAGGTTTTTTAAACTGCCATTAGGCATCACATACAATTCGGATGTGATGCTTGAATTTAATGGGTTATTTGATAGCTTTGGTTATGCATATATGCAATTGTTACTTAAATATCAACAGGAAAAATGTGTCTTACTAGGAGACGAACTGGAGTGTATGTATGAGACTATTACTAATGATGCTGAATATGATTCTTGGAAAGAACTTTTTAAAAAACAATTTTTTCAGGCTGACAGTAGAGCCAACAGTATTTTTGAGAGAAAAAGTAAGAAGTTATCTAGAGATTTAGAATCATATAGTACCAATAGGGCTTACATTTGGCCTAAAGACAAACCTTCTGCACAAGGTTCTACATCACCTTTTTCTAGATCTATCCACAGGGATTTTCAGAGGGCCAAGCCATCCTTCCCCAGAAATCCCAACAGACAGTGGAACAACTACAAGAAATAAATAATGTTTCCCACACCAGAGTCAGTGTAGTTTTAGAGGACAAGACAATAGTGATCGATCCCGTCACATTGAAACCTTCCATTGACCAAGTTTCAGATGTTGTTGATAATTCACAGGGCATTTCTATGCATTCACACAATCACCCCATCATTTCATGTCATGAAGGTTTCAATGTTTATAATTACACTGACGTGGAGGTTGATGCTCATTTCATAAGTGTTATGTGTAAAGGCATGAAGTTTTTTCCTACTGTCCGTAATAATTTAGTAGATAACATCAAACAAGTGAAGTTGTTTTGTCGTAAACTCAATCTAGCTGTGGTTTATGATGATCAAGCAGATAATCTAGATAGGACGAAGAACATTCAACTATGTAAAAAAAGTTCTTACGTCCCTGCTTCCCACCCTAGTATATCTAATTTTGAAAAATTAGTATGTAAAGATATTTACAGATTACATAGGGACCTAAGGCAAAGACACTATTTATATTATGATCCACAGACCAATCTTACTCAGTTAGAGAGGGAGTGTTTAAATAAAGTGATGTATAACAAGGAGGTTCGTATCATGAAACCCGACAAGGGTGGTGGGATAGTTCTATACCAGTCTGAAGCCTCTGTAGGTGAACAATTTGCTGCAATAAAGTACTGGCCACTAGGTGGCGCCTTACCATAAGCTTTCTCTATATCTATTCCCACAACTATTCTTTACCATACCTCTCTGACCCTGTTTTTCAGCTTCTACTTTTCATGGACTTACTCTTTCACCTTCTCACCCTTGTTGTTCCCCGCTCCGTTCGCTACGCTCACTCCGCTCCCCTCCCTACCCCCAATTCCCACCCACCCCCAGGGGTCCTACATTTATACTTCCCTAGACACACCCCCTAATTACTCACCAACCTATAACATTTTCTCCATCATATCCACCATCTTATACCTCACTTCCTACACCACACCCTCTCTTAATACCTTACCTCCTATTTCCTACTACCCTATTAACTCTAACCTCCTACTCTATATAACTATGCCCTCTACCCTAAAATTTCTCTCACCTCTCCTTCTCCTAAACATTCTACTTTTCTACTACACCCTTACCTCCTATGAAAATCTCATACTACTTCAAACTCCATCTTCAAACAAAGATACTACTACTACACTTCCCCTACCCAAACTAGCACACATTAACATACTAACAACCTGTCCCTATCTCCCCCCTCTCTTCCATAAAGCCCACCGCTACCTACTTACTACCTCTAAGAGACTCATTCCAATATCACTCAAATTTACAAAACCCCTACAACCACCACAAACTCCTTTACTTATATATGGAATATCCACCCCAACCCTGGCCCCAACACCCCCCAAACCCAAGCCCTCTAATACAAACTACCACCTCGCTAACCCACACTCTTCCTCAGACTCCCTCTCAATTGCTCATCTTAATATCCGTAGCATTAACAACAAAATCACTCAACTCCATGCCTTAATTGATTTCTATGCCTTTGATATCCTATGCCTCACAGAAACCTGGCTTAAACCTACTACAAAAGACAATGAATTGACCCCAGGATATAGTACCTTAAGACTAGACCGCACTAACAAAAGGTGGAGGGGTGGCCTCCTGTTTAAATCCCAACTTCAGCTAACTTTAATTAACTCCTTCCCCACACCAGGAAATGCTGAAATGCTATGCACCAAACTCCAAATCAACACAACCAAATCTATAAACATAATATGTTCCTACATCCCCAGGCAAGAACATCCACACCCTAGAAAATATCCTTTGCTGGATCTCTAGCACCTTCCCCAGGAAACCATTATCCTAGGTGACTTCAATGTGACTGGAACTCCTGCATATCCCCAAACCCACCATACACCTTAACCTCTTTAACTTTCACCAAACCATTAACTCTCCTACTAGAATAAACAAATCCACCCACAAACAAACAATCCTAGACTGGATACTACCAACAACAATCCCTCTCCTATAATACAGGCATACTCCCGGACAATATTAGTGACCACCTCCTTACCTTTATCACTAAAAAAAAATGCAACATCCCTAAACAACCTACTTATCGGACCAAATATAATAAAACAGCATTCAATCTGTCATCCTTTCAAACTGAACTCAAACAATATAACTGGTCTACACTAAAATACCTCCCAATAGATGATGCAGTTATGCATTTCAACAATACCTTCTTACAAATTCTAAACCAACATGCACCATCCCGACTAGTTAAAATCAGATCCAAAGCAGCTCCTTGGCTCTCTGCTACTACTAAACAAACTATGAGAATGAGAAACAAATCATGGTCAATATGGAGATCCACTAAAAACCCCACTGACCATCAGACCTTCAAACATCTAAGAAACAAAACAAAGAAACTTGTCATCCTAGATAAAAAAAACTATAACTTCCAATACCAACAAAACCACAACCAAAACCCAAAAAAATTCTGGTCAGGAATTAATAAACTTCTCCATCCAGGCAATACCAAAACACCTACCCCAGCTAGCTTAGCACAAGAACAACCTAACATCATAGCCAACACCTTTAACAATTTCTTCTCTCAAACTGTTAACTCACTTGCAAGCTCTATGACTCCACCCCCCCCCCTCCAAACTACTCCCATCCCCAGCAATACCTATACGCTAAAACTGGAAACCGTCTCAACTACCTATATACAGAAACTACTGTCTAAACTAAAACCCTGTACACCTTCAGCTGACAAACTTCCTGCTGAATTCCTTCAATTAGCTGCAAAAGAAATAGCATACCCAGTATCCATCTTAATAAACAGAACCATAACAGAATCCAAAATTCCATCCTGCTGGAAAATCTCCCACATCATTCCACTCCACAAAGGTGGAAACTCTAATGAACTATCCAATTTTAGACCTATCGCCCTCCTATCGCCTCTATCGAAAATAATGGAACGCTGTATTCACCACCAACTCCTAAACTATCTCTTAAATAACAACTTGCTTGTAGACTCTCAACATGGCTTCAGACCCTACCACAGCACTACTACTGCCCTTCTTTCCTTCTCTGATACCATAAATACAAATCGTAATAATAACCTATTCTCTTCCACTGTTTCTAGACCTCTCAAAGGCATTTGACATGGTTAACCATCAACTTCTCCTTGATACCTTAAAATCTCTTTCGCTGGACTCTCTAGCCTTACAGTGGTTCAATTCCTATTTAACTAATAGGAAACAAGCTGTACTGTGGGACAGCCATCTATCCACTCTACTCCCTGTCACTCTTGGTGTCCCACAAGGATCCATCCTAGGCCCCCTACTTTTCTCCACTTTCATCAACAATCTGCCCAACTCCCTACCTACATCCACATGCATCCAATATGCAGATGATTCTACTCTCATCTGCTCAGCCCCTACCCCAGAAGAACTCCACTCCACCACCCAAGCAGTCTTCACTGCAGCAGAAAATTTTTTTCAACATATCTGCCTCCTCCTGAATCCCAAAAAAACCAAACTAATACTTTTTACCCCTACCTCTAAATCCACCCCTATCTCTTTCTCTATAACATCCTGTAATGGCACTATCATCCAACCTGACAACTGCACCAAACTCCTAGGCGTCACCATAGATAACCAGCTTAAATTAGACCAACATATTGATTTAACAATCAAAACTGTTAACAAAAGATTGGTGCCCTTACAGACTAAAGCCCTATCTCACTGCCTCTTCGAGTAGCCTAGCCCAAACTCACCTTTTTTTTTTTTTTTTTTTTTTTTTTTTTTTTTTTTTTTTTTTTTTTTTTTTTTTTTTTTTTTTTTTTTTTTTTTTTTTTTTTTTTTTTTTTTTTTTTTTTTTTTTTTTTTTTTTTTTTTTTTTTTTTTTCCTTATTTACCAATTTCCTTTTATGTAATTCACAGGGCATTTCTATGCATTCACTACAATCACCCCATCATTTCATGTCAGTTGAAGGTTTCAATGTTTATAATTACACTGGCGATGGAGGTTGATGCTCATTTCATAAGTGTTATGTGTAAAAGGCATGAAGTTTTTTCCTACTGTCCGTAATAATTCTGGTAGATAACGTCAAACAAGCTTGAAGTTGTTTTGCTGCGTAAACTCAATCTAGCTTGTGGTTTATGATGATCAAGCAGATAATCAGATAGGGGCCGAAGAACATTCAACTATGTAAAAAAAAGTTCCTACGTCCCTGTTTCGCACCCAAGCATATCTAATTTTGAAAAACTAGTATGCAAAGACATTTATAGACTACACAGGGACCTAAGGCAAAGACATCATTTATATTATGATTCACATACTAACCTTACTCAGTCAGAGAGGGAGTGTTTAAATAAAGTAATGTATAATAAGGAGGTTCGCATCATGAAACCCGATAAGGGTGAATTAGGATAGTTCTATACCAGTCTGAAGCATACATTTCCAGTATATATGACATATTACACCAGACTGACACCTACGAAAACATTTCCATCAACCAGATCAATATTGGACACCGCCGTATTGATCTGGCTATTGAGGAATATTTAATTGACAACAGGATCACCAATGAGACCTATATGTTTTTGAAGAATGACCATCCGGTGTTAGCTAAAATTGTTGGGATCCCAAACATACACAAGTCTTTAGATCAACCACCTTTCAGACCGATCATCTCTGGGTCTCACTCTAAAACATTTAATGTAGGGAGATGGATAGATCATCAGCTCAAACATATTTATGGGGTCATCCCACACATCATGAAAGACTCTTGGAGCTTTCTGGGGAAGTTAACTCATGACTATTGGAAAACTGATCTTACTCTTGTAACTATAGATGTGGTGGACCTATTCTCCAGTATTCCTAGAGATGTAGGTATGGAATATTTCTCAAATAGTTTGAGAAAGTACTCAGGTTTAAGTTGGGACAAGGTCTCCTTGTTATGTGACATGATGGGATTGGTGCTGGAGCATAATTACATTGTATTCCAAGGGAATTCTTTAAACAAATTAAAGGGGTTGCTATGGGAGCATCTTGCTTCCCATATTTGCAAACCTGGTGATGCTAGAATGGGAGGAAGAAGTATTATTCAAAAGCAATTTCTACACTGATATAAAATTTTATGCCAGATATTTGGATGACATTTTCATCTTATGGCAGGCATCGACAGAGAGATTGCAAGAATTTATGTCTTTTCTCAACAATTCCTCCCAATTCCTAAAATTCACCTACAATAACAGTATCCTTGATATACCTTACCTGGATGTTTTAGTTGGACTTGATAGTCACGGATTTACATCCAGGATTTATCGAAAGCCAACGTTTTCCAATGATTACTTATATTTTACCAGCAACCATCCGCCCCACATTTTCAAAAACATAGTTAAGGGGCAGTGCATTCGTGCAGCGAGGATGTCTTCGACCGAATTGGTTATGAGATTAGAACTTGATGTTATCAGGAAATTATTCCTTAATCGTGGATACCCAGCAAATATGCTTCAGGATGTTATATGTTATGTGGGAAAAGAATGGGGGAACAAATATCCTCCCTTGTTGGGTAATTATGTAGTTAGCCCAAAAGTTGGAGGGAACGAACTTGGATTGTTTGGACGAGCCTGTATACTGACATATACTCCACACACTACCCTCATTAAGGACATTTTATGCCAACATTGGGATATCCTCACAACCTCCAATTTAGAACATATTGTGGGATCTTCACCTAAAATTGTATATAAGACAGGTATTAATCTTAAAAGAATTTTAGAGAAGGCTAGCAACCATACTGTCAAATTGAATATCTATAAAGGCACTACCAAATGTGGAAGATGCAAACAGTGTAATCACATTAATGAAACTAGATATATACGACTTAAAGATATTAATTACACTTGCATTAAGACCAGAACAGGGAATTGTAATACAAGCCGGGTGATTTTTTGGCCACGTGTCTTTTTTGCCCTGCGTACTATATTGGCAAAACAGAAAGAACATTAAAAAAACGTATCTACGAGCATTACTATCGTATTCAGAAAAAAGATACTAAGAATGCTTTATATAGGCATATCCACGAATGTGGGGAAGAGCATTCATTTCGTTTTGCCATTATAGATCAAATTAAGAGTTCATTATTTGGGGGCAACTGGAAGATGCAGTTAGCTGCTCTGGAGAGTAGGTGGCAGATTTTATTGGATGCCACAAGACCCCCTGGATTAAATGAATTCATTAGTATTAAACCTTTTCTTGTACTCTCCTAGTAAATTTAAGGCAATATCATTGTCATAATTCACTTAGGACAGATCTGATATAACAATTTTATATATATACCTTGTTAGTTTAGGAGTTTTTAGTATTACTATTTTTTTGGGGTACATTTTAGTTTTTTTGGCTATGTGCTATTAGTTAATAATTACTATTGCCATGTGGTATTGTTTACGACATTTGCAGAGGCACAGTATGTTATTGTATTTTATTTACCTATTGATGGTTTTTATTGTAACATTTGTATTAAGTATTAGGAATGTCTTGTTTTGTGAGTGCTTTATCTTTAAGAGTTTTGGCGGACTTTTTTATATGATTGACTTGCTCTGACTATATATATGAGGTTATGTGCATTTTCAAATGGTTCTGAAGAAGACTGGGTTCCAGTTGAAAGCGTTTAACTGCACAACTGCACTACTGTGGAATAAAGGATTTTTTTTAATCTCATCCTCTCGTGTACGAGCTTTCCTTGGAGGTGGTTCCTGTTCCTTATCATTGCTTTAGAGTCGTTGGTTCACCTTTTTGATTACTGGTTGCGCTGCCATGTTTTTTTTATTAAAAAAAAAAATTTAACAGAACACAAATCAGTCTGAGGAGTCTCTTACTCATCTGCAGATGTGGTTAGCACTACACCTCTCCCTACACTGATTCCATACCCATGTTTCTCGTCTCTCCCTCGGCAATGCATCATCATTAATATGCATGGCACACTGCCGAGAGGGAACCATGTACATGGACACACTAACATTCTTTGTAGGCTCTACCCTGTGCCTATACAGATTTTATTAAATCCTGGGGATTATACAGTATATATAAAATGGCTTATTATCATATTCTGAATTCAAAATGGTTAAATCCTTGTATGCTCAAAACTATTCTGCAAAAGTCAGACTGCTGAATTCCGGTATATCTGACACAAATACCAAACTCTGAAACTCCTTAATGCTCTGGGCCCAGAAACAAGCATTACCATGAATGGGGGGCAAGTCTGGACAGTCAGTCATGCCAGTTTTCAAAATTCTGATGTTCGCAATGTGATACTCATTCAGGTGAACTCAACTGCCTGTGTGTAAAACTAATGATAGTAAACCATATAAAATATATATCATCACTAAATGTTAAATGGAGTTATGGATGCCTAGAAATTACAATTAAAAAACACAGGTACACTTCCTGGATTTAATCTCATGAAAACTGAAATGGCATTTGTAGAGGAAGAGAACTTGAAAGTTATATTGTTGTTGTTGCATCTATCGACTTTTCCCTGTTAGGGGTCGCCACAGTGGAACTCTGGTCTGCTAATGATTGGCAGTAGATTTTTACGTACTGAGTTGCCAGCCCTGACGTACAACCTTCAATGAAGGTACGCCCATTCACGCATGTCTCCACACAGAAGACGCTTTAGCTGAGAATCGAACAGGACAACGTATTACTGTGAGGCAACAGCTATAAAGAAGGGAATATGCAATAACAGTAGACTAGTCATGAGTGATGGTAAGAAGGATAGAGGCATACGTACATAGAAAGCATTGATAGGATAGTAGCTAGTCAGCCATTTGGGATAGAGCATTGACACCATCTAACATTTAGGAGATGAGCATGGAGGTTTCTCTTAAACCTAAGCTTACTGTCTGTTTCTCTAAGTGAGCTGGGTATAGTACTCCATATCTTGGAGATATAATTGGAGTACTCAGCATCCCCTGAAGAGTTCTGGGATATAGATTGTTGATCCAGGAAATTATCTTTAGAATGGAGAGGTCTTCTAGGGTCATACCACTGCAGGTAAGGACATTCATCTGGGTATTGAAGTATGGAATGAGCAATTTTTAGCAGAAGAAATTTCAGATGGTTCAGAAATTCCATCCACTTTATTTTTGAGAGTGCAAGGCAATGATGGGATCTGTTAGGCAAATTAACAGAGAATTTTGCAGTGCTATTGTAGCAATGTTCAAGCTTTTCAAGGAGGTTGTTGCGTCAGTGTGGGAGATTAGTGGCTGAGTAAAGGAGGCTGTTGTGTCAGTTTGGGAGGATAGTGGCTGCGTATAGGAGTGTTGGTAAGAGATAAGTGCGTGCAGTACATTTATGAATGAGGCCAGTCTGAAATGGCTTGGCTGTATATAGAACTCCAAGCCCATCAACAGTGTAAAACTTGGCTATAGATGATTGTCACTGTTGAAGTGCAAAAAAGGGAAAAGGGGTTGAGGATGAATGGATTATGTATGGGATATCAGACTTGAGCTTATCAAGTGTAACACCAAGTAACTTGGTAGTGGAAACCTGAAGTTTAATATCTTGAGCAGAGAAAATTGTAAAACTATTTGAGTTTCGGGAAATTGTTTTAGACAGGACGAGCATCAGCTTAATTTTTTTTAGCATTATGTGTAAGGTGAGTGCTATTTCTTGACCGTTCTACTGCTGAGTAGGATTCTTGATTCTTCATAGCTCTTTTTTAATGTTTTATTTTATTGACTACTTTATTCATTACATTTTTGTTTATTTTTCTGATTTTTTAATCTGTCAGCAAATATTCTTCAACAATCTTTTTCAGCTTAATACCCCAAAGCTTCATTCATTTTATTTCAGCAAAAACAAAGGGGAATATAACCATTTGCTCTACCTTTTACACATTTCTTCCTTACAAACACTCCTTCAGCTTTTACTTAATAGGAAGGGCAACCCTTCTTTAATTCTTACATTCTTGCTCACCTATTTTTCTTTATACTGACATTTGTAACAAACTTCCTTATATTCACTTTCATTTTTCCTTATCAAAAATGACATCTCCCATTATTTTCAGCTGCAACTTTAATTTTCCAACCAATCCACACAGTCATCATAAATAATCTCAGTTATTTTTGGCTTTCTTTTTTGGTTTCACCTTAGCTGTTTCTCATCAGCTGTAACCTGGAGTCTCACCTCAATAAGCCACTCCCCTTGTATTTCATCTTTCTGATTTGTCTCATTGTACGTAGCCCTGCAAGGGGAAGGACCCTAGTGCAAGCAGTCAGGGAAAGTGTGTGGAGAGAAGATAAAAGCATCAAGTTATGGAGTTTTTTAATGAATGTTCTACCCACTGTTCCACCCAATTACCAGTGTGTGTTCCACACACACACACACACACACACACACACATTTATGTATGCATATAAATATATATATATATATATATATATATATATATATATATATATATATATATATATATATATATATATATATATATATATATATATATATTATATACGGGTCTACTTTGAAACATCTAAAACCCATAACATCTAATTTCATAACATTGAGACCAGAACATCTAAAACCCAAAACATATAAAACCCATAACATCGAATTTCATAACATCTAACATTACAAATCATAAGAAAATAACATCCCCATAAAATATAACAACACCTAACTACCAAACACACTTTTTACTATGTTTATGCAGGGGGGGTAAGCTCCTCTGCACCCCCCACACTCCCCCGTAAAGTAAATATACCAACTCCAAGATCGCACCACAGTGGGAAAAAGTTAATTTCTTAACCCCATTGTATCAAACCCACCTGCAGAAATGTAGTAAAATGTGTGTTTGGTAGTTTGGTGTCATTATATGTCATTATATCTGGAGAGGGTGTTATTTTCATGTGATGTGTATTGTTAGATGTTATGAAATTCAATGTTATGGGTTTTAGATGTTTTGGGTTTTAGATGTACTGGTCTTAATGTTATGAAATTAGATGTTATGGGTTTTAGACTTTTGAAGGGGACCCATATACACATATGTGTGCATGTGTGTGTATAAGTCTCAGGATAAGTGTTGTTGCTCACCATGAATTACTGCTTGTCTATAGTTGCAAACCCCACCAAGAGAGATGTAGTGATAAATATGTCACTTCTCCCTGTCTTCCAAGGCGTCAAGTTTGCTAATCAAACCCTAGTCAGCTGAGTCAAGGTCAGGACTCTATCCCAGATCCATATTGAAATGTCGACACTCTAAATGCCAAGTGCTGACAAGCCCAAAAAATAAGACCAAAAATGCAGGAAAAGAGCAAATTTCAACTTTAAACACCTCCCTAACTTATATTTGCCAACTCCAAGATTGCCATACCTCAGAGGAAAGGGAATATTCCGAGAAATGGCATCTTGGGCGTAGTATATGTAAGTCCAATCTTTCAGCCATTAAATCTCCATAGAGCAAGTCCCAACATTTTAAATTCAATGCATCCCATTAAGTCATGGAGAAAGCCACTAGATTAATTCTTTCTGATACATCCACATTTTTTTTTTCAAAATAATTAAACCCCAATGTTTCAAAATTTAATTTCAAAACATTATGCTGTTTTCCTTTTTCACTTCCGGCTTACAAACCAGATTACCACCTATAAAACATTCTTAAAACAGTCTTAGTTCTTGTTCAAGTTCATCTTAACAGTGCAACAGAAGTGCTAACCCTTTATTTTGCTTGTGACACTTACCCAAAACTCATAATATTGCCTTTCTGGTATGACATGCATATTTTTAAGCCATAATTCCCTCTTTTTATTTCTAACACCACAACTAGAGAACATTCTTTATAACCCAATGCCGATATCAACGCTTAGCTAATAAAAACTCCCATTTATTCTTTACTTTCTGACATACAAATCTGCTACTTTGAAAGCAAAAGATACTACCAATTTGTACTTGCATTAACTACTTTGTTATAGCCCTCCTGTAACTATATTTATTTAAACTATTTAAATTTAAACAGAAAAGGGATTTCAGTTCTATTTAGTCTCATCAGGAAACTATATCAATACCCTTTTTGTCCACTTTTTCTCTTTCCCTTTCTTTTACTTACCCTTGTAGAGATACCTCTCAACCTCTTAGAGCAAGAAATCAGGACAAAGCTATAAACAATGGGGGGGGGGGGACAAAGGCCCCAAAATAGGTACACTTTTTAAACATTGCTCTTACAAACGTAGAAAGTAGATAGAATAACAGGTTTTGCATTCGCATGGATTTTATGAAGGATATGAAGTTTAAAACTCAAATATCTGTCATTATTTTCTCATTTCAGTCCTCAAAGATTTGCCAGTGATTCACCAGAAAACCACAATTTTATGAGAAACAAAAAATATGAGTAAAAAATTTGAACATTCTGCAAAAATCTGGACAGTTAAGAGGTATGCTTGTAGATGAGATAACCATGCTTTCCTTACTCATATCAAAGTTCTGTGTCAAAGTTTGTTTATTTTTGTACTTAATCTAAGCAAGTATACAGATGAATAAAATATATGTGCATAAATCATACTAAAGAATTATACATGGTATAATCCAAATTAATGAATTATACAAACGTAAGATAAGCATAATAAAATGAATGCATCCATGAGAGGTAGTCTCACATAAAAGTCATATATAAGAATTGGTAGAAATGTAAAAACAAGCTCAAAAACAAGATATTTTTTTTGGAATCTCTGAAGCTGTATGAAGATGAGGACACTATAGAGATGCCATGACAGCAGATATTGAAGTTGAGGTAAAGAATAAATATATGAAGAGTTAAGATGAACCCTTGGAAGTACTAACAGCTTGAAATGGTTGAGCAGAGTATAAACAGGTTTGTGCAGTACTAGCAACTCCAAGCTGAGAGGGTTCCATATCTTACACAACTAAACAGACTAGAATCAGAACCTTATAGAGGATGTGGGAGAGTACAGTCAGTGAAGGTTCCAGAAGACTTATGTAATACAATGATAATGAGAAGTAAAGTAACCAGGAAACAGAATTCTGTACTAGCTGCTAACAATCATGTTCTGAGTTCGATAGCCCCATGTGCAGGAAACAGGAAAAAAACATAGCATGAGCTACCACAGGCAGGTCCTCAGGTGAAATAAGATGCCTGACAAGGTCAGTATTCCTAAGATGAAAACATAAGGACTTAATTACAGTCAGCCATCGGTCTTTAAATATCAACAGCTTATATCCATTCTATAAGTGTCAATCTACCATCAAGGACTACTCCAAGATTACATGCTGTCGATACAGATTGAGAATTATTCTCCTCATACATTACATATTCAAAACTAGAGCACTTAAATCTTGAAATTAGGTATGTGTAGTCATGACAACAATTTTAGAGGTTCTGAGCTTGAGCCACTTATGTATCATTAACACTTAAGACAACAACCTTAGAGGTGCTGAGTTTGAGCTAGTTATGTGACAATCTGCTCAAGAATTCATGACAGATACAGTATTCAGAGGGAAGGAGAGGTGAGAGTTGCAGCTGTGTGTCACTGGCATAGTAACAGCAATGTAAGCTTCTCCTTTGAATGAAGTCTCATAAAAGATCAATGTATAAAATGGGCTACCGATAAAGTAGGAAGTTAATGAGCTAATTCTTAACTCATTCACTCCAATGGAGCTCAGGAAGTTTGCCCTGTAACTTCCAATGGCCAGAGCCTGAGCCTTTTGACAAAATCAAATTATGTCCTCACATTTCAAACAAACTTTCATATCTCTGGAACCAAAGGAGTTAGTGAAAGAAGTATAAATAGCAAACCCTTCAGCACAAACTATTTTTATAGGGTTAGTATTCTTTAGGTTCTAGGTCTTAAACTGAATGTTATAAGTCACAGTAAACAGTAACTATTATATTTGCAATATTTTGTAAACAACTTACAATATCTCAGCTATGTGAAAAATAACTGAAACAGATTAATGAGCAATGGAAACAAGCTTTAAAACATATAAATCTTGGGGTGACAAATGAATCAGTAGAGCAAATAAATGTAATATGCCAAATTTAAACACATTCCATTAAAATTCCAAAAGATGCATGTGGTACTATGGGATGCACTGTTGAAGATGCTGGGTGGGCAGACTGGTGTGACCAGGGAGATGATTTTTCTGAGCTATGATACAGAATCAGAATTGTCTAGACATGGTAAGGCCTTGTAGTGTATAATTATGGTGGCTGCCAAAAAAAGCAATTACTAGAAAATGGAAATTAAAGTCTAAACCAACTATATTAGAAGTAGTGAATATAGTAACAGAGATAAAACAACTGGAAATTAGATCTTTAGAAAAGGGTAGGAGTAAACTACATAGGAAAAATGGGAACTGTGGGAACATTACATACAGGGGAGGAATGAGGTTTAAAAGAAGGCAGGACTTGAATGAACTATGTAATGTTTGACTGAAAATGACAGAGTAGATTATAAGTGATGTATAATGCTTGCAAATGTGAGTGTGTCAGATTGGTTTGTGATGTAAAATGCTTGAAACTAGGATTGTGTTTGTGTGGTTTGTTTTTATTTATATAAATGTATAAATTGCTTATGTCACAACTGATGGTTTAATAAAGATGTTTTGTGTTTAAAAAAAGGGGCAGAAATTGAATAATTTATGTAATGTTACTTAGGTTATATGATATACAGCAATATAAGTCAAGTATGTTTGTTAATGTTAATTTGTTAATACAGTTTGATTACTTTTGTATAAATGTAAATTTGTCTATGTCACAAGTTGTATCTTTCGGCTTTTCCCGGTTAGGGGTTGCCACATAATTCAATAAAGGTGTTTTAATAAATGGTACATCCGTGAGCAAAGAAAGGACCTAAAAAACTAAATGTTTATACAATTCAACATCATATGTAGCAAGTCAAAGGAATACAATTATGAATAGCTAAAACTAGTTGATTAAGAGATTTCAGAAATTAATAGTTAAAACAGCCAACATTTTTTAAGAAAACACTTTTCTCAAGCTGTCCCAAGTGAAACATCACTGGAGTAAGAACTCAATGACTGTTGGAGTCAATAACGTCAATCGGAACAGTCAGTCAAAACTGCCACTTGCTGAGGAAGACATGGCAGAAGCTGTGATCTCTAAGCCCAAACTACCTAAAGGGGTACAAGGCAGGTGTAAGTTCCCACTCAATTCTAAAGAGTGGTAATTTCAATGAAATTGAAGAGTAAACATGTTGGTAAGTATGATAATAAAGAAACAACAAAGTTCGTGCTGTAAGAAGAAAAACAGCAGCAACAAAATCCAACATCAAGAGAAAAAAACTTTAATAAAGATGCAAAGCTTTTGGGTCCACACCCTTCCACAATACTAAAACACATTACATCAGCAATTAAGACTTTAAATAGGAACACCAAATCCATCACATGACTACAGCCAGCCAAGCATGTGATAGAGCAACAATTAAAACATTAAAAAGTTACTTAAAATAGATACAAGTTGAAAATCAAAGTTTGTTCTGTTGTATTTTAACTAAAATATGTTTTAGAGATACAGCACTGTTTAAACCGGAGGGGAGGGGGGTAGTCGTCAGCCATCAAACGTAAAATCCACTCATATTCTTTAATTTCAAGCACATTGTTTAGATCTCCTCCCCTAATGGATTTATATACTATATACTATATCTATTACCCTGAACTTAAATTTATGGGAAATACCAGTGCACAATATGTGCTTACATAATGCATTATTCTCATTTCCCCTACGTATATCCAATTTGTGTTCTATAATGCGCTCCTTCAATTTTCTAGTGGTTTTACCCACATAAAATGAGGGGCATGACACACATGTAGCTAAATAGACCACATTGACAGTAGTACAACTTGCTGTCAGCTTGAAATTATAGTTTACCTTAGTGATGGGATGTTCAAAAGTCTCACTTCCTTTACCTAATAGATCGGAGCAGCATGTACAACTCATACAGCAAAATGTACCTATTCTTGTAGCTACTAATGGGATTGACTTAACAGGAAAATCTTTATAGCATAATTTGCTTTTTAAATTTCTCAAATTTCTATAACAAAAATAGGGTCTATCCCCTACAACATTCTTCACTTTGGAAGAGGCCATTAGAATTAACCAATTCTTCTCTATTATTTGTTTTACATAATGCGACCGTACATTAAAAGTCATAACATATCTAGTTTTCTTCATAGTAGGCTTACAAATATCAGTAACTATTTGGTCATCAACTCCCATCTGAAAAATGGGTTTAGCAGTCGTACCCCTTTCTGTTTTGACCCTATTACTTAATTCTAACACTTGTGCATGATCATATCCGCTTGACATAAATTCAGCTTTCATGTCTTCCAATTGCTGAAGGAAGACAGAATCATCAGTGTTAAGTTTGCTTGCCCTTCTAAACTGTGCTAACATAACACATCTGAAAACACGAGGCACATGCATGCTATGTCTTTTTAAATATCTCTCAGCATGTATCTCTTTTTTGTGGATACTAGTTTCAATAACACCATCCGTAATATGTAGGTTTAGATCCAAAAATGTAACATTACTAGCAGAATATTGCATGTTAAACTTCAAAAAGGTTGTAGTTTTATTTAAATACTCTGTATACTCATGGAGTTCTAAACTAGTAACCTTCCATACAACAAAACAATCATCAACAAAACGTTGGTATAAACAAACCTTCTGGTTTAACACATTAAAGTCACTGCACACATATTTCTGTTCCCATTGATGAAGAACTAAATTCGCATACATGTTAGCCACTGATGTGCCCATTGCCACCCCAGATAACTGCAAATAAAAATCATCATTGAACAAAAAAACGTTCCTGGTCAAAACAATTTCTAACAAGGAACATAAAGTTTCTATTTCTTTAGCACATTGTTCCCTTATGCACCAACAATTCTCTAATAACTTGTATACCATCTTCATTGGGGATTACTGTAAACAATGATGTTATATCCAATGTTACAAACAAATAATCATTGCACTGTAAAGCTCCATTATCTAAGGTATCATACCAACGTCGCAGTTTTACATTTCCCTTATTTTTCTTAAAGTAAGCTGGCTGGTTAACTTCTGCTGTCCCAGTATCCTCTATTAAAACATACACATTTAATTCAGTTACAATAATACATGTACATTTCTTTTCATTCCAGCAGGGTGCAGTGTTGATACATTTTACCATAAGCAAACCTCACAAATACATTTTCAGAACAAGCATCTGTACAAATCAGTTTGATATACAAATGGCATATAATTATTTACAAACTTTCAGCTAGCTGTACTGGTACAGGTCATACATCTACTGCTCTACTTCTCCTAGCATGGCTGGCAGTACCTCCTATTATCACACCTCTCCTCCCTTGGAAGACTCAAACTAGTTTTTCATGCGACCCTTGAGAAATGTGGCTTGAGAGATATAAGCCTATCTGGGAATATGTTACCCCATTCTCTGTCTTCCCACTATGGTGTTGTACTGTCATGCCATATGCTTGCAATCCTAAGATCCACCTTAATAACTTGATATTTTGTTGGCTAGCTTTATGTAGCCATGTTAAGGGATTGTGATCTGTAATTACTACAGTGAATTTCCTTCCATACAAATAAGGCTGAAGATTCTGGAGTGCCCATACTATGGATAGACATTCCTTTCCTACAGCTGCATAACATTCCTCCCTGGGTTGGAGTCTATTAATGATATATACCACTGGGTGCTCTTCTCCCTCTGAGTAAACCTGTTTAAGTACAGACCCTACCCCATGGTTTGAATTATCCACCTGTACAACAGATTTTTTGTTGCAATCTGGACTGGGTAACACAGGGGATCCTTTCAAAGCTCGTTTAAGCTTCTGGAATGCCTGCTCACATGCAGGGGTCGACACTACCTTATCTGGCCTGTTTTTCCTTGTCAGATCTCTAAGGGGAGCAGCTATGGTACTATAATTGAGAACAAATTTTCTATAGTACTCCTCTGTCTTAAGAATTCCTTCACCAGCTTTTTGGTAACAGAGGCAGGCCATGCCTGAATGGCTTTCACTTTGGCAGGGTCTGGCCTTACCTTACCACTCCCCACTCTATGTCCCAGGTAGGAAACCTCTCCCATACACATCTGATACTTACTTGGCTTAATGGTCACCTCTGTCCCTTGCAGTCTGTCCAGCACCTCCCTGACATGCTGAAGTTGCTCTTACCAGGAATGGCTGTAGATATCAATATCATCCAAATAAGCAAGGGTATAATCTCCTGCTCCTGATAGGATATAATCTACCAGCCTCTGGGAAGTTGCTGGGGTATTTTTCATCCCAAAGGGCATCTTCATGAACTCAACTGGGTTGGGAGGGTGGCCTAATGGTTAAGGTGTTTGCCTCACAAACACAAGGTGCAGGGTTTGAGTCTCACAAGGGATAAATGGCCAGGCTTAAAATGGCTCGCAAGGGCAGTTAGCTTAGTACTAACCTATGATCCTATGATCCTATGATCATAAAAGCCAAAAGGAGTCAGAAAGGCTGACCTCTCTCTAGTGCTGAGAGTCAAGGGCACCTGCCAGTAGCCCTTGATTAGATCAATAGTGGTCAGATACTTAGTCCCATGCAGATTTTATAAGGTTGAATCTGTCCTAGGCATTGGGTAGGCATCTGAGTCTGTGCACCTATTTAGTCTTATGTAGTCCACACAGAACCTGGTGCTGCCATCCTTCTTTGTTACCAGCATCACTGGGGAGGAACAAGGACTGCTGGACTCCTGGATTACTCCCAGTTCCAATATCTCCTGTATCTCCTCCCTCAGAGTCTGTCTGACTCGCTCATGCACCCTGTAAGGGGCCTACTTGATAGGTCTTTGGGGCCCTGTATCCACATGGTACTGCACCAGAGGGGGGTAAACCCTGGTTTCCCAGTGAACATGTCTCCAAACTCCTGCTCAGATCTCTTGAAACTAGGTAGGTTATAACTGCTGGGATATTGCTACCACTTCACTGAGGTGTCAGTCTGAGCCTCACTGAGTAGATCAGTCACCAAATCCCCCCTCAGACTACTCCTGCCATCCACTGCAAATACTCAGCACAAGGGCCTCCATATCATGGTAAGGCTTCATCATGTTAACATGGTACAATTTGGGCCCCTGCCTCCTGCCTAGCAGTTCTACCATGAAGTTAAAATCACTGATCTTCCTTACCACTTTGAAGGGTCCCTCCCAAGTTGCCTGCAGCTTATTGTGTCTGGCAGGAATGAGCACCATCACCTGCTGTCCCACAGCATACTCTCTGGCTCGAGCATTCCTGTTATATCAGACCTTTTTCTGCTGTTGGGCTCCTGACACCTTCTCCTGGGCCAGGCCCATGAGCTCCCTAAGCCTTGTCCTGTGGTTTAGGACATATGCCACAACAGACTCCTTGTGGGATTCACACTACCCCCCCCACACACACACTCATCAAGAATCACATCTAAAGGTCCCCTCACCCTAGGCCCATACATTAACTCAAAGGGTGAAAAACCTGTGGATCCTTGGGGGTACCTGTCTGTAAGCAAACAACAGATGAGAAAAATATTTGTTCCACTCTCTCTTAAGCTGGTCTGCAAATGCCTGTAGCATTGTCTTTAGTGTAGAGTTTAACCTCTACACAAGACCATCAGTCTGTGGATGGTAGGGGGTTGTCTTTAGGTCCTTCACTCCATAGCAGTCCCACAGACAAGCCAGTAGGACTGACATGAAATTGGCACCTTTGTCAGTCAGTATTTATCTTTTGAAACATACCCTGCTGAAAATCTCAAGCAAAGCACTTGCCACCTTCTCTGCCTCAGTGAAGGACTGAGCTACTGCCTCGGGGTATCTAGTAACATAATCTACTACCATTAGGATATCCTTCTTCCCTGTGGAATTTGGGGTACTCAGAGGCCCCACAATATCCATAGCTATCCTTTAAAATGGCTCCTCAATCACAGGCAAATGCATCAAAGGAGCTTTATCTTGTCTCCTGCCTTACCTACTTTTTGGCTCTGCTCAAAGGTTGTGCAGTACCCAGTTACATTCCTAGCAATCCCAGGGCAATAAAAGTTTGACCTAATATGTCTCTTGGTATGCTTTATGTCCATATGACCTGCAAAGAGAATGTCTTGGGCTATGGCTAGAAGTGCCAATTGGTAGCCTTTGGGCACTACCAACTGCTGTATCACCTCCCCTTCTAGCCTCCCTCAGTGGTCCACTCTCTATAGAGTAATCCTTTGTTCCAGTATACAGACTCCACTTTTCCTTGGAATCAGGCACCTCCCTAACTACCTCCCTCAAGCCTTGTAATTTAGGGTCTGAGAGCTGAGTCTGTCTCAACTCTATCTTTGTGACTTTTCCCAGTTCCCCTGCCACAGGAAGTCTGATATCTTCTGACAGCAGTGCCTCACTGCCAGTATGGGTACTACCACTCGCCTTTCCCCTTGCAGTCACCCTGAACAAGGGAACATCAATACCTACCAGCATCTGTGGCTCCTCTTCAGGCTCACTGCTACAGGATAGCTTCCTCCCTGAATTAGCCACATCACCAGTCCTGGCTTCAGGGATGTAGTCAGTCTGGGTCTCCCCAAGCTATCAGACCCATGTGACTGTCTCCAAGCCTGAATGTATGTCACTGCATGCACACAAGGTACCACATTATCAAAATCATTCCCTATCAAGACATCTGCAGAGATATCCTCAGACACACCTACTTACTTGTTTCCTTTTCCACCCTCCTAGTCAAGGTGAACCCTGGCCAAAGACATTTGGAATGGGATACCTCCTAAAGCTCTGACTGGGTTGGACTGCCCAGGTAAGTACTGCTCCTCTTTAACCACTGCAGGCTTCACAATGGTTATGTCAGAGGTTGTGTTTCTCTTAGCAGTGGCCTGTTTTCCATCCACTAACATAGGCCATTATGTTGTCTCCAGACAACTTACCACTGGCATTCTGTTATTCCCACTTACTGGCTCCCCCACCTACTGTTCCCCACCTTGCCTCTGTGGACATCTATATGCTACATGGTCCCACTGATTATAGTTAAAACATTTAACCCTTGATCCTGGACATGTACCTAAACTAGTGGGTTCCCCTGTGACTGGCGGACTCTGTTGGGGTGGTTTAGGCTGCCCACCATGGGTTCCCTTATATCCATGTGCAGCACTGGGTATCCCTTTCCTGTGCAGTGATGCCCTGCTTGCTAAGCAGAGATCCCCTTTTTTCCCAGCTCATCTGCAGAGCTGAATTCCCTGTCTGCCAACCAGATTCTCATGTCTGCATGCAAAGTGCTAAGGGCTTGTTCCCCTCACCAAAAGGTCTGCCAGCCCTTGAAAAGTGGTGACCTGTCACCCACTCACCCACCTATGAAACTCAGCAATATAATCACACACACTTTCATATGTCTTTTGTCTATGCTCCCCAAAATTTATTTCTGTAAGCTTCAGGTGTTAACTTAAAACATTCCAATAAACATTTTTTAACTGTAGCATAGTTTAGGAAATCAGTATCAGACAATTTAGAAACAGCAATTACAACTTTACCATGGAGTAATGGGGTCAGGAACTGTACCCAGAGCACTTGGTCAACATTATACTGTTTATATACCCTTTCAAAATATGAATAAAACTATCAAAATTATCACCCTCTGTAAATTGTGGAAGATATGGTGGGAGGGTGGTGTAATGGTTAAGGTGTTTACCTTAGCAGCACAAGGTGCAGGGTTTGATTCTCATAGGAGTAATTGGCTAGGCTCAAAATGGTCCATGAGGGCAGTTAGCCTAGTATTAATCTATGACTCTATATTTCCTGACCTTTATTGCCTCTGTGGTTCAGTTATTCCCTCTCCATGACCCTGGCGAAGAGTCAGCATCTCCCTCTCATGCTGACACTGATTCTCTTTTTCTTTGGCCTCCAAATGCCACAGTCTCTCATGATTCTAGTTCCAAATGTTTGGCTTTCAGTTCAAGTTTCTTTAATTCCAGACAGATTTTAAGTCCATCGAGGAAAAGTTGAACTGTCCTGTTTCTGAGAGCTGTACATCTCCAATGCCAGACTGGTTGTCTTCCTGGTTGTTGGTCTGTGCTGCAACTGTGATTAAGGCTGTAGTCATTTCCCCTTTAGTCAGGATGGCATGCACCAGTCCTTTGGCCTCGCAGATCTCAGCCAATTTGTTCCTTGTCAGCTTGCCATAATCCTCTGCTGTCATCCTTGCCTGCTCTCCCTGACTAGCTAAGCTAACAAAAAGTAAATAAATAAAATTACTGTGATAGGAAATTCTGAATGTTTACTTTGTGGTTGCTTGAGAGTACACCTTTTTTAGTGACAACTGCTTACAGGCTACAGGAGTTCAATTAATGTCCCACCTTTGCTCACCAATATGTGAGCATGTGATGGAACCACCACTGCCAACAAATATGTGATGTCCCCACACTGGGCCAGTAATCAAGGAGCCTGAATACTCATCACTGACACTGGAGAGGGACATGCACTTGGAATACAAATGGAAACACTCAGTATTTCCAGATACAGACCTCTCTGCATCAAGCACAATTTCCCTTAAGAACTCACTGGGAACACACTCAGTCTGGGGTCTGGATCTCTCTATCTGCCTCCCTTCAGGTCCCTAATAAGACTCCCCACTTGTACAGCTGTAGGGTTAGGTCCTCAGCCGAGTGGCCAAGCCAAGACCTCCAGCACGCAGTACCCTCTCTGTAAGCCCAGTGCTTTGTGTCCCTGCTCCAAGTAGCTGACACACACACACAACCACACTCTGTGAGATTTGATTTTTCACAGACACACACACACACACACACACACACACACACACACACCCCTGGGAAAGGCTGGCACAGATTTACCTGCTGTGTCCCCTTCTGCCCAGAGTATAAGGTAGTTATCACTGCCACCAGACACTCCACAATTAGCTACTTTAAGGCCCTTAATAAAGACTGTCCAATTATACTGTGTAATATTAATACTAATACAAATGGTAGTAGTTCACCAAGACAGCTATGCCTTCTGGAGTGGACCACACAGAGTCACCAAATAAATATAAGCACTCTCAAAGGTTAAGTACTTTCTACAAGGACCAGCCACAATAAAAGTTTAAAATATATTTAATAATAAATAACAAAAGAACATGAAAATACTGAATATATATTACAGTAAACCACAAAGTTCAAATTATTTTATTTATTTATTTGATTTTACATTTGTTGACCGGGATAGTCTATCTGGGTGTGTGCCCATTTTCAGCAGAGGCCCGGGGAGAAAAGCTCCAATAAAACAAGAACAGCATTGACAGGTACAGTGTCAGTTTTACATAGAATTTAACAGAAATATCTAGAGACAATAAAGAAAGTACAATATACAATAGGCACTTTAGTGAAAAGAAGAAAGTTATTACAATATAGTAAAGTTTTATATATATATATATATATATATATATATATATATATATATATATATATATTTTTTTTTTTTTTGAGGGCAGGGGTCCATCGTTAGTTGATCATTTGAGTATACTTTAATACGTGTACATATGTATACCCTTACATAAGAAAATAAATTATCAAATTATACTCTTATTGTAGGTATCTGATAGGTGGTATTAACAAGTGGGAGTGGGGCATACATGGAGACTATAAAATTTAAGAGATTAAATTTGATGTGGGCTTATGTGGTATTAGCCTGGCCTGGTGGAGGAGCAGAGCCAGTTGTTAGTGAGGTGGTCTTTGAGCAGAGTTTTGAATTGGTGTAGGCTGGTAGTATTTAGGATGTGTTGAGGGATTGAGTTCCAAAGTTTGGAAATGTGGTGGGAGTAGAGGGCGTCTCTGGCTTTGTTGTTGCTTTTGGATACTTGCAGGAGTGTTATATGTGAGGATCAGAGTTGCCGAGTGTTGGCATATGGTTAGAGTAATTGTTGTATGGCTGGGGTTCTGTTTGGCTGGTATATTAGTTGGTGAGCAAAGACAAGCTGGGTATAGGTTAGTTGTTGTGGGAATTCTAGCCAATTTATTTGTTGCAGGGCAGAGCAGTGGTGGGACCTATATGGCAAGCTAGTGGCAAACTTGGCTATTTTATTGTAGGCTGATTCAAGCTTGGTAAGGTAAGTTTTGTTAAGGTTTGTAAAGATGGGAAAAGCATAGAGAACAGTAGATAAGAGATGAGTCTTGGCAATGCTTATTCTAATATGGCTAGTTAGGAAAGGATTAGTTCAGTGACTGAAGAAACAGATTAATACACAAGTGGAAGGCCCAAGAAAACAAACTGCTGCAGGTAAAATCCAGAAGAACTTTAATCTAGAAACTTTTTGAAATAAAAACTTGTTTAAAACTATGAGAGATAAGTGCTTTTGTTCACAAATATACACGGACTTCATCAGATAAACATTGTTGGAAAAAACTCAAGAGTTATTTACTCATTTTATGTATGTAGGTATTTATTCATTTATCTGCATTTTTAGTCAGAATAGTCAGACTGAGCAAAAGGCTGCTTTCAGAGGAGGCCCAGGGGGAAAAAGCTGTGCATTTTTAAAATATAACATTGCTACAAACAACAATTAGGTTACAAAGTAATGTGAGTATAATAACTAAGCATAAATAGCATTTGCACAGAACTTAACATTGATCAATACATAATTAAAAAGGTACAATGCATTCTCTTAAATTTATCAAGAGGGAATGGATTAAGTGTGCACCTGCTCTAGGGGTGTTTGAATGTGTTCATGTGTATATGTGCACACACATGCATTTGCATAAGTGTATGTGTGTTTGTCTGTCTGTCTGAGTTTTGGAGGGAGCCAGAACAAGTAGTTTTGCAACAGGGAGGTAAAGAAATTGAAACTCACTGCTGTGATGGCTGCCATTGGTCTGCAAGTCACAACCTACTTCCTACCAAAAAAATAAATAAATAAAATTGTGTAACAAGTGTGTACATTTTTTGTTTACAGTCCAAGTTGCTAAGATGTGGAACCATAGAAGAAAAGTCATCTTAAATGTTATACATTAGGCAGAGTTGAGATAAAGTGTGATAAACAGATGGATTAAACATATGGGCTGTACAACTGCCTTTGAGCACTTTATAATATGTGGCATCATTCATCCTCATATAAACATTATTAATGCTATACAGATCCCAGTGTTGTATAGGCAGCACTGGCCTTAGGTGAAATGGTACCTCAGACAAAAGGTCTCTGTGGCTGCTTCCCACTACCCATTCCACACACACACACACACACACACACACACACACACACACACACACACACACACACACACACACACACACACAGACAAACATATTCCCCAGCACCTCCACCCCACTACACCATTACCTCCTTATATTATCCTGATTAGGTTTTTCTACTTTTTTGCACGTGTTGTTTTACTCTTCAGTTTTTCCTGCATCACATCAGCACATCCTAACTTGGTCAGATATTACTGTTATGACTGTGGAGAAAATAACTGAATTCGCTAGGCAGTCAGGAGGCCATAAGACCCATAGAAGTGATGTTCTGAGGTGCATTTTACAGCCCCACCCCCCACAACATTTTGGATCCAATTGTGGCCTGAACAAAAATCATGAATAAGAAATGAAATCCAGTCTTATTTTCATCTTTGCTCTTCCCTACATCCTATTAACATACCCTAACTGGTCAATAGTGCACTGTAGTAGTTGTTAATATGTTCATAGGTCTAACAACCACAAGAGTCTTTTTAAGCCTAGCAATGCATCCCAAATCTTTGACAAGTTCTGGTACCCTTGATAAGTGTAAGCAGGGGCTTGGGTGATGAAATATTTACAAGCAGGGGTCTGGGAGATGAACCCTTTCAGGCTGCCTGTCTCCATTAGAGACAAGGTGCCAAAATAGGGATGAATTTCCTGTCATCCATCCAGTTGTCCAAATTTCTCTTGAATTGGGTTAGAGAGGAGCTCTGCTTCATATGGATGGGAAGCCTGTTCCAGAGATGGACTGGTCTTTGGAATACATATCTCTCTCTCTCTCTCCAGCAGGTCCTTTTTATATCACAAGTTTGGTTTAAGTCTTTATAATGGGTAATTCTGGCACCGTTTGGTTTACAAATATGCAAGAGGTCCATCATGGGGGGGGGGTCTGACAATGCCTCATATGTCAGGCATAGATCTCCCCTTAACAGTCTGTAGGAGATAGAATACAGGGATAGGGCCTTGAGGCAGTCTGCACAGGGCATGTTACTTGTACCCTGTATTCTTTTAGTGAGGAACCTCTATGGACATTCCAGTTGTTGGATATGCCTGGTTAGGTACATACCAAAGGGGGCATTGTACCCAATGACAGATCTGATGAATGCTGAATACAGTGGAACAATGACTTCCTTGGAACATAGAATGATTTCCTCACTACTGTAAACATATGATGGTCAAATTCTAGATTACTGTCTATGTGTCCTCCCAAGTCCCTGACTACAGTGTCAACTCTTAGGGGTGTGTTGTCAATATGAAAGTTACCAGGGGTGGGTGATTTCCTGAAGGATACTATTATACATCTCTTAGCATTAGCGGATGGTGCAGTGGTGCAGCGATAGCGTTGTCACCTCACACCAAGAGTTTCACCGGTTTGATTCTCGTCTGGAGTGCCTTCTGTGTGGAGTCTGCATGTCCTCCCTGCATTTATGTGGGTTTCCGCTGGGTGCTTTGGTTTCCTCCCATGATACAAAGACATGTGTCTGGAGCATTTCTCCCCAGGCCTCCACTGAAAATTGGCTTCATTCCAAGTCAGACTTTCCTGGTTAACAAATGTTAAATAAACTTAGTTTTAGTCCATGGCTCTAACACCAGTTATTTCTCTGTGTCAGCCCTTGCTGGAGAACATTTGTGTTGGTGGGGGATTCTATGACTGCTCCTAATTTGCAATCATCTGCAAATTTAGTCAGCCAGAGCCCATTGACATTGGCTTTGACTTCAGAGAGATAAATGCCAAAAAAGAGAGTTCCCAGGACTGATCTCTTAGGGACTCCTCTTGTGACTCACCTCTTTGTAGTGGTGGACTCCCCAAGTCTAACTTCCTGGGTCCTGTCTGTGAGCCAACTGGCTATCCACGGGATGATATACAGGTTTTTACCTAACCTCTTGAGGTTGTCAACAATGCCTGAGTGGGTGATTGTATCAAATGCCTTGGCCAGGTCAAGATAGGTAGCGTGAACCATTTTGCCCTCATCCATTGCTTTGATGACCTTCTCAAAGAAGTCTATGAGATTGATTAGGCATGATCTGACCTTGACAAAACCAAACTGTGATGGGTCCAGTGTCTCGACATTTCATATGTCATTATTGATCATTTCCAAGATAATTCTTTCCATGGCTTTGCATATGAGACTAGTGAGACTTTTGGGTCTGTAGTTTCCAGGGTGTGTAGATGGCCCACTTTTGTGCAGAAGGATGACTGTTGCTGTTCTCCAATTGTGAGACACAAAACCTGTTTGGAGGCTACAGTTAAATAGCAGTTCTAGAGAGCCTGATATGTCATGTTTCATGTCATTTAGAAGGCATCTTGGGATATTTTCTGGCCCCACTGATGCAGTATTCCTGGTCTTAGAGAGAGCATTTAGGACCTGTTCCTTAGTAAAACCAGGGAAAGTTGTATTTGATGGTATTTCCTGAGGGAAGATGGGGGTGGAGAGGGGTAAAGCTGAAGATGACTTTGTCAGCCAGTAGGTTTGCTATATCTTCTGGCTCAGTATAGGTGGCTCCATTTAGAATGAGCTCTGCACAACTGTATTGCCTTTGAGGTTGAAGACATAGCTAAGGAATGCCTTGTGGTTGTCCTTGGCCTGGGAGGACAAATTTACCTCGGATTTGGCTTTGGTAGACTTTATTTGGCCTCTGAGCTGTTTGTTTAGTTTGATGAGAGTGCTTTTATCCTCCTGGGTGCTACATCTCCTCATTTTTTTCATGATTGTCTTCCTTCTGTTATACAGCCTACTGATGTTGTGATTCCACTAGGGCGGCTTGTTTTTAGAGTTAGTTCTGTAGTTCTTCCAGGTGGGTACAGCTGCCTCTATGCAGCTAGTAACATGTTTGTATAGGAGTTTCTGTGAATAGTTCCGCATAGGCAGCAGTGTTCTCAGGGTTTATGAGGGCTTGAAATTTTACCAAGTTATGACTTAACAGTAAAAAGTTAGCCTTAGAGTAGCAGTTCATGTATATTCCAAGGTCAGTTGGGATTCCAGGTTTTATTTTTACTTCAAAGGAGACCATTCTGTGGTCTGACCTTACCAGAGAAGACATTACACTAGGGGGTGTGCAGCACTCTCCCATATCAGTGAGGACCAGATCCAGTATGTTTGCACCCCTGGTTGGTGTGCTGGCAATCTGGTCCAGGGAATTTGTGTTTACAAAATCCTGGAATCTCTGTGTTTCTGTTTCTATGTTTGGTGCCGTGTATGATTTCCAGTTAATAGTGAGGTAATTAAAATCGTCCATGAATATTGTATTCGGTTAGATGGTGAGTGTTTCCAATGAGTTTAAATACATGTTATGGGTTTCCTAGGTCATACAGGGGGATCTATAGCTTGCAAGCAAGTGGTATTGGATTTTGCCTATGGTGATTTGAACATAGAGAAGCTCAAGTACATTGTTCTGTTTGACCAGCCTTGAGGTATATTTATTTTTGATGTAAATCAAGACACTTCCACCTTTAGTCCCTGTCTGTGTAGTAGCTGGTCTAAATGTATGGAAGGTATTATGGTCTTGCACAGCTGGTGTGCTCTTCTCTGTTCTAAACCATGTTACAGTGACTGCACATATGTCATTCTCTAGGGTGAGGAGAGTTTGTATGGAGTGGAGTTTTTTGTTCAGATTCTTAGCACTGAGCAGTAACACCTTTAGATTTTATTGGCTTTGATTTGCTATGTCAGAAGTACTTTCACTTTTGCATTGGATAAAAAAGGCACTATGGGGGAGGACAATGTTTAATATTTGAAATTCTAGAAGGGAGAGGTACAGACCATCCCTGGCAAAGCAGCATGGTCTGGTGACCATCTTCTTCAATGCTGACAGATATTGCACATCCTCAGAATGACAACAGAAGGAAAGTCAATTATTAAAGTCAGTCATCTTCTGTCCGTATCGTGGCATCATCCTTGGAGAAAGTAAAATGCTGCTCAGTGCTGGGCTCATACCAGCCTGTGACACATATTCAAAGAGCTCAATGATGTCTCTCTCCATGTAGTTTAGAGAGGTACTTCTTAGGTCATTTGCACCCACATGGACTCTGATCCAGTCATACAGGTACTTGTGGTCTAATGACCTGAGTGCATGTGTAATGTGATGGATCTAAGCCCCTGATAAAGCAACTGACCATGACTTTCTCCTTAGCCTGGTGAGTGCGACATCATTGTGTCTCATAATGAAGTCTTCAATGAACGGAATGTTGGATTGTGTTGTGGCTTGCCTTATGGGCTAAGAAGTAGAGACTCCATGAGCTGTGGCTGTATGTGTTCATGTGGGTGTTGTTCTAAAAGAGTACATTCAGGGCTACTGAGGGTAATTGTTATGTGTACTTCATTTTGCAGGTCTCTAAGTTTTAGGAAGGTTACATTTAAGTGTCTCAGCATATATGGGTCTATGTGCCTGCTTTGAACTGTGTGTGATGGGTGCAGTGCATGTACTACTGACAGCCTGATTGGCATTAGGAGTGCTTTTATATAAGAGCTTTGCCTCCAGTTACATTGTGTAAATATATCTCTCATGTACCATATCAGTTTGTTTGAGAATTAATTAGTTGTCAGTAAACATGAGTAAATTTCTACATTGTCTCAGGATGGCTATATCCACTAAGATGGAAACGGAGATAGTGGGAAAGTTCTTATCCATGGCAACAAACACTGTTTTATTGATTAGACGGTTGGAGTTAGTATATAAAATAATGTGAGGAGTACCTGGTTTGCAACTCCGGGGGCAGCGCTTGTCACTCCAAACTTGTTGCCATTTGTGCAACTAGGTATTGGTGATATTTCAAGGCTGCTTTTACAGGAAAAATGTCAACTCATGGTGTCTGAGTCAATGCAGGGCACTGCCAAAAACACTTGAGGGGAAACTAATAAGTAGACCCTCATGATTTATGGATGAAACATTTAGGGAGATATTCTGAAGTTAGGTTAGACAGCAGAAAATCAAGCAATACTTACTGAAAATAAAGAATTAGCTTTGTCAAGAATGATGAAAAGTGTGGATTCACCTGAATGGCTACTGCCTGGCAGCTACTAATTCTTGTCTCACCACAGCTTCATGTTACTGGGATACAATGCTCATTTGCTTCTTCTCTCACCAGAAGGTAAACAATAGCACCAATCCCAAGATGAGAAGCAGGCCACAGGTTCTTTGGTGATCATCTGTCTTGTTCCAGATGATCCAAGGGTATGTAGGGTTGTTGTAGCCTTTTCCTGGTAGATGCCTTGAATAGCAACCAGACCAATCAGAAAGGTCAAACACAGACACTCACTGCCCAATCATAAATAGTCAGGAATCAATGCACTCTGCTCCTTCTCTCACCAGGAGCAAAACAGAAGCACCAATCACAAGATGACTACTGAGAGGCAGAATGTGGGCTCTCCAATAATTGGTGGTCTTGCGGTAGATGTTGCAGATTTTAAAGATAAGATGGAAAAATGGTTTGGTATCCTAAGAGTTGCAGTGTGCACTAAGCAATTAGATATAAAACAGGTTTTAACTTAAGCTTTAGATATCTAAGAAGACAGCCAATATTTTTAAAAGAGCAAGAAAGATTGGAAGGGGATGGGCACTTTGTATTCTGGCAATATGGAATTACAGTGGAATGGCAAATAAATTTAAATAGCTGAAGAGGAGTGATTTCACAATATAATAATTTTGTGCTGACTCACAATAGAAAATGAAGGAGGACAGGGAATTAGCATCAATAAAACAATTATCCAATAAAGAAACTACCTATTTACAAAATAGTTTTCCAGCTAAATTCCTTGTTTAAACCAGCAGATGTAAGGCTATCATATTTTAAATTAAAACAGTTCCCTTAAACAATAATTTATTTTTTAGAAGGAAAGCATTTTCAGCTATAACATGTTCCAATATGCAGCCCTTCAAATCAACATAAACCCCTCCATAAACAGCATTATAATGAACTGTCAAGGGACTCTCACATTTATTATTCTTAATGTCTGTTATATGTTCTTGTAGTCTTACTCTGAAAGATTTCATAGTTCCCCTATATAAAAAAGACCAACAGAACACATCAAAGCATACACAACCCCCATCAGTATTACATGTATATACTACTACAGGGTTATACCTAACACCATTAATATTATACAACATGTAGAACACAGGTCCAAACAAACTGATAAAAAATAAAGAAGCCAAAAACGAATCCAACAGTTTATTTAAGCGCTTTCGTTTCGTCTATGAGAAACTTCATCAGTTATTTTTTACCATTAATATTATCAAAAGGCTTAACCACATATTGACATATAGAACAACCTCCACAAGCCCAAGTACCTAAAGCACACATTTCTTTAACACAATCCACTTTTGGTACACAAAATTTACTGTGAACCATCATATTCTTCATACTACATCCCTTCTTAAAGGATACCAGCGGGGTCCTCCATAAATTCTTAACACGACCTTTCCCTTTCAAAAGAAATGGCCAGTGATACTTAATAATGTCAACTACATCCTGAGTTAATACATTAAACACAATTACAAAATAAATGTTTCTACCATCCCTAGGGCCATAACTGACTAATCTGATATCATCATTTTTGGTTGTTCCACTGTTTTCATCCTTCCTGTTCAAATGTTCCATTTGGAACAACCCCTCAATAGCATTAATAATAAGTCTCTCACTATATCTTTTCTGTTTAAACATAATATAAGCTCTATTACGTTCACATCACTATACAACCTACTCACACATAAAATTTCCCCATAGAGTAAGGCATTCAATAAATGGGGAGGATGACAACTTCTAGCATCCAAAAAAAATGCCCCCATCATTAAATTTCCTATGAACCTTAGTACTTATGTAACCATTATCATGGCCCTCTAACACCACACCCAGGAATGTAACCATCTTTCCACTCTGCAAACCATCAAACTTCAAACCAAAATGGTTATTTTATAAGTAACCAACAAATTCTTCAACTAGTGACTCACCTCCCCTACACAAAAAAAATCAAATCATCAATAAACCTATAATAACAAACTACATAAGTCTTAAAAATATATAATTTATAGAAATTTCTACCTCAAACAGGCCCATGACCAGATCTGCATACATAATGGCAAAAGGAGCCCCCATAGCTATCCCCTGAACCTGCTGATAAATTACTTGTTTAAATTAAAAAACATTATTAGTTAAACTAAAACATACGAAATCAATTACATCATTAGCCAACAGACTCTCACCTAAGAAGAACTTTAAAGCCTCTAGGCCCACAGGATGTTTAATATTTATATATAAACTTTTTACATCAATTGTTATTCAATAAAAAGCTCTACCCCATACTACTAACTTAATCGTTTCCAAAAAATCAAAAGAAGCTTTAATATACAAATCCAACTTAACCACAAACTTAGCTAAATATGCATGTAACATAACCCCAATATTATGTAAAAAATATTTTTCTGCTGGTACTATAGGTTGACCCGGTGGGGAAGTCAAACTTTTATAAATTTTTGGCATACAATAAAATCTCGCTAGCATACAGCCTTCCACATTAAATTTTATTTCAACATCTTGTTTAGATAAATAAACTAACCTATACCCTCTCCCCTATAATTCCTGAAAATTACTTATAGCCTGTTGATATTCTGCAAGACTGGAGATTTTTTAAATTAAAACACACGTTCCCTTTATTTTTTAAAAAAATGGTGAAAACTACAATCTACAGCAAAATTGACCACTAAGGAGAACTGTTGTATCCCTTCATGCACAAAGGGGGGAATAAATTTGCTTTTACAAGGAACATTTGAAGTGTCCAATAAACAATATATTTACATCATTTACATCATAAGAACTATCAAATGAAGAATTCCAACAAAAGAGCATATCCCCTTTGTCACTTTCCCCATCCATATCGTTAACACAAACATCGGTGTAATCATTATTTTCCACATAAATTCCAACATATGTAGTTTTCTAACAAGTTGAAACAATTCCATTTGCAAAACATGTTTTCTAGGTGACACAGTAGACACAAATTTAAGACCACATTTTAAGACAGACAATCCTACATCACTATGTACAACACCAGATAGATTAATAATAATATTATCACAATTTTCAGTTATAGTTTCTTTCAAGGACAATTTAACATTTTCAGTAATGAGTCCTTCTGTTAAAGTTGTAATACCTAGTATATTGTCCATCTTTTCTGCCTCCTGAACATTCTCTCTTCTTCCCATAGTCATCATTGTTTCTATTGCTCCAAAAACTATTTGTCATATATCCAGGTTGTTGTAGTGTTGGTAAAGGGGAATCTGCATTGCCCTCTCCTTCTGATTCACCCACACTACTAGTCACTTCCAAAAAGGCAAAATAAACTCTAACTTTTGAATTTCCTTTACCGGAAGTACATTTCTTATTTCTACGGCGATCCTAATTGGTTATTTTTTTAAATGCTCACTCAGCTTTATAATCTTGAATTTCCCTTTCTAATTTGTTGATCTTTCTTTTTATTAATTCACTAGATACTTCCTCCAGTTTATTATTAAAACTGCAAAGTACTTGTTCAACCCGTGCAGTCTCCAATTGATTAGAGAGAGCAGAGCAAGCAGCAACAATATCATCTCTCTCCTTATGCTGTTTAACTGCATCTCTCTCTATCAAAATATGCAACCATTCACCCACACACCTGTGAGTCACAGAAATCCACCTGCTTTCAAACTGTTGTCAATGGGATCTGAAGAATCAAAGGTTCAGCAGGGTTTTTAACAAATCTTAACCCCTGTGGTGTAATGTATAATCCAAATAACACTGCAAACTTAATATGTTAAAATGCAGCATGTATTCTTTCAGTGACAGTTTTTCCAGGGGTTCGACTGTGTCATGAGCATGTAAAGTGATCTGTAACATCTTCACTCGATCCACAGAATGGAAGGGATTACCAGGTCTCTTATTTCTCCCCTCCTCTAACAAACTTCCCCAGGGTTTTACAGAATCTACACTCCTGGCTATTAAATTGCCTTCCACAGATCAGTCTCTGGACAGTGTAATGTATTGTTCCATTATCCTTCAGGTGGAATCCACCCCTTCTTCCTGAAAGATACGTGGCAGCTGTAGTGAAGGATCACTGACCATAAGTATCCAGAAAACCACAAAATAAAAGCCCGCAACAAAGCCAGTGGTTAAAGAAGAACAGTCCAAGTAAAATTCACAGAGCAGATTTATTATAGATAACAATCCAACACAACTCTAGCTCCTCAGACAAACAGCCTTCTAGGAGTTAACCAACCACAGTAAAACACACCATTAAATAATAAAAACAATTAATGTTAATAAAACAAGTATCCAATAAAAAAATACCTATTTACAAAAGAGTTTTCCAGATACATTTCTTGTTTAAAGCAGCAGGTATAAGGGTACCATATTTTAAAATAAAAACATTTTCCTTAAACATTAATTTTTTTAGTCTAATCTAGTTTATATGCCAACAAACGTAAAAAATACCCAATGGATATTACACTTGTAAAAAATAAAAACACAACGACCATCCAAGTATTCCGAAACGTTTTAATCCACACACTAAGCACTTTCACCATCAACACATGGCATCATCAGAGTGAATGGAATCAAATTGTTCCCTTGCTTTTATACATAATGTTAAAACAATGCTCTAATTGGCCAACACCATAATTACCTTGCTCTTAAAGAAGCATATGTCAGGCTATTCCATACAGCTTGTGCATTTATACAAACTATCTTGTGAAACATATACATTTCTACGAAATTCTTCCTAATGAAAAATATGTATGTATATGCATAACATATAACAACATTTTAAAACAACACTTTAAAAAATTACATTTTTTAAAAAGTTGTATGCCAACAGTATACAGTTTTTACCCTTCTATATAACACCTCCACCTCAGCTCCACCTCAAATCACAATGGATGTGCCCCTGCACTAATCCTGACTAACTCTAGCTCTTGCCATCGAGCTAAAAACCCATATCTTATAACCTAAAATCTACCTCTTATTTACATCCGCTGATCTATTTCTCCTTTCCTTTTTTTTCAAAAAAAAAAAAATTCATTATGCTAATAATCATTCTGAATGTCATTTGTAACAGTATCTTTGTCACAAATTCTTTTTCTCTTTTTGTTGTAACTACTGAATTTTTTACAATCTATAACCTTGACAACAGTTATAATGCTTTTTGTTTTATGTTTCTTTTATGTTATTTTCATGTTATTTTCCTGATTGTTAAACTAATCTCAAACTTTGGAGCTTATCTCCCCGGGCCTCTACTGAAAATGGACATATATCCAGCTAGACTAGCCCGGTCAACAAATGTAAAATAAAATAAAATAAAATAAAATAAATAATTTGTCCTTTGTTTTAATATAGGTTTTAGGGAGATGTGTTCATTTAAACCAGGTGGTATAAAAGCTTTTAACAAAATCTGCCATTTGCATTCCAAAAGTTCCACCTTTAGTTTTTCATCTCCCCCTCTTTCACTGAACAACACCCTATCTATAACAAAAAATACAAATCTCCTAAAGTTGATACACTTCATACTGTGTAAAGCCCCCAGTAGATTTTTTAGTTCACCACTGAAACAAAAATTCCATGCTGTACGAACAACTTCCTCTATTTCTTTTACTTGATTGTTGTAAGTTAATACTAAAGCCTTAGAATTGACTGCATCTTGTTCGTACAGCATGGAATTTTTGTTTCAGTGGTGAACTAAAAAATCTACCAGGGGCTTTCCCTAGAATAGTTTATTCAAGGGGAAGGAATATAAAAGAATTTTTGGAACAGCACAATACCAAAAACAGTGCCTCTAAGATGAGTAGATGTGATACTTGTAGGATGTGTAGGTATATCAATGAGGGCCCTTATGTTATTATACATGGGTACAGCAGAACTATTTCCTGTCCTGGAAGAGTTAATTGTAATACAACAAAGGTGGTCTATTTGGCAATGTGTACCAACTGTAGTGCCTACTATGTAGGGAAGACCATTAGGAGATTAAAAGACAAGATAGGGGAACATCTTAGGGCTATCAAGGGTCATGACACACACAATGCCCTATATGTACATAGTATGAAGTGTATCAACTTTAGGAGATTTGTATTTTTTGTTATAGAAGGGTAAAAACTGTATACTGTTGGCATACAACTTTTTAAAAAAATGCAATTTTTTAAAGTGTTGTTTTAAAATGCTGTTATATGTTATGCATATACATACATATTTTTCATTAGGAAGAATTTCGTAGAAATGTATATGCTTCACAAGACAGTTTGTATAAATGCACAAGCTGTATGGAATAGCCTGACATATGCTTCTTTAAGAACAAGGTAATTATGGTGTTGGCCAATTAGAGCATTGTTTTAACATTATGTATAAAAGCAAGGGAACAATTTGATTCCATTCACTCTGATGATGCCATGTGTTGTAGGTGAAAGCGCTTAGTGTGTGGATTAAAATGTTTCGGAATACTTGGATGGTCGTTGTGTTTTTAATCTAGTTTATATGGCAGAGTATAAACAGTGCAAGTGTTTTTATGTATGAAAAACACAAAAACGCCTTAGAGACAAGATATATCAACATGTATATGATATAAAAAATAAAAATAAACTGAATGCGTTGGTTAAACATATTGTGGAATTTCCTGCACATGAATTTGGGTTTAGGGTTTTGCAAATAGTAGTGAAAGATAAGAGAGGGGGGAATTTAAACAATCAAGTGGAAAGGTTGGAGCTGAAGAGGATTTTAATGCTGCAAGCGCATGTATTTCCAGGCTTGAACAATTATGTATGTATAAAATCAGAGCTGGAAGCTCGCCCTCTTTAAATGAATTTATAATTGAATTTTAAGTAATTGGTTTATTAAAACTTTTAATTAATGTATTAACTGAGTTTAAATTACTTAATTGATGTGGTTGTGACTATATAAACTGCGTGTAGGTGACTACATTTTTATTGAAGACTTAAGAAATCATAATGTTTTACGTGAAAGTGCTTGTCCAAAATTAAACAACTGTTCTATTAAGCCGTGGTGGTCATCTGGATTTTTTTGTTTCATTGCTGTTTTTGGATCCATGGATGATCTTTGGACTCTTGCTGGTAATTTGTGTTTTTGCTTGCTGGCTTATTTTCTATCAGCAAAGCCACATGGCTGAAAATGGTTCTATTGAATTGGACTATGTTCCAAGAGAGAATGGATTACAACTGAAATGGGAAAGCATTTTGCATAGAGGAGAAAATCCACTTTTGGCCATGAGTTTTGAAGGGAATCCTGAGGCTCATGTACCAAAGAAAACAGAAGCTTATCATCAGTTTACTCACAAGATAAAAGATCTTGAGAATGACATTTATAAATTTAAACACATCAATTGGCAGAGACAGAATTTAGAAGCTTGCCTTTACTTTAATGTGATTCCAAGGGGTATGAGAGTCTTATGCATGCCCACATATGGGGAAACCCACCCAGAATTGCTAAAACAGTGGCAGCAATTGAAATCAGAGCTGAGTCCGAAGTACATGCAGCTAATAATAGACTATTTTCGTTATATGGAGCAAAGTTTAAGCATCAGCATACAACAACAACATAATGACATTACTTACAGATTTGAAGGGGATATTTATACTGGTGCATTGAACAATATGCATGTTAACATCTCATTATATGAGAATAAATTGAGACAGACCAAACAACATTAGCTGCAACAAGACTTCACAGACTTTAGCCTTGGGCATGTATTTACATGGCTGAGGTTTACCAACAATGTCACTGGGTCTGTTACACAACAAGATACTCGAGTAGAAGAGGTAGAAATTTCTACATCTAATATATTGAATATGCCCTCATCAGTTCCGGTACCTAAGACACAAGAGGTGTGTCAGAGTAGTAATTTTTCACAGCTGGTTCTATTGAATTGGACTGTGTGACTTCTGAATTGGCTGTAACCCCCTTGCCTAATCAACAGGCAAATAATCAAGTTTTGCAAGGAGCAAGACTGAAGCAGATTGTTCCATTGACTTTGGAATTTTTTTTACCATTACCGGTAAAACAGAATTTGCAGAGGCAACAGCAATGTTCAACAAGTCAAGGAAGAAGGAAAAAAAAGTTTTCAGGGGAGAAAATAACTCCAACAGGAGACAGAGACAGTAAATGAACTTATTGTTAATTTGTCAGATTACTGTTTGAATGAGGCTGAAACAGTGATTTTAAATAAGGGTTTGACTTTCATACCGTCTGGATGCACTGAAGTAAGTGAACTGCTAACAGATTTAAGGTTGTTTGGTCATAATATAGCACTGAAATTGTGTTTTAAAGATAATGAGTATGATATAACTAAGCCACATAAGAAAAGTTCTTTTGTACCAGCTATACCAAAACATATTGAGTCATTTATTACAGCCTGTCAGAAAGAAATTTATGAAAATTTCTATGAGGGGAACCTGGGTTCCTTTCACAACCTCACAAAGGATCAGAGGCTTGCCTACAATCACTACAGAATAATGAAGCATTAAGCATAAGACCTGCAGATAAAGGAGGGGCTGTGGTGATTATGAATAAACATGGCTATGTTAGCTCCATGCATGAAATGTTGGATGAAGTGAATACCTATATGTTGATATCATATGTACAATATTTAAATATAGTTAAAAACATCAAGAACAATGTATATGATTTATTGATATGTAGACAAATTGATGAAAGATTGTATACATTTTTCAGTGTGGATTATCCAAGAGTATCATACATCAAAGGATTACCTAAAATACATAAATCCTTACAAAAACCGCCTCTGATGCCCATTGTAGATGGAGGTGGTTGGGCTACTGAACCCATCTCAGTTTATGTAGAGAGCAAATTAAGTCCCCTTGTTAGAAAAGTTCCTACTATTTTAAAAGACACTGCTCAGTTTCTGAAAGATTTAAGGGTGCTTAATGAAGGTTCTTTTTCTAGTGACTGTCTTATGGTGACGCTAGATGTTCAAAGCCTGTTCACTTGTATACCCAATGAATATGGTATAGAGGCAGTGAGAGATATAATGAGACGGATGGGAGGTAGTAGTACTGGTGACATCATTTTAATATGTTCATTATTAAATTTAATACTTTCTAATAATATTTTCATGTATGAGAATAAGATTTATTCACAGAAGTGGGGGATGGCCATGTGCACCTCCTGCGCAAATTCATATGCTAACATGGTTGTCTATTACTGGGAGAGAGAGTATTTATTCAATAGGGTTTATGAAATGCACATAAAAATGTATAGGCGCTTTGTTGATGATACTTTTATGTTGTGGGATGGAGGGTTACCTCTTCTAATGGACTTTATTAAGTACTTGGAGTCCACAACAGATTTCTTAAGATTTACAGTATCTTATTCCTATGAAAGCATTGATTTCCTGGATGTCTCTATATATAGAGACATGCTAGGTAAGATGAATACTAAGTTGTTTCGTAAGACCTGCTGGAAAAATAGTCTATTGGACTACAATAGTATGCACCCTAGGCATGTGTTTCCTAGTACTGTCAAAGGACAATTAAATAGAGCTAAGAACATATGTAATACACATGCAGATAGGGGGAATGAATTTGGCTACTTACACCAATTGTTTATAGACAGGGGGTACAAGTAAACCATTTTCCAAAAGGCTAAGCATGATATTGTTCAACTAGGTAAAGAAAAAAGTAGTGTAAATTTGGTACAAGCAACAAATGCGGCCCCCAAATAAGAATAAAATGTGCTTTATTACTAGGTATGCCAGTGACAGCAATAAGGTTTGTAATATAATCAAGAATAACTGTCATTTCTGACAGCTGATAGACAGAGAAAATAATAGGTGAAGTTTCTGGCTTTGCATATAAAAACAAAAGTAACTTGAAACAGCTACTTTGCAATGATCGACAGAGTAAGGCTGTGGTTTTGAATAAACTAGGAACACATCCCTGTAAGACCTGCAGAATGTGTCAGTATATACACATAATTCAAATTTTTAAACACTCAGTTCTAACCTGTATTTTTAGCCCAGGTTGTATGCCACTTGTAATACAACTAGTCTAGTTTATATGACAGAGTGCAAACAGTGCAAGTGTTTTTATGTAGGAAAAACACAAAAACGCCTTAGAGACAGGATATATCAACATGCATATGATATAAAAAATAAAAATAAACTGAATGTGTTGGCTAAACATATTGTGGAATTTCCTGCACATGAATTTGGGTTTAGGGTTTTGCAAATTGTAGTGAAAGATAAGAGAGGGGAGAATTTAAGCAATCAAGTGGAAAGGGTAGAGCTGAAGTGGATTTTAAAGCTGCAAGCGCATGTATTTCCAGGCTTGAACAATTGTGTATGAATAAAACCAGAGCTGGAAGCTCACCCTCTTTAAATGAATTTATAATTGAATTTTAAGTAATTGGTTTAGTAAAACTTTTAATTACTGTATTAACTGAGTTTAAATTACTTAATTGATGTGGTTTTGACTACATAAAGTGTGTGTAGGTGACTACATTTTTATTGAAGACTTGAGAAAGCGTAATGTTTTACGTGAAAGTGCTTGTCCAAAATTAAACAACTGTTCTTTTAAGCCATGGTGGTCATCTGGATTTTTTGTTTCATTAATTTTTTAGAAGGAAAGCATTTTCAGCTATAACGTCCAAATATACAATCCTTCAAATCAACATCACCCCCTTCCATGAACAGTATTATAATGAACTGCCAGTAGACTTTCACATTTATTCTTCTTAATGTCTTATATGTTCTTGTAGTCTTACTCTGAAAGATCTCTTAGTTTACCCTATATAAAAAAGATCACAAGAACACTGCAAAACATACACCACCCCATCAGTATTACATGTATATTCTGCTACAGGGTTATACGTAACACCATTAATATTATCAAAAGGCTTAACCACATATTGACATAGAGAACAACCTCCACAAGTCCAAGTACCTAAAACACATACCCCGGGATTCATGAACCTTGCGCCAGGCGCCCTCATAGCGTCGGCGTTATAAAGCCAAATATGGCCACCGAGCGATTCAGGTATGAACCAATCCCACGTGCACTACCGGCGTGCTCCGGACCTGCGCCGCCCCCGGAGTAGGTATGCTAAACTCACTGTGTGCGGTATTGCACCATGCAAATGAAGGCAAATATCAATCCACGAAGTGGCGCAGGCGTAGCGTAAGGGCACGGCAATGTAAACCAAGAAAAACGGTTTACATTTACCCAAACATGACCAAGGAGTAATGGAAGGCTGTCAACGTCAGGTATCATACAGGTGCAATATGCCAATGGCGAAAGGCACCGAGAATGTTTAAAGAAAACATGCACAAAATGTAAATAATGACATAAATGTTATGTATGCAGAAACCACAGCAGAACCCCCGGATATGTGCACAGAAGGTGTAAAACAATGAAATAATATGACAATGTCCTAAAAGAGCAGTATAATACACATCAGCTGCACAGCCACCACACACCATAGTATGTATGGAAAGCCTCAACCCCAGCGCAAGGGTTGTCAAGGAGTGGCGGCAGTGTTCGGCGCCGTAACCATGTATTAGCAGTCAATGCCATGCAAATGAGGCAGATAATTGTGAATCGCCAAACCGGCGCCGGTGTAAGGATGGAGCAAACGGTGCAGCGGTAGTATACCGAGGAGTGGCCTACATGGAATACATGTCAATCGCAGAGGGGTGTGCCACTGTAGGAGGAAGCACATTGGAGGCCAGCAAACATGGGCTGTACAATGCACATCACAGCAGCAGGACCGGCGTGTGAGGAAATAGATGCGCTGAGAGTACATAATGCATGCACAGATGCATGTGCACGAGGATGACTCGTTCCCCAACCCAGTCATGTGACGGCCTCCCGTCAACAACCACGGATATAGGAAGGTAATGCGGAGAATATGAGGAAATGCAGAAGCAGTGTAATTGGAGCCGTAATGAGCAATCAACACCAATCAATCCAGGAAGGGCAAGCGGCGGCAGCGGACAACTCTGCATGCAGACTCCGCAAAACGGGAAAGGGGAGGCATAGGAATGCAAAGATAGTAGGGGATGTAGTAGAAATGCAAAGAGCAAAGAACGAAATAGCACAGCCAAGTACAGAGGTAGCATAACAGCGCAGACAAAATGCATCATATGCCATGTGCCTGCAGGATGCACTGCAGGCAATAGTAGGTGCAACATGCAGAAACAGTAATGTAAGATGCAAAGCTAAGCCAATGCAGGCAACTGTAATGTAACACTAAGG
>NC_056729.1:853048570-853268802 GCF_019279795.1 Protopterus annectens | reverse complement strand
CCCAAAAATTTTATCCCCACCCAGTCCGGGTTTTTTCAATTAAAAGGGCCTTTTCCCCATTCCCTGGCTGGGAAAAGGGTGAAAAAAAAGTTAACTCCCCCCCAAAGGGGGTTAAACATTCCTTATTCCCTCTCGCTCATGGCCCAGGATGCATATGTCGTGACCGCAGGGATGTTCAGATCACAGGTGCTTATATCCCCCATGCATACAGGCCTTCGAGTGTCAGGGTGTTCCTGTGGTGCTTTGGGTTTGGTCATGTCCGCCCAGTGTACGGAACTGCCCTGACCATGTACGAATGTTAGATGAGTCACATGGGCACGGTTTGTCCGTGTCTATGATACCATGTCCCCCCCCCACATTATTCATAACCGTGTGCGCTGATTGGCCGGTGTACCCGTTGTAGATCTTGTTATACTAATTGCACACGGTCCGGTCAAACGGACCTATTTCCATTACTAACCCTCGGTATGTATGACCTGTGTCGCTATATTACATGGGTTTAACATTGCGTGACGGCTTTCACTGAGCCACAGACATGTCCGTTGCTTAGTTTGGCCTGGTTCCACTCTGCTACACACATTTAACATGGCGGAACAGGTTGAACAGCTCAGCAACGGGGACATCGGGCTCTCCGTCGCTGTTTAGTATTAAATCGCTATGTTGACTTTGTTTCACAGAGCAAGACAGTGTCGACATTGGTAATGGACATCTCGCGTAGTACGTCCGCACCGCCGCGGGTGCCGTATGTCTGCGTTTGGGCGGCGGACAGGCATTATGCTGTGCCATTATGTCTGGGAATATATGGTTTCTTTCCATAGATGATATGGCATACTAGCAATGACCCGCGTCTGGGTGTGGGTACTGCTGTATTTACCCACGGCAAGAGTGGCCTTAGGTTAAGTAGTGCCCTAGGCAGACGGACTCCCTGGTGCCACCGCCACATCAACCGCCACCCCCCTCCTGGTCTACCTACACCAAAGAAAGGATGGAAAGGTGCCCCGAGTAGAGCAACGCCCTAGACGTCTGCCTAGTTGGCCTATGCCTAAGGCCGGCTATGTGTGTGGTCCCTCGGGCACTGGACTCAGGAACGGGCCACGTCAGCAGAGGGTATGTGCAGCATTACCCACATCCGCCGTGGTTTATTGCTATGATGTTCCATGTGTACAGTGGTGCTGGTTACCATACATATGCCTTTCTCAAAAGCCAAATTCACACTTCTGAACACTACTGTGGTCTCCTTTAAGGCCCCTGAGCCAGTGGTAAACATTACTCAAACCGCTGAATCACGTACATATGCCTTCCACCAGCACCTACAGGACTGCATGGATCAGGCAATCCCATGCAAAACTGAGACTCTTTGTACCAAAGCCAAGCAGCCAGTGTGGTGGACCCCAGCCATGAACAAGCTCTACAACGACAGGAGGTAGCTACTACAAGATAGAGCGGAATACTTGTAAGGTAAGACACCCTTGCTCATTATATGTGAAGAACTACAAGCTGTCATGACATCATCCAGGGGAAATTCAACAGAGAAATTAACAAGGACTCAACAGACAATCATAAGGCCTTCTTTAGCTATGTTGGACACCTGGGAGGGCACTCCCAGATATGCTCAGACTGGGTTCAGAATGATGTGAAGATGACTGAACCTACACACATTGCCAACATACTGGCTGACAGGTTCGGTGCTAACTTCTCCCCTCCCACATGGAGAGATATCTATACCAGAGGATTGTAGATCCTGGAACATCTGTAACGCACAGGTGGGAAATGCTCTCTCCAAGGCAGTAAACACAGCATCCATGGGACCAGATGTTGTCCCAGCTGTGTACTCCATGAACCCAATGGGGAATTAAACCCACAGTTAGGACAGCTGTTTAATTCTAGCCTCACCTCAGGATACGTACCCAAGTAGTGGCACAAGGCGACTGTAGTCACACTTCACAAGGATGGTGCCTCCACTGACCCTGGTAATTACCATCCCATTAGCTTGACAAGCCTTATCTGCAAAGCCGTGGAGAAGGATCATAATGGAACTCATAGATAAAGACATACGGGACCTGCATACTTTGGATCCAACCCAGTTTGGCTTGGTCAAAGGCAGATCATGCCTTTTACACGTGTTCGACTTTTTAGGATCAGTCACCAAGGCCATTGATGAGGGTACAGCAGTCCATACAGCCTACCTCAACCTGGCAAAGGCCTTCGACACAATACCCCCCTCAGGTATCATTGATAAACCCGTCAGCTTGAATGTGAATACATACATCGCCAGATGGGTTGCAAACAGGCTAAGTCACAGAACCCACACGGTCATAGTTGCTGGCGCCATGTCATACTCACAGCCGGTCACAGGTGGTGTCCCACGGGACTCAGTCCTGGGTGCACTGTTTTTCAGCATCTACATTTCCAAAGTACAAGCAAACACAGGGGGGTTATGGCTGACAATGTTTGCAGATGACTGCAAACTGGGTGCCATAGTCGGACACACATCTGCCACAGACATCCTTCAGAAGGGCCTCACAGATGTGGATAACTGGTGCCAGAGACATGGCCTACAGCTAAATGCCGGGAAATGCATAGTCATACCCTTTGGGAAGAACAGGGTTACCCCTAGCTACCATATGGGTGGCAATCCACTGAGCACAGAGGGAGTTACCAGGGATCTGGGGACCCGGGTTGTTGGTAACCGCTCGTTCGACACACACGTTGCTAACGTAGTTAGGTAGACCTTCAACATTGCCCAGATCATCATGAAGGGATTCACATCTAGATCAGGGAAGGTCATTGTCCCCTTGTACTCATCACTCATTAGACCTATGATTGGGTACAATGCCCCGTTCAGAATGTATCTGACCCAACACCTGCAGCAGCTGGAAAGGCCCCAACAGTTCATCGACAAACAGATGCAGGGTCTCAAGAATATGTGTTATGCTGACTGACTGGAAGGATTCCAGCTCTATTCAGTCGCATACCACTTGCCCAGAGGTGACCTGTGCCTGGCATACAAGGCCATGTCGAACCCAGATTTGATGACTATGCTTCACCTAAAGAATCTAGATCCCTCAGATCCACAAGGGCAGGTGACATACACCTTGACACTGTCATTAATAGAACGTGCTGGTGGGACAGAGTCATCACCCAGACGCTCACTATGCTGTGGAACAACATCCCAGTACATGTGAGGCCAAGCACCTCGCTGGCCTTGTGTTAGTATTGTGACAAGGATGTCTGAATTGATTTATTTAACTCACCTTCTAAATGAATATTTACTTTACCACATTGTGAATCAATACATTTCATTGATATATTTGACATTAGTCATAATCATAAGGTTTATCTCTATATATTATGGTTCATTTATATTACTAGGTGTCTGTAGTTCTTTTAATATATTGGCACAATCCCTAGAACATATATATGTAGCTTAAACACTCAGACATTTGGAAAACATTATGTTGGTTCTTCTTTCATATATATACATATATTTTTATTTTTCTATGAAGAATGTACCTTTTGATGCAATGTCTGATTTACTCACTGTGTGGAATCTGTAACCCAAGTAAAGTGTTTTTGCTTGTTTGCCTTTAAGGCATTTAATTAATACGTAGCACATCTAATTTACTGACCACTTAAGGGATTTAAATGTAGTAGGTTGGACTGCATCGTATGTAGTCTGAATAAGTCTGCTTATGAAGCAGACAAAAAGCGCTTCAATAAACTATGGTGACTGCATTTAATTCCAGGTGGGCTCTGAGTGGTCACTGACTGTGTCTACAGTACCTCATGTTTGCTTTGGACTTTCTCAGCTGGTTGTCTGTGTTTCTTGTATGGGGAATGTCAAGTGTAGTCCCTATGTGTATTACCTGTGTAACGCCTTACTGCGGCAGTGTAATTCCACCGGGTTTGCAGTTATGGGTGCCATCTTGGTCATACGCTTGTCCATCCATGAGAATTGCCTACTGGACACTGGTATAGGGCTGTACACATTTCACACCAGCATTTACCATTCTCCGGTGGATGCTTTGCATTATTAGTGGGGAGTAAGGCAGGTGCTACGCCCACACCCCTACCACGGGGCGGGACAAAGGATTACCTGCCAAACGACACCGGGCCCTATTTCTACATACCCAGGATCCCTTGAGTGCAACAGTCGACACTACACATCACACATCCTTCATGTGTGCGGGACTATGATGTGGACGCACTGCTATGGACTCGGTACCCTGGGTATTTCTGTGCATATGTGCTGCATTTCATGGACAGCTATCATCAACATTAAACACGCTTGCGGTGCATATGTGTACCTGTGACGTGGTGACGACAATGAGTTCACGTAAGTGATGCCGGAGGCTAGCAGGCATTCAATGAATGGAATTTTTGGGTCCTACAATGGACACCACTGTGCATATGTAAAGTGTAGAGCTTGTCGGACTGTGTCCTTGTGGCCAGTGGGTTTGACTGCTGCTGTGTGTTCACCAATCGCGGATGTCTGCTTGACTACCCATAGTGTGTAGTGCTACGGAAGCCATGTTTTCCCAGACCGGAACCAAATGTTGTACATCCAATGTTGCAGGTTAACAACCGCTTTAATTAATCCCCAGAGGTCCCGGTTGGGAAGTATCGCCACTTTATTGTCGGAACGACACCTCCAGACTAGGTAAATCACGGGCACTTTAGCCCGGTCTTACCGGCCATTTGCAAGTGTGATTAGCAGACACGTGTCAATACATGTATGATAATACATATTGTCATGCCGAAGTTAATCTATGTTATTTGGACAATGGCTTCTGCTATTGACATCCATTGCTGTGGGTGTTGCCGGTTACCATACACATGGCTTTCTCAAAGGCAGTATTCACAATTCTGAACACTACTGTGGTCTCCTTTAAGGACCCTGAGCCAGTGGTCAACAGTACTGCAGCCACTGCATCACTTACATATGCCGTCTACCGGTACCTACAGGACTGCATGGATCAGGCATTCCCTTACCCAACTGTGGTTCATTGTACCAATGCCAAGCATCCAGTGTGGTGTACCCCAGCCATACACAAGCTGTACAGCGAGAGGAGGTGGCTACTACAAGGCGGAGCAGACACCTTGTGAGGTATGACACCCTTGGTCATTATATGTGTAGAGCTACAGGCTGTCATGACATGGTCCAGGGCACGTTCCACAGATATATCTACATGAACCTGGCTGACAATCATACAGCCTTCATTTGCTATGCTGGACACCTGCCAGGTCACTCCCACATATGCTCTGACTGGGTTCACGATGATGTGGAGTTTACTCAACATACACACATTTCCAGAATACGGGCTGACAGGTTTGGTGAGGACATCTACTCACCCTCCCCCCCACATGACGAGATGTCTGTACTGGCGGTTTGTGGTCCCCAAATGTTCTGTGACACACGGGTGGGACATGCTCTCTCCAGGGTAGTGAACATAGCATCCATGGGACCAGCTGGTGACCCGACTGTGTACTCCACGATCTCATTGACGGATTACACCCACAGTTAGGACAGCTGTTTCTTTGTAGCCTCACCTCGGGTAATGTACCCGGGTTGTGTCACACGGCGACTGTGGTTCCACGTCACAGGGCCAATACCTCCACTGACCCTGGTTATTACTGTCCCATTACCATGAGGAGACCTATCTGCAAAGACATGGGAAGGGATCATACTGCGGCTCGTAGATGAAGGCATAGGGGACCTGCATACTTTGCATCCAACACGGTTTGGCTTGGTCAGGGGCGGTTCATGCGTTTAAAGCATGGTTGACGTTTTTGCGACAGTCACCAAGGCCATTGGTGGGGGTCTTGCAGTCCATACAGCCTACCTCGACCTAGCAAAGGCCTTCAACACATCACCCCCCTCAGGTATCATTGATAAACCCATCGTCTTGGATGTGAACACGTACATCGCAGGATGGGTTGTAAACTGGCTATGTGACACGGCCCACATGGTCATAGTTGCTGGCAGCATGTCGGACCCACTGCCTGTCGCAGGCGGTGTCCCACAGGGCTCTTCCCTGGGTCCACTCCTCTTATACATCTACATTTCCACAGTACAGGCACACACAGGGGTGTTATGGGCGACATTGTTTGTAGATGACTGCGAAACGGGTGCCATAGTGGGACGGACATCTGACACGGATATCCTTCAAAGGGGCATCCCAGATATGCATATCTGCTGTCAGGGACATGGCCTACAGCTAAATGCAAGGTAATGCAACATCATACCTGTCGAGGAGTACTAGGACACCCCTGTCCAGCATATGGGTGGCAGTCCACTGAGCGCAGGGGTGATTACCAGGGATCAGGGGACAGGAGTTGTCGGTCACCATTCATTCAACACACACGTTGCTATCGTGGTTCGTTGGGACTTCTACATTGCCCACCTGTTTGTGCAGGGATTCACATGTAGATCAGGGTAGGTCATTGTCTCCTTGTACTCATTACGTGTTACACCTATGATTGAGTACAATGCCCAGTTCAGAATGTCTGTGACCCAACACCTGCAGCAGCTGGAAAGGCCTCGACAGTTCATCCACAAACGGATGCAGGGTCTCAGGAATATGTGTTATGCTGACCAACTGAAAGGGTTCCATCCCTATTCCGTCGCATACCACTTGCCCAGAGGTGATCTGTGCCTGGCATCCACGGCCATTTCGAACCCGGATTTGATGACTATGCTTCACCTAAAGAATCTAGATCCCTCAGAATCACAAGGGCAGGTGACGTACACCTTGGCACTGTCAATAATAGAATGTGCTGGTGGGACACATTCATCACCCAGACACTCACTATGCTGTGGAACAACATCCCAGTACATGTGAGACAGAGCACCTGGCTGGCCTTGTTTTAGTATTTTGACAAGGATGTCTGAATTGCTTTATTCAACTAAACTTGTAAATGAATATTTACATTACCACGTTTGTAATCTTTACATTCCATTGATATATTTTACATTAGTCATACTCATAGTGTTTATCTCTATATATTAGGGTTCATTTAGATTACTAGGTGTCTCTACTTCTATTAATGTATTGGCACAATCCCTAGAACATATATATGTAACGTATACACTCAGACACTTGGTAAACATTATGTTGGGTCTTCTGTCATATTAATACATATAGTATTATTTTCGCGGAAAACTGTACATGTTGAAGCAATGTCTGATTTACTCACTGTGTGCACTCTGTGACCCGAGTAGAGTTTTTAGCTTGTTCGCCTTTAAGGCATTTAATGAATACTTAGCACATCTTATTTACTGGCCAATTACGGGTTTTAAATGTAGTACATTTAACTGCATTGTATGTATTCTGAAGAGGTCTGCTTATGAAGCAGACGAAAAGCGCTGCAATAAACTATGGTGACTGCATTTAATTCCTGGTGGGCTCTGAGTGGTCACCGGCCGTTTCTACAGTACCTCAGTTTTGCTTTGGACCTTCTCATCTGGGTCTCTGTGTTATTTGTATGGGGAATTCCAAGTGTAGTCCCTATGTGTATTACCTGTGTAATGCCTTACCGCGGCTGTGTAATTCCACCGGGTTTGCAGTTACGGGCATTCTTGTTCATACGCTTGTCCATCCATGTGAATTGCCTACTGGACAGTGGTATAGGGCTGTACACTTTTCACGCCTGCATTTAGCATTCTCCGGTGGATGCTTTGCATTATTCGTAGGGAGTAAGGCAGGTACTACGCACACATCCCTCCCACGGGGCGGGACAAAGGATTGCCTGCGAAACAACACCGAGCCCAGAGTCTACATACCCAGAATCCCTTGACTGCAACAATCGACAGTACCCATTACACATCCTTCATGTGTGCGGGACTGTGATGTGGACGCAGTTCTATGGACCCGTACCCTGGGTATTTCTGTGCATATGTGCTGCTTTTCATGGACAGCTATCATCAACATTAAACACGCTTGCGGTGCATATGTGTACCTGTGACGTGGTGACGACAATGGGTTGACGTAGGTGATGACATAAGCGGACATGCTGTCCCATAATAAATTTTGGGTCCTACAATGGACACCACTGTGCATATGTAAAGTGTAGAGCTTGTCGGACTGTGTCCTTGTGGCCAGTGGGTTTCACTGATGCTGTGTGTTCAACAATCGCGGATGTCTGCTTGACTACCCATACTGTGTAGTGCTACAGGAACCATGTTTTCCAACACCAGAACCCAATGGTGTACATCCAATGTTGCAGGTTAACAACCACTTTAATTAATACCCGGAGGTCACGGTTGGGAGGTATCGCCACTTTATTGTCGGAACAACACCTCCAGACTGTGTACATCACAGGAACTTTAGACCAATCTTTACAGCCATTTGCAATTGTAATTAGCAGACACGTGTCAATACATGTATGATAAGACATATTGTCATGCAGAAGTTAATCTATGTTATTTGGACATTGGCTTCTGCTATTGGCATCCGTTGCTGTGAGTGTTGCCAGTTACCATACACATTGCTTGCTCAGAGGCAGACTTCACAATTCTGCACACTACTGTGGTCTCCTTTAAGGACCCTGAGCCAGTGGTCGACAGTACTGCAGCCACTGCATCAATCACATTTGCCATCTACCAGTACCTACAGGACTGCATGAACCAGGCATTCACTTACCCAACTGTGGTTCATTGTACCAATGCCAAGCATCCAGTGTGGTGTACCCCAGCCATACACAGGCTGTACAACACGAGGAGGTGGCTACTACAAGGTGGAGCAGACACCTTGTGAGGTATGACACCCTTGGTCATCATATGTGTAGAGTTACACACTGTCATGCCATGGTCCAGGGCACATTCCACAGATATACCTACATGGACCTGGCTGACAATCATACCACCTTCAGTTGCTATGCTCGACACCTGGGAGGTCACTCCCACATATGCTCTGACTGGGTTCACAAAGAGGTGGAGTTTACTCAACATACACACATTGCCAACATACGGGCTGACAAGTCCAGTGAGGACATCTCCACACCCTCCCACACATGAGGAGATGTCTGTACCAGCGGTTTGTGGTCACCAAATGTTCTGTGACACACAGGTGGGACATGCTCTCTCCAGGGTAGTGGACATAGCATCCATGAGACCAGCTGGTGACCCGACTGTGTACTCCACTATCTCATTGAGGAATTAGACCCACAGTTAGGACAGCTATTTCTTTGTAGCCTCACCTCAGGTAACGTACCCAGGTTGTGTCGCATGGCAACTGTAGTCCCACGTCACAGGGCCAATGCCTCCACTGAGCCTGGTTATTACTGTCCCATTACCATGAGGAGACCTATCTGCAAAGACATGGGGAGGGATCATACTGCGGCTCATACATGAACGCATAGGGGACATACATACTTTGCATCCAACACGGTTTGTCTTGTTCAGGGCGGTTCATGCCTTTAAAGCATGGTTGACATTTTCGGGACAGTCACCGAGGCCATTGATGGGCGTGTTGCAGTCCATACAGCCTACCTCGACCTGGCAAAGGCCTTCATCACATTACCCCCTCAGGTATCGTTGATAAACCCATTGGCTGGGATGTGAACACGTACATCACAGAATGTGTTGTAAACTGTCTATGTGACACAACCCACACGGTCATAGTTGCTGGCAGCATGTCAGACCTACTGCCTGTCGCAAGTGGTGTCCCATGGGGCCCTTCCCTGGGTCCACTCCTGTCATACATCTACATTTCCACGGTACAGGCACACACAGGGGTGTTATGGGCAACATTGTTTGTAGATGACTGCAAAACAGGTGCCATAGTGGGACGGACATCTGACACAGATATCCTTCGAAGGGGCCTCCCAGATATGCATATCTGCTGTCAGGGACATGTCCCACAGCTAAATGCTAAGTAATGCAACATCATACCTGTCGAGAAGTACTAGGTCACCCCTGTCCAGCATATAGGTGGCTGTCCACTGAGCACAGGGGTGATTACCAGGGATCAGGGGACAGAGTTTGTCGGTCACCATTCGTTCAACACACACGTTGCTATCGTGGTTCTGTGGGACTTCTACATTGCCCACCTGTTTGTGCAGGGATTCACATCTACATCAGGCTAGGTCATTGTCTCCTTGTACCCATTACGTGTTACACCTATGATTTACTACATTGCCCCATTCAGACTGTATCTGACCATACACCTACAGCAGCTGGGAAGGCCTCATAGGTTAATTGTCGTACAGATGCGGGATGACATCGATTTGTGTAATGCTGCCCCACTTGTAGGACCCCTGCCCCATTAAGTCACATACCTGTTGTTTAGTGTTGACCTGTGCCTGACATACGAGGCCATGTCAACCCATATGTCATGTGTATGCTTCACCTACTGTATCTGCATCCCTCAGAACCACAAGGGCAGGTGACATGAACCTTGTCACGGTCATTAATGGGATGTGTTTGAGTGACACATATATCACCCAGACACTCACAATGCTGTGGATCTACATCACAGTACATGTGAGACAGAGATCCTTCCTAGCCTTGTTCGCGGGTATGTTGTCCATTGGATGGAGAATTGCAGGTATAGGCCAGGGATTACATCATTATCACTGCTTGACGGAGGTACAGCAATATCATGAGTATTTTATCTGAAGCACAGAAGGTTGGCAAAGTCATCCTAACTATGGTGTAGGGTTATGGCTGAACCTGGGACGATGGCCTACCCTGTACCTATGGACGTATGAACCTATATTCATAGTTTGTCACATTTACACTTGTCTATCCCTATCCTCTTTCTCCAGTGTATATTTCTGTGGCACATGATTGTCCTCTGTATTACTTGCAGGTATGCTGTCTACAGTGCACATACGTCACAGTTGATGACAGTGTATCTGTGTCCCTAACACTGTGATACTGAGGACTACCACACATCCTTCACAACATTACATGCATATGTCCATTCTATTCTTCTTTGGCCTATGGGGTGTGTTAAGGCAAACATTACACAAGTCCCTGTTTGTGCATGCTTCATGTTGGTGTCTGACCAGGCTCCGTTGCAGTCGTGTGTTGGACGGTAGTGTTTCTGTGTGTTTGGCATGTGTTTTACTGCCGGTACATCTGTGGGAGGTGTGGTTGGCACATGTTCCTCTTTGCAGGGACACCCATCCTGGGGTTTGTGTCATGCATCTGCACTTGGCATGTGCCATATGTCCTGTACTATTCCCACAGTCGTGTATGCCTTCATGCACTACTACTGCGTGTTACTGGCTGTTTGTATGTGGTACACATGGACATTGTGATGGTTGGCTTGACCTATTCCCATGCTAGAACATACACATCTGTCAATTACGTTGTTTAAATCAAACTGTAACACTCATTCGTCTTTTCAAAATGACAGTCAATAACACAGGAAGCTGAGATTAACAACGTTTTACTACTGTGCAGCAGGAGGCAAATAACTATGCAGTACAAGTTTAGAGTTTTGTTATACTCTATACATGTTACAGCTGTATGAGTATTGTGTTTACAATCATCTTTTGCACACATTAATGATGTGGTCAGTCACAGGGCATTTACATCACTATAGTCCACAATATTGTATTCCTACAACAGTGCTAAGGTAATGCTTATTAAATGTTTTCCCATGAGGATAGCACAGCCTTGCGAGCCACATAGTCAATTAGAATGTACTTCGGTAAATTCTGCTCTGTCACGGTTCCAACACTGTTCAGATCCGGTCGTCACTTCATTTCCTACTAGGTTCCTTTGTCTCTCTGGTGAGCAGCTGTACTCTGTGTTAGATAGAGCTCACAAGCCCATCCTCCTCAGTGGAAGGATGACAGATATACCTGTACATACATTTATTATTCTCTAACCAAGCAGATGACTGATGCTGAATGACATACACCTGCTGCACTGGTTACTGCCAGGGTCAGGGTTCAATCACACTGCAGCTACACTACAGGCAATTACATGCATGATAAGCTCTACTGCCATATTGTAAGATAGAATAATATGCATTATACACTATTTGCTTCTAAAGTAGCACGTCATATATATGTTTAAATATGTATTTTGATAACATTCTCCCTCCTTTGATTGCTTCTATTCTATCCAGAAACATATACAACATTATTTCATTCCCTAGCCTCTTCCTCTCTGGAACGTTTAACTAGGCAAGTAATTTGTTGTACATTTCAAGAAGGATTGCATTTTGTATTGACAAATACCACTACAGGTCTTGATACATAGTCTCGGGTACAGATACGTCGACAGAGTCCCTGACTAATACTTACATGCAAAGTATCCGCAACAGACACATGCTCCCAATATGAGCAGAACAACACAAATGGCAATCATGATATTCAGTATGACTGAACCCCATCCACCAAATGGTTTGTGGAAATGGTTCGTCAGTGGGTTTGGGCCTGGTTCCGCCATGGATGACACCTGCTGTATTACCTCTAGGTGGGCGTTGATTTCGGTCTTTTTATGTGGTACTTGGACACAGCGGTCTTCTTTAATAAGCGTGCATGTACCAATTCTCGCCAGGGTGCAGTCGTGTGCTATTACATTTTGTGACACAACAGTTCTCATTGCATCCAGTTCATCAGTCACAAGTTCAAGAGCGGAAAGTCACATTGATCAGTCCTCCGACAGGTTTTGACAACTTCCTCTGTTCCCTGATTGATTTCACTACTCCACAAGCTGGGAGTGTTCCAGCCCAGGTTATGACGCTGTCACTCAAGTCCATATGAATCGATATTCCTTTATCTCTTGCAGAAGACTGGAGTTTCAGAACAGCTTCCATTTCACCCACTGGATTAGTAGGTTTCTCGACTGTGTTCCCAGTTCTTGAGCTATATGTCTTATAGTTCGTTTCGTACCAGAGGCAATTGTGCAGTATGTCATGTGACTGGAGCCAGATAACCCAAATAACAACTGCCGGACCAATTCTCAGGTAACCATTGATATGCTTTTTCCCACAAACAACATAACAATATTCTACTTTACTACTGATGCGGGTTACCTCTGCATGTAACATTTTCCTGTCTATAACAGAGGACTGTTTAAACAATTCAGGATGTTTCTGCACATCCTTCCACGTTATTCTCATGAAGCTTCAATACAGATAATGAATGGTGCTACAAGTAGTACTGTGATCTTTGGCTGTTATATGACATTTGTAAGACACAGTTATGTTACAAATACTCCCACCAACTTGAACTGTATCATGTTTATCACAACATACAATTACTTTTTGTGTAACAGGTAAGTACAGTGCCACTTTGTCCTGTGATCTCACAGAACCTGTATCAAAGTGTACATATTCACAAGTCTCAATCTATCCCCAAGGGGACAACATACATCGGAAGTCCTCCATATGATGTAGGTATGGCAGTACAAACACAGCAATTTAAAATGTTCATAGTCTGTACATGCACACGCGTCATGCCTAGGTATGTGTTGAAGTGTGGAAGCCACTCTGTGGCCAGTTCATCACGTATCACTATTTGTATCCGTGTAGTTATATGCAGGTAAGGTCCCAGCAAATGTAAAGTAAACACAAACATGGTTAATAGGTGTATAATCATTAGGACAGTAAACAAAATGTCTTTGGGGTTGCTTTGTATTGTTATACAGTCTGGCCCGGGTGATTCAGGCTCTATGGTATATCAGCTACAAGATGTAAATCAGACTTGATATCCTTTACCGGTTTGAAAACTGTGAGGTGAACCCAGGACGACCTCTCTGCAAACTTTACTGCAGTAGGCGTTGCCAACAGTAGCTGGTACAGACCTTCACACATTCCACTTGGCAATTATGTTCTTTGGATAACAGTGACATACACACAGGATACTGGTCTCAGCTATGCGTCCGTCTTCGCTTGCTCTTTATCTGTAAAAGACTTTAACTGCAAAACAGTGTTATTGGTTAACAATCCTCTCATGTCACCTGCTAATGAGCCATCGACCTCCGGCTCTGCAGGCATGACAGCTTTCCACTCTGGCACATAATATGCCATTCCACATACTACTTGAAGTGGGTGCAACACTTTACATTTGGAACTGTTGTCATGCTCAGCAATGCTAGAGGTAGACAGCAAATGTAACTCGTCTGGGTGTCACCCACCAACCTCCTCTACTTATTTCTCGGGATCCCATTGTACCGCGCCAGCAGTCATGCTGACTGTGGGTTGTACATGCAATTTACATTCATGGAAATACAAGTTAATCCCCCAGGTTGCGTGATTGTCTGGTTCACTAAATGTGTTCTATTGTCACTGTAGCTTCTTTACAGTATGCCAGATCTAGGGATACTTTATTTTACTGGCACCTTTGCCACTGCTGCTGCATCCGGATTCATGGTTGGGAATGCTTCTACCCATTTTGATTATATATATGTGTGATCACTAAACAGTATTTCTTCCCTTCACATTTATTCAGATGTATGAACTCCATACAAATAGTACGGAACGGTTATGGTGGTGTAGGTAAACTCACTCCCTTCGGTTTAAATGCTCCCTGTGCATGATGTCTACTGCAAATGTGACACGCTGCTCATGATGTTTGTATGTGGTTCCTAATTCCGTATGTTAGGGGTATTCTGTTAACCAACTGTACCATCCCCCCTGTTGAGACATGGCTCTACCCATGGCTCCACAAAGCCACATATCTGAATACATTAGACGTTAATATTGGCTTTCTCACTGTGGATATGTGCAGTCCGTCTTCAAGGATTGCTCCTCGTCATACCCACGTCGGCTTTTCTGCTTTCGTAGTTGATGTTTGCATTGTTTGTAACATTTCTACATCTAGAATGTCTGAGGATTGTCATTCCTCATTCAAACAGACACTTTCCAACTGTGAGGCTGCTTGTTTTGCAGCTGCATCAGCTCGTGCCTTACCTTTCCTACTGTTATCCTGTTGCTTTCTATGACCTGCACATTTACAATTAGCTACTTTAGTGGGTAACTGAATGGAATCTAATGCATTCAAGATCAATTGCGCATGATTAATCGGTTTACCGGTGGATGTTATCATTCCCTATTCTTCCACTGCTGCTCATAAACATGCACTGTACAGACAACATACTGACTATCGGTATAAATGTCCACACATCAGTTTTTCGCTAGAGTACAAGCACGTGTTAAAGCTATCTATTCTGCTGCTTGAGCAGACACGTTATGCTGCAGGGGTTGGGCGTCTACAATTCCATTATCAATAACTACTGCATAACCTACTTGATTCGTTCCTGTAGGACTCTGTCTACATGATCCGTACACATAAACTGTCACCTCTGCATCATCTAAGGGTATATCAGTGATATCATGTCTGTGTGGAGTTATTTCATCCATTTCATATAGGCAACTGTGTGGTGTGCCATACACAGGTGTCGGACGTGACGTTGATAGGTTTAATGTTGTACAACGTTCAATCACCATATGAGGTTGACTCAGTGGTATGGTCAAACAAGACAAATGTCTAGCACGGGTCAGGAATGCTATCTTCTCTTGCAGCAGAATGATCGCAACTGCATGAGACATTCTCACAGTGAGAGGGTGGAATAATAACATTAAGGCCGGGCCTGTACTGCCATGGGTGCTACAACAACTGCCTGTACACAATGTGGCACTGACCATGCCACAGTGTCCAACTGCAATGAGTAGTAAGCTATGGGCGTTGCTTACTTCCATGCTGTTGCATCAAGACTGACGTCATATATCTCCGCTTACAATCTACAGTCTGACAACATGTGTTATGATTATTCGGAGACCTAATACAGATGTTGAAGCTATCAATCGTTTTAGTCTGCAGAAAGCTGTTTCTGCTACTGGAATCCAGTGTAGTATATGTTGTGCTGCCATAGGTGTATTAAAGATTAAGGCAGACAATAGAGCGGATTCCAAAGCATTGTTTGGTAACCAGCTTTGACAAATGTTAGTCGGCCCAGAAAGGACTTCATTCCCTTCTTGGTAGTTGGCTTGGGTGCTTGTGAAATTGCTACCTTCCTATCGTCATGTAATGTTCTACCCTCCTTGGATACCACATATCACAGGTACTTGACCTGTATTCTCTGTAGTTGCAATTGATGCTTGCTTAATTTATGTCCCTGTTCTGCTGAATATCTCAATAATGCTATTGTATCTTCCATACATTGCTGCTGGGTAGGGGCCGCAAGCAGAATATCATCCACATAAAGTAGAACTTGACTGGCCCCGGGTGGAGTAAACACCGGAATGTAGCTAGCCATCTCCTGTGGGAATGTCGTTGTACTTTCACAGTATCCCTGCGATAGCCGGGTATGGCTGTATCTGTTACCCTGAATGTAAATGCAAAGCAATACGGACTATCTGGATGTATAGGTATTGCAAAGGAAGCATAGCTTATATGTACCACGGTAAGATACTTCTGTGGCGTGTTCATAGCATTCAATATTGTGTGTGGGTCTGGCACCATCGGTACCCTAGGTATTATTACATGATTTACAGCTTGTAAATCCTGTACCATCCGCCATTCCCCTTTGTTTTCCGATCAGAAGATACAGGGGTATTGCATGGTGAATAGCGATTACTTTGTAGATGGGGAATTCCCTCTGTGACTTTACAGATATCTTCTGGTGTCCACGGTCTATACACTAAGGGAGTTGGGTCCTGGCCTTCCTGTCCTGCATGAGGGTTCGGTACTTCAATTAATTGACAGATATCCTCACTCTGTTCTAGTGACTGTCTTCTTACTCGAGTGTCCCTAGGTATGTTACGAGTTCGGGATGTGGTTTCAATAGCTTCTGTTACATTTGGTCGTTGTGATACCTCTGTTGCCACAGGGTAACGTGTGGGGACTAGCCTGCCCTCCCGCTTCATATCCTGGATGTGGTATCGGAGGTGGTAGGGGGTGGGGACTGTCGCTACTACTGTATTATGATCTTCTCTGTGTACGTATGATGCTTTCGCATTTTTAGTGTTCTGTTCCCTTCGGTTCACTACCTCAATCCACCTATGTGCTTGACGGATACCCAATTGTCGCTGTTTTGTCGCCTGCACATCTTAGGGCTGCCACCTTTTCAAATGCACAATGTGGGACATTGGTGTTTGGAACGTGTAATTTGCCAGGAAAAAACATACCCACGGCCAGTACATAGGACAGGAATTCACTTTTGCCAGGAGAGCTACCAATTCTTGTAGCATTTCAGTTACTTATTCTGTTTATTATGATATTTTGTTGTTCCAGATACAAAATTACTGTTTTATGCTACCATTTGAAAAGATATCTGAGAAATCTTTGTCCTGAGATATCAGGACATTTGCCATTTGTTCGGTTTGTTTGCAGGACACGACTGGCCAAAGAGGGACTGTCCCTCACAGGGTGGGACAGGTGGTTACCCTAGAACATCTGCATCACATTTTCAGAGATTCCAATGTTTCAGTAACGATATTTTGTGTAATATACCATCAATGACATATTTATTACCCCATTTTGCAGAATATCTCACATTATGTGCTCTCTGCGATTGCATATACTTCACGTCACCCGTCAAACGCGGATCACATGATCTGTTTGTGCACTAATCTCGCATATCCTCTACACGACTGTTACGTACCCTTCTCTCGTACCACGTGGTATCTCCTTCCCTGTATCCACTGTAGTGTCTACAATGACTATTTACTCTACTCTGTGTTCCCCTGATCTATGTCCAGATTTAACACTATTTGGATTGGTCTTCGACCTGCTATCACAACTGTTAACAGAAATACAATGTAGTCTGGTCCCTGATCTACAATAGACACAAAGAGACAAACCCTCCTTACCTGAGCCTCCTGTTTATGACTGCACGTTTTCTTCTTGGGATCCAGTTTTCCGCTTTTCAGCCACAGATCAGACAGTGGACAGCCTCTTTACACACAACAATTCAGTCGGAGGTCTTTTCATTCAAGAAGAACCATTTAGGCAAATTCTCCTGCGCAGATGTCTAACCACCCATGCACTCTGACCTGTAGCTTACCAAGGGAATTCCGGCTAAGAAGGACCACAATGTCAAATAAGTTGTTAAAACCAGACTGTAGTGATCAGTAGGCTTTTCTAAGTGACAGTCAATAACACAGGAAGCTCGGGTTCACAACGTTTTAGTAGTGTACACAGGCAGGCAATATAATATACAGTCCAAGTATGAGAGTTTTGTCTGACTCTATACAGTAAGCAATTTCTTTATATAGTGTTTACAATCAGCTTTTGCCCACCTTACTGGCGTGGTCGGTCACAGGGCATTTCCATCACTATGGTCCGCAATAGTCTATACATACGTGGGTGCTGAGGTCGTGCTTTTAAAATGTTTTCCCATGAGAATAACACAGCCTTGCAAGGCACCTGGTCAATTACAGTGTCCTTCTGTGATTGTAGCTGTTTCAAGGACCCTGGACTGTTCCGATACAGTAGTCAGTTCATTTCTTACTACGTTCCTTTGTCTCTCTGGTAAGGAGTTGTACTCTTATCTTCGATAGTGCTCACAAGGCCATCCTCCTCAGGGGAAGGGGTGATGTTATGCATGTACATACATTCATTTTTCTGTAACCCAGCAGATAATTAATGCTGAGAGACATAAGCCTGCTGTACTGGTTACTGCCAGGGTCAGAATTCGATCACACTACAGCTTAGCTTCACCAATTACATGCATGATCATTTCTACTGCCATATTGTACGGTACAATTCAATGCATTATATAGTATTTTGATTCTAAACTGGCACTTCCTGTGTGTTTCTATATATATTTTCTAACAACATCCATCCGGCCATATGCATGTTGTTCCGTCCTTTACCTTGACCGTGTGTATTTGGCCGTCCGGCAACGCTACTCTCCACATGTGATGTCCCACCTTCCCCTTCTTTGCCTGTAGCACCCTGTTAGGACGTCCTGTTTGGTAGGCACATGTTCCGCTATATGTGTTTGACTTCTCTGCATAGCTAATCATCGATGCGGTAGTTCAACAACCCGACTTGTCCACATGTGTACAGTTATGTGCACCGTGGCGTGTGCAAACCTATATGGTTTGGACGGGTACATACCACATGCGGGATGTACACATTCTGCACACACATTCACATGCAGCCATTTCCATATCTGTACCTGGGGTGGGTTGGTGACATGTGGGATGCGTATTTGCCCGCGTGGCACTGCCTAACACATACTTCTTACCACATTTCAGGTATGCACATTGTGTGTAGGTGTATAGCTGCACAAGGATGCTAGCTGGTTTGGGTGCACAGGTGTACATGGGTGGGACTTACATGCTACAATGAGCCTATTGTGTATTACATCTGCATGCATGGGTTCTGCTTCTGGATATTACACTTAAACATACGCCATCCTGTGTATGCGACAGACACGTTGCTGGGTGTGGGATATGTTGCTATGCACATGTTTGCCTGTGTTTAGGGTATCTTGGTTCCTTCCTGTTGTTGTGTCGACACAGCTACCCGGCTATGTACTCTCACTACTGCTTGTGACCATTATGGTTGACACCTTTTCCAATGCCCATAGTGGGACATGTTTTGTGGAAACATCTGATTTTGCAGGACAACACATACCCACGGCAAGTGGAGTTGACAGAACTTCACTTGTTTGCCATACTATACGCTTATTCTGTTAGCATTTGGGTTCCTTATTCAGTTTCTTATGCCATGTATGTGTTTCATATACAAAATATATGTTTTATGCTACTATTACAGGTATATTGCGGGAATATTTTTGGCAGGGAATCTCAGGTCATTTGCCAGTTTTTCGATTTTTGCGGGACACAACTGTCCAATGAGGGACTGTCCATGGCAAATTGGGACAGCTGGTAACCCTGGTGACCATGCCCATGTCGCTACTGGGGTTGCCACCTTTTCCAGTTGCCAAGGTGGGATATTTTCGGGACTCACATCTGATTTTACAGGCCAACACATACACACGGTCACTATATAGCATAGAACTTCACTTGTTTGCCTAAATAAAAGCTTATTGTTGTGGCAGTTTGGTTGCTTATTCTGTTTCTTGTGACATTGAGATATTTCAGTTACAGAAATAACCAATTCATGCAACCATTACATTAAATACGGGATATCATTATGTCCTACAATCTTAGCACATTTGCCACTTTAATATTTTTATCGGGACACAACTGCCCATAGAGGGACTGCCCTCGCAAAGTGGGACAGGTGGTAACCTTAGTCGCTACTCCTATGTCGGTGCGGCGCGCTGACATGCTGCGGTACACCTTCTCTGGGTATGACCACTGACGGTGCATTGCGGGACAAACGCGGTCTTAAGCGTATCCTTTGCTCCTTGGACGGGTACACTTAGGGCTTCGTGGGTTGTATTTGCTTCTCCGTTTAGTTGGGACGGGTACTATGTTGCATACTCTACGTGCGTTTCATTCTGCACGGGCCCTGGCTGCTGCCATTACTATTATGGGCGGACCGTGGCAGTCAGCACATTAGGTTGCTCACCGCCTGCCGGCTTAGCCACGCCTCCGGACGCATCCTACTTGGGCTCGCTCACGTACACTACGCACGTGTCTGTGGTTGCGGCGCACTCTCATTACTATGCATATGGCGCTACTACGCCAGCTATTCACTGCACCGCCGGTGCAGCCCTTACGCCGGCCTTGCGCCGAGCTTCATGAATCCCGGGGAGCCTGTATTTCTTGTACTTTACTAGGGTTCATAGAAAATTTAATGATGGGGCAATTTTTTGGATGCTAGAAGTTGTCATCCTCCCCATTTATTGAATGCCTTACTCTATGGGGAAATTTTATGTGTGAGTAGGTCGTATAGTGATGTGAATGTAATGGAGCTTGTATTATGTCTAAACAGAAAGGATATAGTGAGAGACTTATTATTAATGCTATTGAGGGGTTGTTCCAAATGGAACATTTGAACAGGAGGGATGAAAACAGTGGAACAACCAAAAATGATATCAGATTAGTCAGTTATGGCCCTAGGGATGGTAGAAACATTTATTTTGTAAATTGTAATGTATTAATTCAGGATGTAGTTGATATTATTAAGTATTACTGGCCATTTCTTTTGAAAGGGAAAGGTTCTGTTAAGAATTTAAGGAGGACCCCAATGGTATCATTTAAGAAGGGATGTAGTGTGAAGGATATGGTGGTTCACAGTAAATTCTGTGTACCAAAAGTGGATTATTTTAAAGAAATGTGTGCTTTAGGAACTTGGGGTTGTGGAGGTTGTTCCATATGTCAATTTGTGGTTAAGCCTTTTGATAATATTTATGATGTTAGGTATAACCCTGTGGCAGTATATACATGTAATACTGATGGGGGTCGTGTATGCTTTGAGGTGTTCTGTTGGTCTTTTTTATATACGGGAAACTAAGACATCTTTCAGAATAAGACTACAAGAACATATAAGAGATATTAACAAGAGTAAATGTGAGACCCACTTGGCAGTTCATTATAATACTGTTCATGGGGGGGTTATGCTGATTTGAAGGGCTGTATATTGGAACATGTTACAGGTGAAAATGCTTTCCTTCTAAAAAATAAGTTATTGTTTAATAAACTGTTTTTATTTTAAAATACGCTACCCTTAAACCTGCTGGTTTAAACAAGGAATATAGCTGGAAAACTCTTTTGTAAATGGGTAGTTTTCTATTGGATAATTGTTTTATTGATTGTTTTTATTATTTAATGGTGTATTTTACTGTGATTTATTAGCTCCTAGAAGGTTGTTTGGCCGAGGCGCTAGAGTTGCGTTGGATTGTTATCTATCACAAATTTGCTCTGTGAATTTTACTTGGACAGTTCTTTAACCACTGGCTTTGTTGTGGATTTTTATGTATAAGCAACATGCCTGTTTACCCATAGCACCAAAAGATAGCCAACAATATACATTTATGGCAATTATGAAGAAAGTGAAAAAAAATAATCCCAATAATGTATTCTAACCTGTTGCTCCTAGACACTGCACTGCCCTTAGGCAAGCTATAAAAACTTTCTGTACTAACCTCTGAGGTTTGATTGTGAGGAACATTAAAGAAATACAACACTGTCTCTAGCACCCATAAGATATATTAACCTTCTGTAAACACATCTGAGCCATGGGAGGTTGGCATAATGTTAAGTTTTTTACCTTACAGACACAAGGTGCAGGGTTTGATTCTCTCTGGGGGGAATTGGCTAGGTTTAAAATGACCCACAAGGGCAGTTAGCTTAGTATGAATCTGTGAACCTATGAAAGTGACAGAATGACCCAACACAAGCTATAGCAACCTTTGTTGCAAACTTCAGAGGTTTACAGACTGTTCTCAGCTCCCACATGTGCCATATCAATCTTCTGCACATATATCTGAGGTTTAATTCTGTACAAAGTAATAGAAATAGTACACACCACATACATCAACCTGACCAAAGCTCTTGACAAAATCCCCCACTTAGGCATAGTAGAAAAGTTATATAAACTAAGAATAAACCCCTACATCCCCAGATAGATTGCCAACTGGCTCACAAATAGGAAGTAGGAGATCAAAATAGGAGAAGCTACCTCTACAAGTAGACCAATCACCATGGTTCAGTGCTAGGACCTCTCTCCTGTTTGGCATCTACTCCAAGCCCAATACCAAGATGACTGCAAGCTAGGAGCAGTCATCATACTCCTGAATGACTTAGCCTACCTGCAGGAATGTTTGTCCCAAACAAATAACTGATGCCAAAAATCAAAGACTGAAACTTAATGCCAAAAATGCAATATTGTATCCTTTGGTAAGTCATTTACCCCAGGCAACTACTACATTGAGACTATGTCCCTAAGACTTGACCCAGTTGTTCAGGATTTAGGAACTTATGTGGACAGTGACCTAACGTTCAACCAGCATGTGTCCATTGTCATAAGAATGCCCTTCTAAATTGCACAGCTTATAAGCAAAGGGATTGCATCTAGATCTAGCGATGTCATTGTTCCCCTTTCCTCAGCCCTCATTAGGCCAGATATTAAGTATAATACACCCTTTAGCATGTATCTGTCCAGAAACATGCAACAACTTGAATGCCCACAGAGGTACCTTACTAAAATGATACAAGGCCTAAACAATATGTCCTACATGGATCTATGCAAAACCCTGCCTCTGTACTCAGTATCCTACAGAATGCTAAGAGGTAACCTGTGTCTGGCATACAAGACATCCTCTGACCAATACTGATGGATCTACTGCTCAACATCAAATCAAATGGAATCAGAAATACTTGATCTCGGAATCTAAACCTCTTCTTCAAATTAACAAAATTGTTTGGAGGGACAAGTATCTCACAGGGGATACCGCTGCTCTGGAACAGGTTCCCCATCCACATAAAACAAAGCTCATTTATCTATAGATAGGTAATAGAAATTTTACTCCAGGTTTATCCCTGTACTACTAAAGGACAAAGGAAATTCTAAAATGCTTTATCCCATACATGGTTCACCTCAAATTATCTATGATATGATCCCATTAATTATCACTAGGGGTTTATACATAATTATTGAACATAGGATGGGTAAGACCAATCTTACACAAAATGGGATAGGCTAATTCAACATCCAGTAGGGAAACTGGCTAGGCTTAAAATGGGTCACAAGGGCATATAGCCTACTAGTTATATATGAACCTATGCTTGATCACAATGACTTCTCGTATGGCACTGAGTTTATGGCACTGACTTTCCTTCATTCCAGTGAAACAGGTAGTTAAAGGGTTTAAAGGCCAGTAATTTCCAAAATGAAAGCCACTGGAAAGGGAGAAATGAGAGGTATGAAGGTGCATGTTATCCAGGTGTGACCAGAAGTGTAAGAACTCCAGAGACTGAATAAATATCTAAAGAAAATGTGTAAGCTGACAATGCCGGCCACAAGATGAAATAACCAACATCACAACAAGATAGAAAGGCAGTTACAATAAAGGATGTGTTCCTGGAAATAAAAGAAAATGAATAATAGAATAGAAAGCTGCATTAGAGAGAATGATAGCATTACAGCAGAAGTCGCAGATGCCATGAATAGATATGCTGAGGTAATCCAGTCTCTGATAAATGAAAATGAGATTTTGAAAGCCAAGGCTGCAGCCTCCAAAGGCAAAATGGAGATCCATGAAGCAGCTATTACTTAACAGGAGGACTGTTCAAGAAGGAAGAACATAAGATTTTCAGGGATTCCCAAGACTGTAGAAGGCAGGGACTGTAAATCATTCATCAAAAAACGACTGGCAATCTGGACTAAAATCCCAGAGCAGACCTGTGCATAGAGACGGCCCACAGAATGACTTGGATGCCTGGAAGGGTACAGTATAGAAACCTGAGGTGAATTATCAAAAACTTCAGCACATATGCATTAAGAGAATGGGCTCTTTCTCAGCTATGAAAGCCATGTACTAAGCTATATGTCAGCTAAACTAGAATATATGTTGATCAGTCTATTCTAGTGACACACAAAGAAAGAGTGTCACCTTTATTCCAATACAACGAATGAGAAAAATTAAGGTAATTAGGTTTAAGATGTTATATAGGGCCATGATATGACTCATATGGCCTACAGGAGCATAGACATACAGTAATCCTGAGGAGGTAAAGAACAATATTGAGAATACATCACAAGGGGACGTTTCAGGACAGCAAAAGCAATGCCATGTGGAGTGTCTGCAGGATGAATAGAGTGCCCAGAGGTGCAGATGGTCTGTCAAATGGTTTATTCCCCCTGTTTTGGAAATACAGAGTACTGAATGAATATGCTGCAATGATAGCTTCACTGTGAGAGAAAGAGAGAACATTAACCTCTCAGTAACATTCCTCAAAAAAACTATTTCCCTAATTATATAGAAGGAATTTAAACACCATGGTGCATCTGCTGAAGTGATAAGGAGAAATGTTACTGACATTTGGACAGAGACAGTTAGTAGTTGGTTGGGATGTTTCTTTGTTAGCATGATCCATAGTATGAAATGATGTGGAGTGATTTCTGGCCATATCTGGATGGCATATGCCTCTCACTTCTCCCTTTCACAAAGCTGAACTTTGCTTAAAATGCATATTTAGATGCTGAACTGGTTCTTTTCTCATGTTCTTTGTCTCTGTTTATTGCTATACGTTCTTTCCACAATATTTGTGTTAGTTCATATTTTAAAATATAAAGTTATGTTGCGGGTATTAAAGACAGTAGTTACTGACTATCAGCATTGGATCTCATGCTCTGAGTTTAGACTATTGTGTGATATTGCATGCCTTATTAATGCCAGAATTTGTATGCTGTCTGCATTATGTATTATTGCTGATACGGAAGTGCAACAAGTGTAGGGGATGAGCTGGGTCCATTTAACCAACAGCGAGAGGTGGTAACTGTCTCTAACAGATGACAGAAATGGCTTGGCTCAATATGCTGTTCAGGAGAGTATGTACAGTATGTAGGTTCTCATGTGTAGCAACATCGGTGGGAGATGCTAAAGTGTGATATGAAGATGCAATGTTATGATATTATTGGATATAGAGGGGCCCTTGCCTTGTTGTTACACCTATGTGAAGGGAAACAGAATGGAGATGCAATTGAATATACCAGGTAAGGAGGGAAAGGCAGTCTATTGAATGTGGAAGTAGATTTCTATAATAACACAATGAGTGCACTTGTAAATAAAGAACTTATCCTGGTGATATGCTCTTTATATGAGACTACCAGCATTTTGGAGCAGTTACAAGCCATATGATTTGGAGGGAGTGGCAACGTGAGATGATAATGTTAAATGGAAGAAAAGACTCATGCTGGCATTAACTGAGGCACTGACTGAATTCTGTCAGTAGTTTATTCAATTGATTAAGCTGAGGAGAATTTGGCAATAAACTAAGAGATGAAAGCTGATTTTATTGACCAGAGGGCTTAAAAATAGTTTCCTGCATTTTAAGTGCCTGTATAAATTTGGCCTGTTTGTGTGTCACTGTGCCCAGTATAGTCACAGACACCTAGAAACCAAATTTTCCCTTTAAAACTACCAGTTGGTGAGGGTAGGGCAACTACTTTGTGCATTGGGTAGCACAGAGCAACTGGTTTGCGTGTTGAGTAACAGTGACCCTTGAATTTAGTATTATACAGCCTAGTCTAGTCTTTACATCCAAAAGTGCCCTAAGTCAGCCCTGTATACCACACCCTTGTACCTCACCCAATAAAAGACCTATCGTAATGGATATGCACTTTCCCATTTTCTCAACAGCCAGTTTGGTGGATATGGGTATCTTGAGACAATGCAGCAATTATCTAATGTTCACTGATAACCATTTAATCTGCAAAGAAACACAGTATGGAAGAGATGTAGATACAAAATATCTCTGGAGGCAAAACTCTTGCATACAAGAACTCAAAATAAAATCTGTGTGACAGAAATGCACATGCTACACCCACTACACAAAGCACATAATCCACACACAGACCTACTTATGCTGAGGCACTTAAATGCAATCTTCCCAAACTGCAAAGACCTCCGAGACATTCCATCTGCAAATATTACCTCAGTAAACTCAAGAGCGTTCAACAGAAACAACACCTAACATTACATATACGACCATACCTAATAGAGCCTCAACTACCAAATCCATAAGGCAAGCCAACAGAATACCAGGACGCTAGTCATTGGGGACTCCATTGTCCAACATACTGTTGTGCCGTTGTCCCACTCAGCAGGCTGAACAAGGAGAAAATAACAGTTAGTTGCCTTACAGAAGCCAGAATCCACCACATTAAGCATGCACTCAAGTCATTGTACCACAGATACCAGTATAATTCAGTCATAGTTCAGATAGGTGTAAATGACCCAAAATGTACCTCTCTAGTCTATATGAAGAGAGGTATTATGTCACTCTCAGACTATGTGTCAAAGATCAATATGTGCCTAGCACTGAACAACATTCTGCCTTCTGATTTCTGATGAAGTCTTCTATGTGAAAGACGAAAGCGGTTAATCGTGGTGTGTTTTTACTGCAATAAACGGAGTTTGTGTACAGGCTTGTTTGGTGCATTTTCTATTTGGTTCCTGGTCTTCTGTTATTCGCACTGCACCAGAAATTTGGATTTTAACATTCTGCCTTCACCAAGGATGATGGCACAATCTGAATAGAAGATGATTAACTGTAATAATTGGTTTAGTTTCTGGTGTCATTACATGGAGATGCAATATTTGTCAGCATGGGAGGCTATGCTTAATAAACCACACTGCTTTGCCAAGGGTGGTCTGCACCTCTCCCATCCAGGCTTTTGAATATTAGCTAAAGCATTGTCCTTCCCCCTAGAGACTATTTTTGGCAATGCCAAACTAACAAAAGTTCCAACACAGCAAACTTTACCCAGGGAAATCTAAAGGTGTTGCTCAAAGCCAGGAATCTAGACAAGAAGTTCCACTCCCTCCATGTTCTCCTCACCCTGGAGAATGCAGACATCTGTGCAGTTATTGTGATCCCTCCAGCAGTATAAGTCTTCAGTATGTTCCAAACATTTACACCAGCAACTGCACAGGTAGGAAATAAAGGTGGAGGTGTCTTGATCTACATCAATTATCAAGCAAACCTCTAGGTTGGTTAAACAGGATGATGCACTGGAGATCCTCCACTTCCAGATTACTATGGACAAAATCTTTTAAGATATCCTAGCAAGCTACACATCACCCTCAATGTCCGATGAAACCCATAGCTCATACTTAGACCTATTGGAGGCACTCACCATTCAACAAAATACCATACCCACGGAGAACTTTAATTATCCCTATATAAACTAGGAATCCCACACTACTCCAAAGTTGGAGGCACAGAGATTCTCACACTTTGTAAACACACACACTCTGGAGCAGATAGTGTATATGCTTAATCATTGGACCTGGTACTCACAAACATGGGAGAATGCTACAGACCCCACCCCCGTGTCATGTCCTGTGCTAAGATCAGACCACAAAGCAGTCTCCTTTGAAATAAAAATCAATCCTGTACCCCCAGTAAACCATGTCACATTTAGGAACTACCCCAAGGCAAACTACTGTTTAAGTGATAATATATCAAAATTTCAAGCCTCCCCAAACCAAGATAACACAGCAGCCTATTTGGAATTATTCACAGAAATTTTGTACAGCCACGTCAATGATTGCATAGATATGGCTGTCCCTAACAGAAATAAGCCCAAAGCTAACTTAAAAAACAAACCACCATGGTGGAATTCAAAATTAAACAGGTTGTATAACAAAGGCAGATCATGCCTACTGAACCTGATGGACTTCTTTGAGAATGTCACCAATTGAATGGATGAGGGCAAAATGGTGCAAACTGCCTACCCTGACCTAGCTAAGGCATTTGATACAATAACCCAGTCTGGCATTGTAAACAAACTCATAATGGTTTGACATAAAGGTAAAAGTCTTCAACGTATAGATAGAAAGTAGGGTTTGATTCTGATATTGGCTTATTGGCTAGGTTTAAATGGTCTTTCACAATAGTTAGCCTAGTATTCACTTATGAATCCTTTGAACGTATGAATTAGGTATAACCCCCTATGTAATCCACTGGATAACCAGCTAGCTCACAGATAGGACCCAGGAAGCACCAGCTAGCTCACAGATAGCACCCAGGAAGCTGGTCACCAATGGAATCCCCCAGGGCTCTGTGTTAGATCAATTCTCTTTGGCAACTATTTCTCAGAAGTCAATGTCAATGACAAGGACCTCTGTCTTTCCAATCTGACAAAAGAGACTAAACAGCTCATGCTGCAAAGAGTTAAAGCATGGAAAGAATGATATAAAAATCAAACACAACATGCCTACCAAAATTTTAGATATCTCAGAAACCATACCAAGATCCTTGTTAAATCTGGCAAAAAACATACTACAGTAATCTCTAAAAAAGAACTGCTGAAACACCCCCACACTTTTTTGGTCCTCTGTAAGTAAACTATTACACCTTGGCCATACCACTGCACCCTGTCTTTCAACTGCAAGCAATAAAGAGTCACTTCTATCACTAATCAACGACCACCTAACTTTACCCCTCCAACTTCCACCTGTTCTCAAACGCAACACGCTGTCTTTTTGTTTTCAGCCCATCCCAACATTAACAGTAAAAAAATTATTAGCCAAATTAAAAGCAACAATCTCAACTGCCAATAACTTCTCACTGAGTTCCTCAAAATAGGCACAGAAACACTAGCCTTCCCTGTCACTATTCTAATAACCGGTCAATAACTGAAAATTCTGTCCCATCCATTTGGAAAATATCCATTATTTTACCTCTTCACAAAGGAGGTACTTCAACAAAGGTAACAAACTATAGACCTATTGCTATCATATCACCCCTCTCTAAAATGCTTGAGAAATGTATTCACTCTCAGCTTATGAAACATATAACCAAACGCAACCTCCTCTCCAAAATCCAGCATGGTTTCAGACCCAACCACAGTACTACTACTGCCCTCCTCAACTTCACCAATATAGTAAACCAATACAGAAATGAGGGCAACTTTGTTTCTTCACTTTTCCTTAACCTTTGCAAAGCATTTGTATAGTGTCCCACCAAAAGATCCTCTCAACTTGCAACACTCGGTCTCACTTACCCCTCCTTCTCCTGGTTTCACAGTTATTTATACAATTGTCAGCAGACAACTAAATGTCAACAAAACCTTTCAGCATTTCAGCCAATGTCTTTTGGCATTCCCCAAGGCACTACTACGGTGCAGTGGTGCAGCGGTAACGTTGTCACCTCACAGAAGAGGTTTACAGTTCAATTCTTAGCTGGGGTGCCTTCTGTGTGGAGTCTGCATGTCCTCCCTGTGTTCGTGTGGGTTTCCTCTGGGTGTTCTAGTTTCCCCCCACATTACAAAGACATTCATCTGGAGCATTTCTCCCTGGGCCTCTGCTGAAAATGGGCTTTGTTCCAAGTTGGACTTTCCTGGTTAACAAATGTTAAATAAATAAATAAAATTAAAATTTTTCAGAAATAAACTTCATACAGCTACACTTGCCACTCATATAATACACTGACAATTCAACACTTATCTGCTCTGCCCCATCCTTAACAAAATTATAGCAAATCACTCAAAAATCTTTCACTGACATTGAAATATGCCTAAAAAATTAAAACTCGCTGCTTAATACCAAAAAAAAAAAGTGTTCTACTTACTTCAAAACGACACCTTAACCAGAAGCCCACATTTCATATTACCTCAAGTAATAACAAAAAAATACAAACCACAAGCCAAACTAAACTACTCAAGAGTCATAATAGATGACAACCTCAAATCTGACCACCACATACTTCATTCCATTAAGAAAACTCACCAAAACCTTGGCTCCCTCTTCAGGGCCAAACACAACATGTTAGATCAAGCAAGGATTACCTTAGCAGTAACAAACCTCCTCCCTTCTCTTTTATATGCTTCCCTATTCTTACAACTATCAACAATATGTATAAAACTAAACTAGCCTCCTTGCTACTACAAAACAGCTACATTTGCAACCAACCAACCTTATAAAACACACCACTGCCTTGCATTAAAACAGTTAAACTGGCTTGAAAGTACAGTTTTGTACCTACCATAAATGTAGATGTCCGATAGGAATGCATCTGCAGTCCTTACAAATGGGTTGTCCTGTCGTCAGGCAGCCCTTCGGTCGGCCGTATTCCAAAGTCTGGGTCTGGCTTCGGCTGGTGTCGCACTTCACCCGACGTCATAGCTGCAGTTATTCGGGTATAAAGGCATCAGCCGACGCCATTTTCCTCAGTGTTTCTTGCCCCAGATGCCAGGTGCCCTCTTGGATGGCTAAATTTGGATAAATGCCAATGTTTCCAAATAGTAGAGAGCAAACACATAAAAAAGAGCATGTATGTACATATATACAAACAAATACACCATAATAGATCCCCCCCAAGCTAGCTAAAGGATGGCAAATACCCTAGGAGTACCACAGAGGGGAAGGAGGGAGGGTAATCCTGACTGCAGATGCATTCCTATCGGACATCTACATTTATGGTAGGTACAAAACTGTACTATGTCCTTCAAGGATGCATCTGCAGTCCTTACAAATGGGTAGAATACCATAGCTAAACTAGGGGAGGAGGAAAAAAGAGAGATTATGGTGTAGTTAGGATCCCTTGCAAAACAGCAGTGGCAAAACCTGCTCGGGATCTAGAGTATAAAGGTAAATTATAATGCTTAGCAAAAGTATGCACGGAGGTCCAAGTAGCAGCCTCTATAATGTCCTTGGTAGCCACCCCTCGTAAGAAAGCTGTAGTAGTGGCTGTAGCCCTTGTGGAATGAGGCCTGATGTTCTCTGGAGTTTTCTTTCCATGGAAGGAGTAACAAAATCTAATGCAATTTCCTATCCACTTTGAGATTGTCTGTTTTGAAATTGCTTTTCCTTCCCTTCCTGTTGCATATGCTACCAGAAGCTGGTCAGTTTTTCTATTGCACTTGGTTCTGTCCAGGTAGTAGCGTAATTGTCTGTGTACATCCAAGGTATGCAACAGTCTTTCTCCCCTGTTCTGTGGGTTGGGGAAGAATGTAGGTAGGTGGATAGCCTGGTTTAAAGACACTCTGGATACCACCTTAGGCATAAATGTAGGATTTGTTCTCATGGACACTCTGTCTTGATGGAAGATCAGGAAGGGTTACACTGCCATTAATGCTTGTAGTTCAGAAACCCTTCTTGCTGAGGTGATTGCCAGCAGGAAAGCAGTCTTCCAGGATAAGTATTGTAATTCTGCTGTTGCTGCTGGTTCGAAAGGAGGTAGTGTCAATTTTTCGAGCACAAAGTTCAAGTCCCATGCTGGCACTGGTGGTTTCCTAGGAGGTTTTATATTTTTAATTCCTCTCAGAAACTGCCTGAGCAGAGGATGAGAGAAGACAGGAGGATCCATGCTGTATTCTGCTGAAATAGCTGATGCATGTATCTTGATGGAGGAGTAGGACAGGCCTGTATGGAAGAGCTCTGCTAAGTACTCCAGAATGTTGGCAATGTTTACCAGTGACACATCTTTTCCCTTTGCAGTACTCCAAATGAGATATCTTTTCCATTTTGCTGCATAATTCTTTCTTGTTGAGGATCTGCGAGCCTCCAGGATAATGTCTGTAACCCTTTGGGATAAATTTGGGTTAATTGCTCTTAGGTAATGTTCCATGCAGTCAGCTGCAGAGTTTTCAGGTTTGGATGCAGGATGTTGTAGTTGTTCTGTGTTAACAGCAATGGGATCAGGGGAAGAGCCCACATTTGTTCCCGAGCCATGCTCTTCAGTAATGGATACCAATGTTGTCTTGGCCAGTTTGGAGCTATCAGAATGATCCTTGCACGTTCCTCTTTGATCTTCAATAGCACCTTATGCATCAAAGGAAGTGGTGGGAATGCATATGCTGTTAGGTTTTTCCAACTGAATGATAGGGAGTCCACCTTCCAAGCAAGTGGGTGGTACGTCCTTGTGCAAAATTTCTTTAGCTGGTGATTGAGTGGGGATGCAAATAAGTCTATTTGTGGAAGCCCCCATTTTCTTGTGATGGCTTTGAAGATGTCCGGGTGCAGCATCCATTCGTGGGCATCCGTGGTAGTTCTGCTTAACATGTCTGCTAGAATGTTTTCTTTTCCTGGTACAAAAATTGCTTGTAATTGAATGTTGTAGCTCAGAGCCACATTCCATAGGTCCAGTGCCATCCGACACAAAGGGTATGAATGTGTGCCTCCCTGTTTGTTGATGTACCACATAACTGTGGTGTTGTCTGTCCTTATCATCAACTGTCCTTCTTGGAGAAATGGTCTGAATGTCTGAATTGCCAATTTTACTGCCAGCATTTCCTTTAGATTTATGTGCAAGTGCAGCTGATCCTGAGACCATAAGCCTTGTATGCACTTGTCCAGCATGTGAGCCCCCCAACCGAAGTCTGAGGCGTCCGTTGTGATGGTTTGGCTTGGTTGAATGCTGTGGAAGGGCAATCCTGTGTTTGATTGACAGGCCTGAGCCCACCATAGGAACTCTTGCTTCAGGCATGGTATTAGTGGAATTTTGGTTTCTAGGCTGTGTTTGTGTTGAGACCATAAGTTCTTCAGGTACCACTGTAGCTTTCTCATATGCAGTCTGGCATGAGGGACCAGAATTATGCAGGATGCCATGAAGCCTAGGGCTTGCAGAACTTTTCTTGCTGTCAGATGGTTCTGCTTTGTCAATGCCAAGAACTAGAGAGGAAGTTGTTCTTGCTTTTCTACAGTTAGGAATGCCATCTGTTTTGTTGTGTCCAGCTCTGCACCCAAAAAGGTTATTCTTTGGGATGGTATCAGCCTTGACTTTTTTATATTGACTGTATATCCCAGGGCTTGTAGCAAGTAAATGACTTTTTGTAAGTCTTCTGTTAGCTTGTTTTTGTTGTCCGCTTGTATCAGGCAGTCGTCCAGGTAAGGATAAATTTGGATTCCCTGAAGTCTGCAATGAGCGATTACTGATGCCAGGCATTTCATGAACACTCTGGGCGCAGTAGATAAGCCAAAGGGCAATGCTGAGAATTGATAATGCTCTGATCCTGCAAGAAATCTGAGGTATCTTCTGCAATTTGGTCATATGGGGACATGCAGGTATGCCTCCTTGAGATCTAGAGTTACCAGCCAAGACTCCTTGCCCAACATGGGAAGAAGCTGCTGTAGAGTCAGCATTTTGAATTTTGGAACAATGAGAAATGTGTTTAAAGCGGACAGGTCGAGAATAGGCCTCCATTTTTTTCTCTTTTCTTGGTACCAGGAAGAGCCTGGAATAAAATCCCTTTCCTTGTTCCATTGATGGTACCTTTTCCACAGCTATTATTCTTAGTAATTGAGCTATTTGTTTTAGAGCTTCTGCCTTTTGATTTGGTGGTAGGTTTGGCATTCCTCTTTTTCCTGGTAGAGTATGGAAGTAAAACCTGTAACCTTGGTCTATAGTTTGCAAAATCCACTTGTCCCTTGTGATGTAATGCCAGTTCTTTGAAAATAAGGCTAGCTTTCCACCTAAGGGTGCTGCTAGTTGTTCCCTGGTAGGCGGAGCCAGAGCCAAGTCACTGTGATTGTCCTGTTGCAGTGGTGGTGGCTGCGTCTGTGCCTTGCTGGTTGTTGCCCTGCCACTGGCGTCCCCTGTAGGCACCCCTGGATTGATTTCTGCCTCTTGAATGCCTATTCCTGCCTCTCTGTGCTTTAGAGGAGTCTGGAAAGGACCAATTTTTGGAGGGCCAGTTCCTGCTAAACCTTGGGGGTTGTACCTGTAAGAAGTCTTTCACTGTTTGTACAGATTTTGCCTTCTCTTCCATTTTCTTCAGTACCTGCTGTGCAGGAGAACCAAATAAATTGACCTTGTCCATGGGAGCATCTAGTAGTTTTGATTTGACATGGTCCGGTAAGGCCTGTTCTTTCAACCATGCATGCCTTCTGATAACTGTGCCAGTCATGGCTGATCTAAAGGAAGCCTCCAGTGCATCATAGCCACATTTTAAAGAATGGTTACTAACTTGCTGAATGTTATGTACCATTTCCTGAACATATTTCTTATCTAAAGGCTCATCAGAGGATAGTTTTTTAGTTAACTGATCAAGCATAAACTCCTGATATTGGATCATATGGAATTGACAGTTCAAGGCCCTAGCTGACAGAGTAGCAGAGGTGTATACTTTTTTACCCCATCTCTCTAAGGACCTGGATTCCCGTTCAGAGGGGAGGGGATTTTTAGCAGAGGTAGATGTTACTGCCTTAGGCCCCTGGGAGATAGTCTCGGGATCTGCAGAAGGAGCCTTGTATAAATGGTGATGGGTGTCCGAGACCCTGTAGAACCTATCGGGCTTAGCAGGGGCTGGAGGTAATGAATCAGGAGCAGAGCAAGCATCATTAAAAGCATCATCTACAACAGAAAGAACTGGAGGAATAGCTAAAGGCCTATGTTGTGGTAAATGCAGGGAGGTTCTAAGCCTTTTCCTGGAGTCTGAGAAATCTTGGCCTTGCCACTGAAACTGTTCCCTCATGGCATGTAAGGTTTCCCCAAAGGAAAATTCCTCAGGTGGAGAGGCAGAAGGAATTGACTCTTCAGCATCAGAGTCTTCGTAAGGGGAGTAAGGAGCCTCTGGAGGGTCTGTATTGTCTGAATCATCAGAGGAATCATCTGTGGACACTGGCTCAGGGGGCTCTGCTCTAGGTCTCTTCTCTGGAGGTGGATGAGAGGCCCTGTCTGGATGAGGATGGGATCCCCTGATTAAAGAAATAAGATCCTCTGCCAGAGAAAGCATTTGTGAACTGGAGCTGGGCCTGTGAGAGGGGGGCTTAACAGGCACAGTCTTAGTAGTTTTAGCTGCTTTAGCCCTGGCAAAAGCCTTAATGGACATGGCTGTACGAGGCCTAGCAGCTCCACGTGCAGGAGTTGATATATCCAAGGGAATAGTGTCCGATAATTCCTGGGAAACCACAACAGCAGGTTGGACTTCAGAAGCCGATTCTACCAGGCTAGAAGAGGCGTCGGTAGAAGGCATGGTTTCGGCTGAAGAAAGAACCGCTTGCTCGGTTTCGGCCGAAACCGAGACACTCGCGGTTTGCTTAACCACGGTTTCGGCCGAAACCGCGGACCGCGAGTGTCGGTCCTTTTCTTTGCGTTTTTTGGAAATTTGTGTAGTCGGAGGATCCGACGGCATAATATAAGCAAAATCAGAGCCGAAAAACTGCTCAGCAAATTCCGACCGACGTCTAAGCATCCGTCGGTTAAAAGAAGCACAGGCTAGACAAGCTGCTACGTCGTGGTCTGGGCCTAAACAAGGTAAGCAGTAAGAGTGGAAATCTTTATGAGGTATTTGTTTCCCACAAGTCAAACAGTTATTCACTTTTTCTGACATCGGCTGAGGCAAGAAAGAGTCCCCAACGGGGTACTTAGCTTTTTAGAAGTCTTCGAAGTAGTATTTGGTAGTAGTAATCTCTGGATCTGACCGACCGGCACTTGCGAACAGCTTCTGCTTCGGGCGCCACGCGGCAAGAAAGACTGGGGAAAATGGCGGCGGCTGATGCCTTTATACCCGAATAACTGCAGCTATGACGTCGGGTGAAGTGCGACACCAGCCGAAGCCAGACCCAGACTTTGGAATCCGGCCGACCGAAGGGCTGCCTGACGACAGGACAACCCATTTGTAAGGACTGCAGATGCATCCTTGAAGGACATCACCCAAACCAGCTGACATATTTATAACTAATCATTGCCCACAACCTATTTTATTCTCTAGACAAATGCCCAGCATTACAAAATACTTTATTGCACAATTCACTTATTAGAGACCTTTGCTCTAAAAATAAATTCTTACTATGTATCGTTAAGACATTCAACACTGCTGGAGACTCTTTCTCTTTTCATTATATGTCAAAACTCTGGAATGAAATCCTCACACAGATAAAACAGATAGAAAATTTAAATAGTGAAAAACCTTTGCTTAAATAGCAACTATGCCATAGATTGGCTCTGTTCTTCCTGCTCACCTGGCTATCGTTATTCTGATTACTTTTTTCTAACTCTTACAGCCATGTTGCTTCCCAATATTTTTGTACCTTATCACTCGTCATACTGCACTTATTCCTAAACTCTTACTTTTACTCCTCTCACACCCCACCACTAACTACAATTCCTCCTCTGTCCATCTGTCTTCCTGCTAATTTCCATAACTTCTCCTTTCATCTCTCATCATTTTTAAGCAACATTCTACTTGTCTGTCTGTAAGTTATTACTAAACTCAAAAACACCCCAATTTGATCTTTTTTCTGCAGCTAACATGCTATACATACATTAATTGTTATTGTATGTTATGTCTCTATTCAACAATTAGCCAGTTTATGTTAATTTCTCTCTTATTTTGTTGTGTTAAAATATATCCATGTAAGAAATATTTAAAAACATTTAAAAATCATATAAATAAGCTCATGCGTGGATGTTTTTACCCTGCAATTATAAATGTGAAGCATGTATAACTTAAATGTGGATCTTTTCACCCCGGACCTCCACTGAAAATGGGTTTTACCCATTCAGACTTTTTCCAGTCAACAAAGACAAACAAATAAATAAATGATCAGTGCCAAAGCCACTGCTTAAAACTCAGTGCCAAGATATGCATAATATCACCTTTATGGAAATCGAATACTCTAGGAAACTACCTCATCAATAAAACACTCCTAAAAGTAGACACGGTAGTCAGGGATTTAGAGACTTATGCAGAGAGTAACCTGGCTTTTGACCAATATGTGTCTAAGGTAGTAAGAAAATCATTCTATGTCACTCAACTTATAAGTAAGGACATGGCATGTAGGCCCAGAGAAGTCATCATGCCACTATACTCAGCCCTCAAACTCATCAATGAGTATAATGTTCCCTTCGGAATGTCTCTGAACAGGCACATGCAGCAACTGCAATGTCCACAGAGGTTCCTCACAAAAAGATTAAGGGTATAAACATAATGCCCTATGCATATCACCTCAGAGCCCTGTCCCTATACTCTGTTTCCTGCAGACTGCTGAGAAGTGAGTTATGCTTAGTATACAAAGCATCCTTTTTTCCTGTCCTGATACACCTTTTGCATATCCATAAAATGAACAGCATCAGAACTACAAGATTCAAGGATTTAAACTTTACTTGCAATTGGAATAGGACTTGTTGAAGGGACAGATATGTATCTCAACGTTCTCATTCTCTTGAATAGGTTCCCTATCCACATGAAGCAGATCCCTTTCCTAACCCTACTCAACAGTAACCTGGACCAGTGGATGGGAAATCGGAAATTCATCCCTGGTGTGACACCTATGTCACTGATGGAAAGAGGCAGATCAAATCTTGCCCTAACTAACTAAACATACACCCTTTAAAATAACCTCCAAGGCAAAATAACCCATGAGATACATTTGGGTTACATAGCTAGGCTTAGAAAGGTCCCAGTGGTTGTTAGACTTGTAAATACCTATGAACCTATGATTATGTGAATTTTTGTACTAAGTAACATAAAACTTTAAATGTGTAGTGGGTTAACAGTTGCTGTATTTATGGGTCCAAAGATGTATACTCACTTTCAGAAGAGGAACAAAACCAAGAGGACACATAAAAAGCAAATGGTCAGGAGGAGCAGGTGGAACAATAGTTATTTTGGCCAGAAGCATGCATTGTACTATCTACTATTTAGGTGGAAATCTGAAGCAAATGCCATGATTCAGATAAGGACAAAGGCTCCGACCAGGAAAGGCTTACAGAGTGTGTGTATAGTTGTTTATGGGGGAGATAGGTAGGTCAGTGCTGTTGATAATAAGGTGGAAGAGATAGTGGTCTGGTATAAAACCTGGGAGGTCTTTTGTGGCTGAAGGAACTGGGGTTAAGATGCATGACAAGAAGCAATGTATCGTTAAAGCAGAGACATTGGAAAATAATAGATCACTGCAGTCATTAGGAAATGATATTAGAATGAAAGGTTGTGGAAAAGATTAAGTTGAAAATCAGGGAAATTAGGGCCAGGATGGAGAGAGAGAAAAGAGATGAACAGATCCCATCCTTAAGGGAACTACAGCTGCAGGGGAATAGACTGACAGCCCTGGAGAAAGAAAGAATAAAGGAGATAAAATGACAAATAGAAAAAAAAACAAGAAAATCAAAGGGTATGGAGACAGGATAAACACTTAAAAGAATTACACAACCCAAGAAAATACAAACTAGCTAAAAAAATAAAAAACAAAGCCAGTGGACTACTACGGGCAGTAACAACTAATTTATTGAAGTGCTTTTCGTCTGTTACACTGAACAGACTTCATCAGATCTGATGAAGCCTGTTCAGTGTAACAGATGAAAGAGCTTCAATAAATTAGTTGTTACTGCCTGTATTAGTCCACCGGCTTAGTTTTTTACTGAAAGAATTACAGCAAATGGCGATGCCAAAGGCAGTAAAGGCGCAGGGTGCTAGCCTGAGACAGCAGTGAATAAAAAGGTCACTATATAGGATCAGAAAGGAGAGCACCAGGGAAATAACAGAGGATGAGGATGCCATATTAAGCAAATTTCAAAAATATTATCAGAAACTATAGAAGGGTGAGGTAGAAAGGAACAGTTGGGAACAGAATCTGGAGGACTTCCTGTGGGACTTATGTTTGACCCAGTTAAGGGAAGAAGCCATGGAAATATTAGAGAGGGAGATAAGTGAGGAGGAGATTGGAGAAACACTGTTGGAAAAAAGAGAAGCAAGAAACCAGGGACAGATGGTTTACCATAGAAGTTTGGATTCTTGGAAAGAAGAAGCTGATAAAAGCCTAGAAGAACTGTTTAATGAGATTTGGAGGGGGATGGTCATGCCTAGACCTCTGTAAGCAGAGCTTAATAGTTGTTATTAAGAGAGAAGGTAAGGATCCATCCATTTGATACAGCATCCAATAAACCCATTACAATATTAAATTATGATTATAAAGTGTTTATGTTTATACTTCCAGATTAGCAACACATATCACTCAGATAATAAACTCTGATCACTGTGGATTTTATGGAGGGGAGCTGCACCCATGAAAACATTATTAGATTGCTAATGCTATTACAGGATGCACAGGTTAGGAAATAAAGGGTAGCTCTGTATGCAGTTGATGCATAGAAGGCATTTCATAGTGTAGATTGGATCTTTTTATTTATGATAATGATGTGGTTTAGTTTTCCCAGCCAGTGGGTAGATGAGTTGAAAGACATATACAAGAAGATATTTTGTTTAGACTAAAATTGCTGGATGGCTTTTGAAAACTTTAAGTATAACTATGGGGATGAGGAAGGGATGTCTGCTATAGTCGTTGCTGTTTGCTATCTTCATAGACCCTTACCAGCCAAGATTCAAAGATCCAGTATTGAAGGATATAGATGGGGAAGGTTAAGCTTGAAAATAACTTTGCATTCAAATGATGCCCTGATCACACTGAGTAATCATGAGAGGAATTTGAATGAACTTCAGATCATTTTAAATGATTTCACTAGGATGTCTGGGTATAAACTAAATGAAAGTAAAACAAAAGATATTGGAATTTACCTAGGGGAACAAAGTAGAATTAGTGTTAGTAAGGGAAGCAGGTGGAATGATAAGGAAATCAAATATTTGGAAATCTGGGAAATATACATGGGCTCACTTATAACAACAAAGAATAAAACATGACATGATATACAGCGGAACTTGCAGAAGTGGAAAAATAGTCTTAGACCTTGATCAGAAAGTTCAAGTGATCCATTGGCATGTGATATCTCACTTGTTATATTCTCTGCAGGATTTTTGGCAAAGGTTGAGAAGAAGGACCCATGTAAGTTAACAAACTGGATGAAGGAATTGGGTGTTGGATGTTTTTATAATGGTTAAGGTGTTTACCTCACAAACACAAGGTACAGGGTTTGATTCTCACTTCTGAAATGGAAATTGGTTAGGCTTAAAATGACACACAAGGGCAGCTAGCCTAGTACTTATTATGAACCTATGTGGGCAGGAGACAAGCCCTGTGTAAAGTAGGAGATGATGATTATCCCCAAAGAATTGGCTGGGTTGGCAGTCCTGGACTCAGAGGGGTATACTCAAGCGGTCCAGCTGTCTTTATTTGTACAAAGTAATTATAAAAATGAGATAATACAATGGATACTTAGCTACAGAGAAATTGATTTCACTTAAGCCTTTTTGGGGAAGACTGCTAGGGTTATACAGCCTCTAGCCTTAGGTGAATTAAGTAGAGAGATAGGACGTCTGTTTTAGAAAGAGGATTTGAAACCATGAAAACTTCAATTCTACCAATAACATGAGAATTAAGAAAGGGAGAAAGTGAAAAAGCAGCAATGTGATGAAGGAAGCTTAATAAGACAATTAAATACTGGGATGACATTATAGTAAATGGACAAATATTGAGCTGGGAGAAGGTAAAAGGGAAGCATGGCCTCCCTTTGATACTTCTTCTGCAATATTTGTTTATTAGAGAAGAGGCGATGTTCATTCCCTGGTGTAACATACCTGAGAAGGAAAGACAGACCATCATGAACTGGGTACTATACTGGAGGCAACTTGTATGGCCTAGGAATGGATTCATTTCATACACATAAAAACTCCATAGAGACTTACATAGGAACAAGGCTAGAAAAATGGCAGACAAGTGGGCTGTTTTCTTTTGGAGACAGAAATAGTGAGGATAGGGTGAAAATATGGATAAGACTTAGGCAGGTGATTAAACTGAGGAAGTTTAGAATTTTAGAAGTATCTGCACAAATATTTTTGCACACCTGAGAGACTTGGAAAAATATTTCTGGGGAATAATACAGAATGCTGTAGATAAAACTCACAAACTGGTGGTGGACTGGAGGCATTTCTTTTGGGATTGTCAAAAGGTGGAGAATTATAAGGAGGAAGGGAATCGACTTATTATGCAGATCGATAGGGATGTAGTTGGCCTATCTCCTGTAAGGTAATTCTTGGGAATAGACGTGAATTTTCAAGATAGAAGGCTAGTGGAAGAAATTTTGGAATTGATTTTTTGTTAGGGGAAAGAGGGATCACGAAATAGTGAAAGAGAGATCAAAGTCTGGAAGTAAGGGAAATAAATGAACTGATATCAAAACATCAAGAGGAGGAACAGGAGCTGTTAGAAGAGTGACAGATGTTTGGTTGACATGGAGAAAATGAAATGAGCTTTTCAATGGGTTGTAAGATAAAGTGAAAAAGATGTGAAACTGGGGTTACGACAATGATCAGGAATATATGGAGGGGTTTATATATTTACCTTTTACATGTACATAGTGTAAATAGTTCTATAATGTATTTAACTGTTGATTGTAATCCCTAGGAGTAGGCTGATATCAGCTGTTACTTAGATTTAAAATTGCTGTTTTACTTGAACTATTACTATCTCCTCAGTCACTAGGGAAGTCAGAAATTGCGCAATACATAAGGAATGCAGTAAATTTATGTCACTTGAGTTAGTGTTTAAATAAATGTGGTTGATTATTAAAAAAAAAAAAACAGAAAAGACAAATGAAAAAATAAATGACCACACAGAGGGTACAGGAACCTTCTGTACATTTTTCAGCATGGCCAGCTTTGAATATGTGTAGTCCATGTCAGAGATTCAGGATGTGGCCTGTCTACTAAGCTTGTATAAAAACATCCCCTTAGAGTGCAGGGGCCACCAGGCCAAAAGAAGCTTTGAAGGCCTAGATGTTCAGGGATGCATTTTATGTATTACTTTGAAATTTAATTTCTTGTTAACTCTCTCTTTTTTTTTTTTTTTTTTTTTTGCTGCTACCCATAACAGGTAAAATTGGTGAGTTTTTTACACACACACACACACACACACACACACACACACACACACACACACACACACACACACACACACAGCCTAAAACTACCCATGACAAGCTAGGCTTATCACAAGATGCACCAATGATATATTTTCACACAAGCACACCCACTGCATTGCCTCTAACAAGCTAGGTTTATTACAGGATACAAACACACACAAACACACACTTGTACAGTGCACTTCTTCCTATCCATCTAGTGCTGTCGATCAAGTCATATCCAGTTCTTGCAGCGATCCCAGGAACAGCCAATGCCAGCCGTAGAGTAACTAATGGGGAGAGGAAGCAATTTTCCAGACTTGAGGTGTAGATAGTGCATTTTCCACCTGGTACCATCTCCCAATCTTGAGCGTCTCCAAAAAAAAAAAAATCTTCTGCTCACACATGAAGAGCAAAACAAACACTTCCTGGGAATTGAGGAGAAAAGAAGATCTTTTCTTCTTTTAAAGTATAGCAAGTAGTTGTTACAATTTATACCACATACAGGGTGGTGAAACTCAGTTTTCACTACAAATGCAATAAATGCTGGTATGCACTGAAGGTCAATCGGGATTGGCCGGGGAGTCTCCCCCCTTTGCCCCTCCCTAGCTGCATTTCTGTCTATATATTAAATACACACCACAAAAGTTCCTACAGATAATTTACAGAGTTGCCAATGTAGCTGCCACGTCTTTTAGAGGTATGTAGAAACCTGAGAAACTGTACTCTGAATCAAAGTGGACATGTAGACCCTGCATAAAATACACCACTGCCAAGAATTGAACCACAGAACCTCTTGCTGTGAGCAGACCATATTATTTCCTGCACCACTGTGCCACCCTACACAGTAGCCTAAAGGGAAAACATTTTCACCTAAGGCAGGTCTTGGGAATGTTAGAAGGAAGTAGAGCACCTGGATAAAACCCATTCAAACATGCATGCAAACTCCATGCAGAAGGAACCACAATCAAGAACTCAATCAGAAAATAAGACACTGTAACATGTTACTCACTGTGCCACTTTGTCAGTGATCAGTAGCTTTTACATACATTACAACCAGACCACCAATGATAGCCAGTTATTTTGTACATGTCTGAAGGTTAACCATGATGGAACATGAAAACAATCTTGACCAACTTGTTATTCTTTGATGTACTGCAACAATCTCCCACTCCTTCCCCAACATTTATAAATCAGAGCAATTTCATAGCAATGATAATTTTACACACATTTTGACAAAATACACCCTGCTTGCTTTGACAGTATAATCAAAAACTGCACAGTAAGTCACATTTATTCACACAATGCCATCATACTCAGCAATTGCAGCCACTTTGCTGTCTGTATACATACCTCAGATGTCTGACTGTAATTTAAAAAACTATTAATGGACACAGTAATGTTACAAGAACACATGACAGTCAGCCATAGTATCATCCCTCAACACATGCATACATATACTCATAAATCAGACAATGATTATTTTACAGTGATTTCAGCAACATACAATATATTGAGTGATACTTCTTCTAAACTAGATCAGGGACTAACTGTGATCAACAGCAGCAGGGGGAGCCACATTTAAGAAACATAGTTGTTATCAGCATGTGTGAACGGGCGTTCCTTCATTGAAGGTTGTGCGTTAGGTCCGGCAAGCCAGCACGTAAAACTCTACTGCCAATCATTAGCGGACCGGAGTTCCGCTGTGGCGACCCCTAACCGGGAAAAGCCGAATGACACAAACAAACAAACAAACAAGTTGTTATCAGCATTTCTAGTCTCAGAGGTGTATAATGGAGAAATAAAATAAAGTAAAATCAAGTTACAATGTGCAGACCAAACTGATTCACTCACAGGATGTTGAGTGTTCAAACTCATTTTCTGTTGTGATGTCTTCTCTTGATTATGAAAGAGACAGTTTCAATTCAATACTAATGCAGCCATCATGTCTATGAATGTTTTTGTGTTTAAGACTAAAAGCCTAGCAACAAATAGAATACCTTGTTGATTCTATCACAAAGTCTTATTTTCAAAGTTACTATTCCAGGTGCACAAGGGTTTCTTACGATTATTTAGTACCGAGAGGCATACCTCTCAATTACCCAGATTTTTGTCTCATATTTCTGGTCTGTTCCTCATAAAATGTATGGTTTTCTGGGAAATCATTGAGTATTGAAGTGACAAAACAATGACAGACATTTGATTTTCAGAGTTCATATCCTTCAGAAAATGCTTGCTCCCACAAAACCTGATATTCTAGCAACTTTTTTTTTACATTTATAAGAACTATATTTAAAAACTGCCCCTATTTCTGGCCCTTTGCCTTCCCACTGTTTTAGGCTTTACTAGGATTTCTTGTGCTAAGTGGTTAAGAGGTATGCCCAGTAGCAAAAAAAAAAACTTTTTTGACCCTTAAGCTGCTTCTTCTTAGAAGACAGAAGGAAACTGCTTTCAGGTGAACTGTGGTGGCATGACTATAGTAGGGACAACCACACCTCAAAAGCTTAAACAGGTTTTTCATCATATCTTGAGCTATACTGTAGTATTAATGTGCCTGCATCACTGCAAGTAATTATTACTAGTTTATGTACTCTGCCTCAAATAGCCTGACGAGGCTGCTATAGTGGTTTGCTTTTATTTTGCAGTCAAGACTGTTACCTTCATGATGTAATTTTATAGGGAAAAGTGTGCTCTGTTTTGAAATGATCATTTACTGTGGCCCTACTTCTTTATTAAGTTACAGCAAGAGTACTGTAATTCCAACTTTTTGGCTGTCTTCGGCCAAATTCTTGTTTTCTCTTTTCTAGTAACTTTGTCTAATTTTTCTTAGTGGTAAAATATTTTAAGTACATGTAACTGTAAGACAGGTACCAATACTGTCTACCTTTGAGGTCTAGCTATACAAATGGCTTGGTGTTAAGAAGTATGACTTTAAGACATACCAGTACAAACTCCTAATTAATCTCTATGAGGCATTATGTTTGTTGCACTACTACAATGAGCACTGAACATTGAAAGTTATGCTTGAAAAAGCAGTATATTTAATTATTTAATTCGGATTCACAATTCCTAGTACCAAACCATATTTTAAGTTTGTCATCTGTGACCAATGGCTTAAATTTGCAGTTTTAATGTAGTAACACAGTTCAAGTTTAGCACCATACTGCACTTTCTGTCTGAGGTGTGAAGCTGGTCATCTATGACTGGCAAAACACATAAAAAATAACTGACTACACAGTCTGTACCATGGTTTAGTGCTGTATATTGGCCATCACTATAATTAGTTACATGCAGAAATAAGTTGATTTCTTCAGGTTATAAATTTCTAAGATATAACTGCCTCTGTCTTATTAAAACTGCCAACTTAATATCACAGATGATGAGGCAAATACCAGAAGAAAGCAACATAGGATTCAACAAAACAGTAAAATGATGTACATAGAAAAGCACAAATGTATAGTCAGGAAACAGGCAGAAAAACATGCACAGCATGTTTACCATGACATGCATAAGTAGAAATTAAAGAAAACAAAAGCACATTGTGATAAGAAAAAAATAATAGCAATTTGGGTGAGGCAGCCCTGTAAAGTAGCCACATATACCACGCTAACCTCAAGAAATAGTTGACCAAGGGTGTTGTCACCTCACAGTAACAGATTCCCTGGTTTGATTCTTGGCTGGGATGCCTTCTGTGTGGAGTCTGCATGTACTCGCTGTGTTTGCATAGGTTTCCTCCAGGCTGTCTGGTTTCCTCCCACATTCCAATGATATCCAGTAGGTGGAATGGATGCTGTAAATTAGCCATAGGAGTGATTGTGTATGATGTGGAAGAATCTACTGTGACAGGGTTAGCCACCTGGCAGTGTGACATTCCCACTCTGGGCAAGTAATCAAGGAGCCTCAGTCCTCACTACTGACACTTGAGAGGGACATTCACTTGGAATATAAATGGATACACTCAGTATTTCCAGATGCAGACCTCTCTGCATCAAGCACAATTTCCCTTAAGAGCACACAGGAAATGCAGTCAGCCCCAGGTCTGGGTTTCTCTCTCTCTGTCTCTCCCCAGGTCCCCAGTAAGGCTCCCTACTGGCACAGCCGTATGGCTAAGTCCTCAGATGAGTGTCCAAGCAAGGTCCTTCAGCACCCTCTCTCTGAAACCATTGTTTTGTATCCCTGCTAAAATTATCTTACACACACACTTTGAGATTTGATTTTCACACACACACACACACACACACACACACACACACACACACACACACACCTTGCAAAGGTTGGAATAGATTTACCCGCTGTGCCCCCTTCTGCCCAGACTATAAGGTAGTTATCACTGCCACCAGACACTACAAAGCCAGCTACCTAAGGCTCTTGCAAGGGTACCCAATTATACTGAGTGAAATTAATATTATACAAATGGTAATGTTAACCAAATAGCCAACCTTCAGGGGTGGCCACAGTGTCACCAATAGATATAAGTACTCTCACAGGTTAAAATATTCTCTAAAAAGACCAGCCACAATGAAAATTTTAAATATATGTAATGATAATAAAAAAAACATGAAAATATGAAATATCTATTTAGAGTAAACACCAGAGTTTCAGTCACAGGAATTATTAAAAATAACACAGGTGAAAAAGTTCAACAGTTATAGAAAAATAATACTTACCTAATCTCACTATATTTTCATGACTGATATAAAGAATGCTGTTTCCTGGTCACTTTCTGGAGCAAAGCAAGATGAAGTAGGTGACAGATCCAGCTTTGTCAGGTTACAAGAACAGACTGCTCTGAGACTTCCTTCTCACCTAATATTAAAACATTATTTCTGTACAGAATGACATCACATACATCTGGTCGTCTGACTTCTGGTTCCCATGCAATCCCCCATTGCTAATAACCGCCAGGATTTAGCAACTACATGTCAATAATACACACACAAGAGCATTGCTCAGAATCTGGTGCAGCTTCTGGAAGTCATAAAACAATTACAAACTTCTATTCCTCCTACAGAGACTAACAAATCATGCTTCTTACAGACTTTGCATCTCTGGCTTCATTCAGAACTGTGAGATAACATCTTTATGGCCTAGGTCCAGTAATTTAATTTTCTTACTATTTCTCAAAGTCAGGTGAATTGAGAGAAACCTCTTCTCTTCCACTATCTTCTGTTACAATTTATACATTTAAACAGTTACAATAATGCATTAACATTTCTTTTCTGCCCAGCAGGGCACACAGTTGATACATTTTAACACAAACAACTTTACAAATGCATTTTTCAACACAAGCATCTGTACAAATCAGTTTGCTATACAAATGACATATAATTATTTATAAAATTCCAGCTAGCTGTGCTGGTATATTTTATACATCCATCTCGGCTGGGTTGCCTTCTGTGTGGAGTCTGCATGTCCTCCCTGTAGTCACGTGGGTTTCCTCCGGGTGCTGCGGTTTCCTCCCACATCCCAAAGACATGCTGTAGGTGGATTGGACACTCTAAATTGGCCATAGGTGTGAGTGCATGCATGTGTGTGCCTTCTGTGGAAGTTTGGGTGCCGGGCTGGCAACTCGACACTGTAAAACTCCACTGCCAATCTTGAGGTGATCCGCTGTGATGACACCTAACTGGGAAAAAGCCGAAAGAAGAAGAAGAAGACCCTACTTTTTCTGGCATAGTTGGCAATACCTCTCACCATTACAAGTAGTGTAGACCATGGCTCTAGGTGATTGTCATTGTTGAAATGACATCCTGACTCCATGTGCAAAATGGGAAAAAGGGGTGATGGATGGGAGCAATCACTACCTGACCTTGTTCATTTTTTTTCAACTTGGGGATACTTTATGTAGTTAAAATGTTTCTGTTTGAAGCCTGAGAGAAACAGCTAGTCTTTCTTTAAGACATAATAAACATTTAAAGTGACTTTTTAATATCATTGATATGCATCATGGCATTTGATGATTCAAGCAATATATTTGGGATGATTTTTAATAAAAAGCTTCAAAAATATTTTTTCAACTATAGCCCAAATAAATTTATCATTTACCACTGTAACATTACTTTGAAGTAGCGTGTGTTGCATCCATAGACTTTAATGGTACACCTTTGCATATGCACGTTGGGAGCCCATTTAAGTCTGTGGACGCAACACACATTTTCCCTACACTGACACTGCTAAGGTTAATGTTTACTGTTTTTACTCGGTGACATCAATGTATGGAACTCATATTTTTATAAGTGTTTTTTTTTCTTATAGAAATACAGCAGGAAAATGTTCCCTAATGGGTAAAGGTGATGCACAGAAGTTTTTGCACTACATGCCATGGTGAAAGATCAGAGTAGAAAACACTGGAAAACCACTTTAACTTTACAGCTGAATAAAGAAGGTACCAGTACAATGTAGAATTGCTGACCTGGGTTAAATACGTCATAGGTAAATACTTGGCTAACTGCCCTGAAGAGCCATTTTAAGCCTAGCTAATAACCGAAAATCAGAGTCAAGCCATGTACTTTCTGCTTGTGAGTTAGAGGCATCAACCATTATGCCACACTCATCCCCAAAGTTCACAGCAAGTACCTTGAATACAATTCCATACAGTCTCTTTCAGGAGGTCTTTTTTCATAGGTTAATAAGTAAGTACTAAACTAGTTGCCCTTGTGAGACATTTTAAGCCTAGCCAATTTTCTTTTTGCAGGTGAGAATCAAACCTTGCGTCTCTGAGGTTAGCACCTTAACATTTGTTCAACCCCCATTTACAAGCTTTTTTACCAAAACTACATGATTGTTCCTATATTAGTGCAAATTTTCTTTGTCTTCATTTAATTTTTTTTTAAAGATCTAACCCTCTGACCTCCTAGAAGCAATCATCACTTTAGGGATAATGAGCCAGATTCACGAAGGCTTGCATGGAGCCTTAGAGTAGAGTAACTCCATGCAGCCATCATGTCTGACGAGTGATTCAGGAACAGCCTGTAGGGGCATGTAAGAGAGTTCCTAAAATGGCTCTTACACGGACAGGGCTGGGATATGCAAATTACCTCAATTGCAGGTGAAAGGCATGCAAATGAGGTAGATTTGTGATTCAGGAAACCCGAATCTGTCTGAGTAAGAGCAGTGTTATTTGCAGAAATGTACTCAGTTGACAACTGAGTACCATTCTGCAAATAGCAAAACGGAGCCGTGACAGCTCCAAATAAAGGTTGCATCCAGTGCAGGAAGCATGCCAATGGCCAAATATATGACCATTGGAAATGTTTCCTGATGCAATATGAAAATAAAAATATTTTTTTTTCGCCGATTTCCAATGTTTGAGCGTAGCGCAGCACAGCGCAAACGGGCTGCACTCTAAACCCAGAATACTAAAAATTAAAACCCACAAATGTGGATTTTATTGAAATTGTTAATGTACAATACAAGGGAATGGCAGGCTGAAGACAACATGGCCACTGAGTAGAGGTTGCTATGGGGGGAAAATCAGTCTAAGACATGTAACCAAGCATCAGTAGGCAATCCTATGTAAATGAGTGTTAGGATAGTGAATCGCAAGTTTACATAGCAAATGAGCACAGTCAGTGGAGTGTAGGAGTAGGATATGGGGAGTAACAGAGTAGAAGATAGGTGACATCACGAGGGGGGTATGTATGAAAGAAGTGAAGCTCATTGGAGCAGAGTGGCATGTGTCAGCTGTCATTTATACATCATGGAAAGAGGTATGTCAACAGGAAGGCTAGGGAAAGCCAAGAAATGGAAGGTGTATGCCGTGGATAACACCAAAGTTTCTTGCTGAACGGGTATGGGCATGTGTGCGCGCGTGTAAACCCGAGTAAGACAGTGTGTAAGCGTTAGTGTGTGCATTTAAGCCGGAGTAAGCATGTATAAGGCTGTTTAAAGAGTTGTAAGTGCATTTACGCTGGTGTGCGTGCATGTAAACCCGAGTAAGACAGTGTGTAAGCATTAGTGTGTGCATTTAAGCCGGAGTAAGCATGTATAAGGCTGTTTAAATAGTTGTAAGCACGTTTGCACTGGTGTGCGTGCATGTTAACTTGAATAAGCAAGTTTTAGTCCATGTAAGCATGTGTGTGCGCGTGTTAGCTGCTGTGAGCGTGTTTGCGCTTGTGTGCGCAGCGCTCCCCCCCTGAGGAAACAGAAAGGAAAAAGGAAGCACAACAAATAGTAGAAAGCTACCAGGGAGTACTAGCAGAGCTAGCAGGTGAAAACAATCAGAATCAGGCAATTACACAGGCAGTACACTAGCCCAGCCCAGCCTGCAAACAACAATCCAGTATGTTTCTCACAACAGACACTGCAGTAAGCTAATAGAAGTGAAAACTGAAAAAGCTTTACTGAGACAAAGAAATGTTAGGGGCTGCCATTGCTGTTATAAGGCAACATATGCAACATGCTGAGGGTGGTGACAATGGAAATGCTGCTGGACAACCCACAGTGAGGAGACGGAGAAGAGTGTACAGGCCCAGGGTAACCTACCAGGGGCTACATGAGCTGGCGATAGTGGAGCGCTATAGAGTGGACAGAGATCTCCTGCAGCAAATTATTGAGCTGTGCAGGCCATGCCTCACACACAGAACCAACAGAGGGGAACCCATCCCAGTGGAAACCAAGGTATGTGTTGGCCTAAGAATATTAGCAACAGGTACCTTCCAGAGACCAACTGGTGATATGATGGGAATATCACAGGCATCAGCATCCAGGGTACTACACTAGTTCCTGGATGCCATGTCAGCACATGTCGGTGATCATGTATATTTCCCCAATTCCCGTGAGGTATTGGCCAGCAATATGCATCTCTTCCAGCAAATAATGGAATACACTGAAGTAGTGGATGCAATAGACTGCACACACATATGCATCAAAGCACCAGCCAGCGAGCGGGGTAGGGTCTACTTCAACCACAAGGGCTTCCCCTCCATCAACTGCCAGGTTATGTGTGATGCCAGGGCACAATATTGAATGTGTGTGCAGGCTGCCCTGGAAGCTACCATGATTCCCATATCTGGTATCTGACGTAGCTGTACCAGACATTTGCCAATGGGGACATCCCACATGGTCACCTAGTGGGGGATGCTGGCTATGCACTGGAGCCGTGGCTGATGACACCCATCAGAAACGCACACATACCTGAACAGGAATGCGATAATGAGGCACACGCACAAACACGTAATGTAATAGAGCATGTGTTTGGGCTGCTCAAGTCACAGTTCCGGTGCCTGGACACATCTGGTGGAGCCTTGCAGTACTCACCAACTACATGTACCCAAATTGTCATGGTATGTGCTATGCTACATAATATGATCCTGTGAAAACAGCTGCAGCAGGACCAGCATAGTCCTGGGCCAAACAGCCCCCCACCATTGCCAAGGCCATCACAGGCAGAGCGTGACTCAGAGGAGGAACAACCTGAGCCTGCCCCAGTAGGCAGAAGGAGGTGTGCCCAGTATGCTTTGGCCTTGGCAAAGAGGCAACGCATAGCACATACACTGGCTCAGTAGGAACTCTGGAAATGATACCTCTTTCCGACTCGCACATTTAGTAAAAGGGATGCCTAAGTTGACACTATCTGCTTTCAAACATGTACAGGGAGTGTAGTATGTGCATCCAACATAGGCAGCCCTGCAGCACCACCTAAGGCATGATTGCCATGTGTTAAGCAATATAAAGCAGTGCTAAACAGCATTTACCACCATGTAGTATATGCAAACAAAATTGCACACACCAACTAGCACAACTGTGGTCAATGTTCAGTAATATTGGGCAACGTCCAGCAATGTTGGTGAATATTGAGCAATGTCGGATAAGCCTGGTCTAAGCAGGGCATAGCTGAATAAAAGCCAACATGCTAATATTTGCTTAACGGGCCCTTAAGCAGTCTGGTCTGGGCCCTTAAGCAGTCTGGTCTGCTCAGTATGAAAATATAAAGCAGTGATGGACCTCGAACCCAGAATACTGTGCACTATAGCCAAAGTATTGAACCACTAAACCATGACAGCATTGCAGTGGTCAGCTTGTATGAAGGAATGTTGATAAGTCTATGCAAAGTATTTCATGGAAACCCTGCAGGCACAGCATACTCCTTGTTGAGTTATGACACAAAGGTGAGTCCTGCAGTGAGAACAGAACCTGACTTCCAACACACACAATATAAATGTTAATATCGGTCATGTTCACACACATCAACCAATGTAGTGGACCTCAGATAGCAATACTGAAAGCTCACACTGGGCATGCTCACACACTTGAATAAATGAGACAAATGTCAGGCAACAAAACACGGAATGGCAGAACTGGGCATGCTCACACACTTAGGCCATGTCTGAGTATAGCAGTGGGCCACGCATATCTGGCAGTTGCATGTGTTAACCCAGGAACCTGTCACTATAGAGCAATCCATCCTGTGCACACAGTCATATGACAACAGACACATCTATAATATAGTAGAACCCTGTCATAATCAAATATGTTCTGCAGATACCGAAGTTGTTCATAGAAACTGGTAAAGCAAAGATGATAAAGACCTGCAAACAGTATCAGCAATAAACATTGTGCATCTTGAACATTAGCATAGGTTCAGAGGTCGATACTAGGCTATTTGCCCTAGGGCACGTACAAGCCTAGCCAGAGTGTGTTTGGCATTCGCAACCCTGTCAGATTACTACACTGTGTGCATGAATAGTAGGTCACACAAGATAGCCCATGTACGTTTAGGCTAGTGTGCCTCTGTCTAGCAGGGACACAGAAGATATACCAGGGGTAAACATACGATCACCCATACAGTCGTCAAGATGTCTCCAGTAGGTGGTCAGTGGGTGGCTCTGCCTATGTGAAACTGAGATTACATTATGGAGTGAGTGGAGCCTCTGGGATAAGAATCTGTCCCACCACAATGTCCTATTAACATCTGTGCTGAGGTATACTTCCCTGGAGTGTGTAGCACCAAGGGAGTTGGATATCCTGAGGTGGAGCATGTCCATTAATTCTGGGTTGGGTATATCTGTAAACAATAGGCACACATCATATCCAAGTAGGTGGTAAGTAACTGAGTAGAGCTGGAGTTACTGCATCTGAACTGTGCAGGGCATCTGTGTGAGTCCCTAGATCTGCTTGGTGAGGAACTTCCATGGCCAGTACAGTTGCTGCAGGTGTCGGGTAAAGTACACCCCAAATGTGGCATTGTAACCAAGCGTGGATGTGATGAGTATAGGGGCACAATGCCCTCACTCGATCTAGATGTGAAACCATATGGGATAAGGTGGCCCACATAGAAGGTGTGTCCAACCACTTTGGCAACGTGAATGTCAAAGGCGAAAGTGCGAACAAGTCATGTCCCCAAACCCCTAACAACTCCTACCGTATGTAATGGAGTACTACCTATGTGTTAATGTGTGGGTATGTTGTTATTCCCAAAGGGGATGACTATGCAACTAATGGCATTTAGCTGTAGGCCATGGCTCAGGCACCAGTCATCCATCTCTGTGAGACCCTGTTTGAGTATGCATGTGGTGGCTGGAGAGTTGATCATGGCACCCAGTTTGCAGTCAAGTGCAAACATGTTCAGCCATACTCCCCCTGTGGTAGCCTGTACATCAGACAAATATATACTGAACAAGAGAGATCCCAGGACCGAGCCGTGTGGGATGCCACATGTAACTGGTGTATAGTCAGACATGGCACCTGCAATTCTGACCATGTGGGTGCTATCCCTGATCCAGGTATTAATCCATCGTGTGAGATATGTGTCCATATCGACGCTGGTGAGCCTATGCATAATGGCCCAGTGGGTTATTGTGTTGAAGGGTTTTGCAGGGTTCAGATAGGCTGTGTGGACAGCCTTCCTTATGTCGATGGACCTGTTAGCCATTTAAAGAATACAAACAGGTTCAAGAGGCAAGATCTGCCCACAACAATGCTGAAATGTGTAGGACACAGTGTCTGTAGGTTCCCGATGTCTATGTGTATGAGTCCCATGACAATACGCTCCATAGCTTTGCAGAACAGGCTACGTAGACTTATAGGGCAATATTGTCTGTGGTCCGTTGTGGCACCAACTGTGTGGAATGGGACCACTCTCACTGTACGCCATTCCTTGGGTACATATCCTGTGGTAACTCTGATACTGAACAGTGATGTAATGTGAGGGTTGCGTCTGTCATGATGCTCGTGTAAGATGCAGGCTGGGACACCATCTGGTCACATTGATACTGTGATGTACGCTTTGGGGAGGGCAGCACTCACCTGTTACTGTGTGATGTCAGGGAGGTTATACTCTGTTGGGATGGATAGTTGCTCCTTAGGGGGGATGGACGGGAGACATCTGCACTGAACCTGTTTGCCAGGATGTTGGCAATGCCAGTGGGTTCAGGGTAGGTTTAGTCAGTATGCAGTAACTCATAGCATATCAGTGAGTGTCCACCCAGGTTCCTGACATAACTGAAGAAGGCCGTGTGATAGTCCTACATGTCTGTTGCAATTGTCTGGTAGAAGCGGCCCTTAGAAAAGTTATGAGTGATTGTAGCTGTCTGCTAGTACAGATCACAGATGCCTTTCCAGTCTGGGATTGTGCTCTATCATGTAGTATCTTCCTCCTGATGTTGTACAGCTTATTAATGGCTGGGGTCTACCACACAGGTCCCCTGCCATTAGAGTAGTGAGTCCTGTTGTTATTTGGGATAGCACAATCCATGCAGTATGCTAGGTGTCCATAGAATGTGTATGTAAAGGATGCAGCAGTGTGAGCTGTATTTGCCACTGTCTCAGGGTCTCTGAAGGATACCACCTTGCTTCAGTGATATGAGACGTTGGCTCATGAGAAGTTCACCAAGATTACCCAGTATGGGTGTGTGGAGGGTATATGTATGTCCAGTGAGATACATGTATGTTCTGACCTTACCAATGAGGGGTATATCGCTGGTGTGGAACATAGAGTCCCCATGTTGGTGATGATCAGGTCCAATATGTATTCCCCTTGTGGCTCTGCTGACTGGTTGTGCCATAGCATATGAGTCTACAAATTGTAGCGACTGTTGGGTGAGGGTGTCGGGGCTTGAGTAGTATCCCCAGTCAATATTTGTGTATATGAAGACACACAATATAATGGTGTCTGTGGAAACCTTCATATTCTCCATAGTTCCCACGAAAGCCGAGAGTGGTCCCTGAGTTTGGGAGTGTGTTCTGTAGCAGGCAACAAACTGAAAGGCAGTATTGCACAATGGTAGTTGTATATGTATGGTCTGTGATGCTTTGTGCAGTGCTACTAACCCGGAGGTGTGTGTATCTGTGATGTATATGGATACTCACCCTAGTTGTGTTGTCTGTTCCATGTCTTGTTGTCAGACAGCATGGTATGAAACATAACCTGGTAGTGCTGGTGTGCATAAGTGAGCCTGAACCAGGCATCTGTCAGTGCACAGATATCACTATCCTCCATACTGAGGAAAGTCCTCAGTGGCCGCAATATGAGGATAACATGACTGTTGTTGAGCAGCATTACCCTTAGTTTCATTTAACCTGTAATGTCTATGGAGGTGTGTTTGTCTTCTGAGCCCTGCTTAAAAAAGGCACTATGGTGGTAGCAAGAGCCTTAGCCAGCATTCCAAACTCCAAGGGTGACAGGTGCAAGCTGTCCATAGTGAAGCTACGTGGCATGTTGAGCATGTCACCATAGGCTGACAGACACTGTATCCCCTATGAATTAAACAAATTTGTTAGGGAACTGTTAAATGTGAAATGTGTGTCCGTATACTGTGACATCATACTTGGTGGGTGTAAGATGCTAGACAAGGTCAGGATCATACTGGCCTGGGCTACATGATCAGAGTGTTACTCCATGTATCATGTCATGTGGTCCATGGAGTAATGTCTGAGGTTATACATACCAGCATGGACAATGATGGTGCCAGTCCTGTACTTGCTTTGGAGTGACCTGACTGCCTATGTTATGCGGCAGATCCTGCCACCCAACAGACAGCCCAAAGTGACTATTCCCTTGTTAGGGATGGTGAGTGGTACGTCAGTGTGTCTGACAATAAGTGTCGCCTATTACAAGTGTATTAGGTGTGTTGTTGAGCCCAAAGGCCAGTGACTGTGTGGCACTCTGACATTGTGAACTATGTAATATGTGGGTATTGTAGTGGGGTAGCAGGTGTGTGTGTGTCTGCTTTGGAGGTCTCTGCTGCTTAGGTAGAGTACATTTACAGCATCCGAGTATGTCTATGTGTGATAATGTGGTTTGAGTGCTGTTGCTAGAGGATATGTGAGACTGATATGTGGTGTGTGTGGTTACCTTCACCACCTGATAGACTGTGCCAGTCATGGGTCGAGAGAGTTCAGCACCAGGTATGTCTATATAGGTGCATCTCACACATATATCTGAGTTTGTCAGGAGGAGGAGAGGGTTGTCTGTGTACATGAGGCAGATGTGACATTGTGTCAATATCACAATATCCACCAGCTGGACCGAAGAGTACACATGAAACCGACCCCTGGACATGCCAGGATATTATCATGACATACTCTGTAGCCTGATCACAAAGGATCATTACGGTGTTAAGCATGTAAAAGAGTATAACAGGGATTAGTGCTCATGTTTGTTGGTGTTTTGTAAAGAGTAGCTGAGAAGGAGTCCAGACTGAATCATGACACCTCCTTCAGCTATGTCATAAATAGCAATGTACACCCATATATGTCCTCAGTCAGGGCCAACTGTACCTGAGTGACAATGCCGACATCATGACAGACAGGCCCATATGTACATACCCATCTCCCGCTGGCAATAGTCCACATCATCATACCAGGAGATATCACATGTAGAATGGATGAGCAGATACCCCCACTGCCAAAAGCATGGCAGCAAGTGGAATACATTGATTCCCAATATGTGTCATGCACAAACTACAGAACAAACAGATCATGCACCTGAACAGTCAGCTGACCCTCACCCCCTACACAGGATGTGGAACCGTTGAATGTGTCACAGCTACATATGGCACTCCCCACAAGTGTTGGTGCACAACACACCATGGGAAGTCAAGTCCAGTATGCCTATGAAGTCTGATCTGCAAGATCATGGAGTCCATCATGGTTGCAGTCATAAACAGAGCTATTGGAAGCTGACATACACACAACCCTACCAACCGTGGTATGTTCACGTGCGGATCATGGTTCCCAAACACGCTAGACTGTTTACAAGGCAGCCACCCAGGACATACATCAATGAACACATCTACATATGTGTCACATAGACTTTGAATAGCCCTTTATCAACATCCCAGACACATGTGTTATCCACAAAACCAACAAGCTGTGCATAAATATGTGTTGACATATGACAGAATGTCATCGTGTCCACAGATAGATCACACAAGGTAAGGATTCTGAGGTCTTGTGCAAGCTGTTGACACCTGCTGACCCACATGGACCATTCCTGGAATGGCATAAAACAAAGTGTACACACATCACCATGTCTAGTCTGATGATGTCACCATTCTACAAATACAGCTGGAGAAGGGAAATCAGTCAGTAAAGCAAATTGTGTGCCATGTTAATGCATCTCTCTCTAGTATCATAACATAGTTAGGTAGGGGTTTGAATCCTGCAAACAGTGTGTGTCGGGGTGTGTGTATGTGTGCAGTTTCCTTTGAGAGGTGCCCCCTTTTTGGAGACTGGGAAAACTCACTAAAAGAGGTACATTCCTCTTTGGAAAGACTGATGATGTCACCATCCTACAAATACAGCCGGAGAAGGAAAACCATCCAGTAAAGTAAATAGCGTGCCTTGTTAATGCGTCTCTCTCTAGTATCATAACATAATTAGGTAGGGGTTTGAATCCTGCAAACAATGAGTGTATGTGTGCAGTTTCCTTTGGGAGGTGTCCCCATTTTGGAGACTGGGAAAACTCACTAAAAGAGGTGCATTCCTCTTTGGAAAGACTGATGATATCACCATCCTACAAATACAGCCAGAGAAGAAAAGCCAGCCAGTAAAGCAAATAGCTTGCAGTGTTAATGCATCTTTTTCTAGTATCATAACATAGTTAGGTAGGGGTTTGAATCTTGCAAATAATGTGTTTGTGTGTGTGGGGGTGTGTGTATGTGTGCAGTTTCCTTTGAGAGGTGTCCCCTTTTTTGGAGACTGGGAAAACTCACTAAAAGAGGTACATTCCTCTTTGGAAAGACTGATGATGTCACCATCCTACAAATACAGCCAGAGAAGAAAAGCCAGCCAGTAGAGCAAATAGCATGCCGTGTTAATGTGTCTCTCTCTAGTATCATAACATAGCTAGGTAGGGGCTTGAATCTTGCAAATGCTGACTGTGTGTGTGTCACTGTTGGTCAATGCAGTGTGGGTTTTGCTTTTACTATGGTATGACATAGTATGATTACAACAGTAAGTGCATTGCACACATCAGGTATCTGCGTGGCAAATATATATGTGTACATGTCCCCACAATCAGTACATAGGTGTGAAGCTTGCATACTACATGAATACATTTGTTTTCATTGACAGGTTGTGCCGCTGCTTCTCAGATCGTAGGTCACATATGTATGTATGTGACAAGGCCATCCACTGTCGTATTCTGTGGCACACACACCCATGACAGTTACTTAAGAATAGTGTGAGTGAGGGTATATGCCTGGGGTATATGTCAGACATGGTCATACACAACAAAGTCTGCCAAGAATGGACAGTCTTTATAGGTGTATGACTGCCTTGTGGATATGCATTCAGGCCTCTAATGTCTTATGTAATACACCTTGGGACTCCACAATACCTATGTATATGTGGATACCACAGGACACATGACATAACATGGGTCTGTATGTACACAATGGTACCCAACATACATGTTGAGGGCTACCACCTGTGTGGTACTGACGGGATAGTATGTATAGTACATGAGGATGACTATGCCATAGTCGGCTTACTGCTATACAGCATGTATCAGACAACAGGTATCTGTCTGTATGATACCCTTGTGTAGGATATGTGTCCCATCCAGGGAATACATTGTAGGCCAATCCATGCATTTCCAGATTTGGATGGACACATTCCTAGTGTGTCTGCATGTACCTAAGGGGGCTATATGACAAACAGGTGTGGTCACAGTAATGGGTGGCGGTCATTACCACTGGTTAGTGTTATAGTGTAGCACCGGAAGAATCCAATTGATACTGGGTTCCCTACTACTGTGTCTCATTTGTCAGGACATCATCCAATGATTGCTTATAGTCATGCTGTTGAGGTTGTGTATACTACCAGACCGCAAATCATTGACAGATGTTAACGGTATCACCCAGAGCATAGTGTCAACCCATGTCATACACATGTCTACCCATGTTAGTACATAACTGTAGTAGAATGCATACTGGCCATTAAAAGATGCTATGAGATGTTAACAATGTGTACGACAGGGTATGCCACACGTCTCATGTGTCCACTATGCACGTACATCCAGACAGTGCGCACCCACCATGTTCACAGATGTACACTTGCTAATCTGTACTGCACACATCACACACATACTGTCCACTCACTAACACATGCTGGCAACACATTACACTTCAACCAAGTGGCACATGGGTGGATAATACATACTCAGACCTAACAGTGGTGTAAACAATGCTACATTGACAATCAAAGCTTTGATGCATAATGTCTGCTCAGATATACCGACAAGGATGTAGTTACACTTCCTTGTTGACAACTTGCTATTATTGCTACACTGCTATAGTGTCACCCTGTGCATCAGCACCATGTTAGCCTGTCCCTCCATCAATAATGCAGATGACAGGAGGTGGCACAGGTATCATCATATGCACAGGGATTGACCCATCCAATCGACATGTGTGTGTGTGTGTGTGTGTGTGTGTGTGTGTGTGTGTGTGTGTGTGTGTGTGTGTGTGTGTGTGTGTGTGTGTGTGTGTGTGTGTGTGTGTGTGTGTGTGTGAGGGACAACAGTACAGCATGGGCCAATGCTGATGTAATGTGTGTGTGTATGTGTGAACCCTAGTTGTTTGCTTAATGTGTGTGTGTCTGCATGCACACAGCTCCACCATGTGGCTGCCATATATGGTAGTTTGTGGGACAGCCACAAACTGTACCTGCTAGGCTGTACAGATCACTGTCTCCAGCCACGGACAGTATCGGGTACCAACCCTGACTGGGTACTGTCATCAGAGGCAGAGGTATGATGACTGGACCCATGTCCCTGCTGGGACTGGCCAGAGCCACATGCACGTGGTCTACTGGGACGGTCAATGGACAGGCCAGCCCCAGCATTGCTGGGGATGGTACTGCCACGGAGTTTGACACATGGGGTGGGTGAACTCAATTGACGGGGAAGGTTGTTTGGAAATCGCAAGCCCATGAGCCCACAGATGGTAACAGTGGAACTGAGATCCCCACCCATGGGCAGTCACCACTGCACCTTCACAGCCCAGAGGGTGGCTGTGCTGGGGGCTGAGTAGGACGGGCAGGCTCACCCGAGAGACACGCCACTCTTGCCTCAAGCTGGCATAGGGGATCAGCGACTGAACGCTGGATCTCCCTACGCACCACAGCCCAGACCCTTCGAAGGATGACAGGTGGCCCTTCTCTGCCCATGCTTGCATGGGGGGGGTGAACCCCATCCCCTGCAGTGCTTCCACCCGAAGATGGCACAGGACCAACGGAGGAGGGGAGCCCGGGCTGGGCACTGGAGCTGCTGGTGCCAGGTGCACTCGCCAACTGAGGAGGGACAGGTGGGTCTGCTGGGACCGGCCTTCCCATACGTTCTGTGATTAGGTGTGTTTAATTACAACATAAACAACAGCATTCCAGATTAGTTGTAACAGCATGCAGTAATATTCCCATTAACACAACACACCAAGGTTCCAACAGTTGAACAGCAAGCATAACACATGCATATGTTGAACGACAGTGGATATTCCAACAGCATGCAGGGATGTTTGGTAACAACAGGCCACCATGAATGTGGTGTTTGAACAGGGCATATGCATCAACATCAATGCAAATATTTATAAAACAATAGGACATATGTCCCAACAAATATTTAAGATTACACATACCCATTGAGGTGTGGAATTGCATGGTTTATGCACATACAGTAGGGTGTAGAAAAAACCTCGGTTAACATCTTATAATGACCTTTTAGTCTACACTACATTCCCAGTGACTGCAAGTGTATATCCCCTACCTGTATTATTACACTTGCCACCATACATTAGGTTGTGTCATGGGTTTGGCTAGTTCAATATATGCCTGACCTATATCTAACATACTAACTGTCCAGGATGCAGATGTTACTGCTACATATTTCTTGTTTGCATTTATATTTCAGTATCTACATATCTGGTATGTTTTCACATGACATTTTCACTTCGATTTGTACAGAACCCTGCATTTCTTGACACACACTCACATTTCTGGTGAATATTTACATGCTACACATGTGCCAGGTTTACTTATTCATGCCAGCCAGTAACTGACTATTGTGGACTGTATATATGTTTCACAGCTACTAGCACTTCCATCACCCACTTTATATGGGACTGCATAACTCTGGGTTGCCAGCACATTTTCAAACAGTACTGTTTGTATAATGCAAAGGTACAACAACATTTCAGACTCTGTGACACAGACACACTCTGGGTTTTAGACCTTTATTAATGACATTGCACACTTTTCCACAGGCTCACTCCTTTATTGTTTTAACGGTGTTTATGGCAGACATGTTCAAGACATATTATACCTTTATTAATAGGTTAGAACAATCTTTTTTCAGGCTCACTCACTTATGTTATATGACAGTGCCTGCAGGGATATTATTCCAGATATATGTTACCTTTCTTAATGGGTTACTACACTCTTTTTCTGCCTCTCTGACGCTTTTATCTGACAGTACATGCAGAGGACTTATTCAGGCAATTCTATGGCTGTTTTATTGGACTATAACACTTTCTTTCATGCTCCCTCCCATATTTTATATAACAATACATGCAGAATAATCACTAACCTGCCTGGTGGCACAACCTTAGCAGCCTATCAGCATAGGCTTGCTGATTCGCAGCACGGTCACCTGCAGCTGTAAAGTAAATGAAGGGATATTGAGACATACCTGTCCGTTATACATACTCCATTATCAATTCTTACACACTGCATTCCATGGCTACATACTCAGTTGTGGGACATTCTGCATCCCATGGGCCTCCTGTATCCACTGGTTCAGGTGGTCCTGCTTTCATCTCTTCAGGTCTGCATGGTGGTGACAGACCTGCTCACCAGTCTGAGGAAGGCCTGTGGCACTGGTGAGGTCACGAGCTAACCGGTTCCAAGCCTCTGCCTTGTACTCCGCCCCTTGGAACTGGCCCTGCAGGAGTCTTGTCTCGTGATGGTGGAGAAGGAGCCAAACCATGTATTTGGACTCCTCGATGCCCCAACGTTGCGCTCAGAAGCATGAACCCTCTCCTGCACCTGCCATTCTGACTGCAAATGTGAGCTACAATCAGTTATGGCAAGTATTCCCGCCTATGGAGTTTAAATATGCCGCATTTCCCACACTTTTTTGTGATTGGCCATTTTGTAAAATTCTCGGCTGACTGCAGACCTGCTTAGTAATGGTTAAACTACCATTCGTAAGTTTATGAATGTTAATAGTGGCTGCTTCCCCTATGTTGTCATGGCTTAGTGGTTCTGTACTTTGATTATAATGCAAAGGGTCCTGGGTTCGAACCTTGTCATTATTTTATTTTAATACTGTCTAGACAGGCTAGGAGGTGTGGCTGCATTTAAGCAACTTAGCTCTACGTTGCTCCCCGGTGCCCTGGTTGGTGCAGCGTGCACGTCCGCGCAAATATATTGCGCTGGGTAAAGCACTTTTAAACTTTGGGCAACTCTATTGTGCTGGGTAAAGCGCTATCACACTATGGGCAACTCTGTTTAGCTGGGTGAAGCGCTATTAAACTATGGGCAACTCTGTTTAGCTGGGTAAAGTGCTATTAAACTATGGGCACCTCTGTTTAGATGGATAAAACGTTGCTTAACAGCAGGCTATTATATATCTGGGGCCTTTAACAATATATATTTTGTTCACTGATACATTGGCCATGTCACTGCTTTTAATAAAATTTTAATCATATATGTCTGATATTATTTCAAATACTGATTTAAAACATAAATAAGAAGGGGAGTGGTGGGACTCAAACAGTGAATGCCTTCTCTTATGTGCATACGCTCTACCATTACCCTATTGCTATTTGGATTAATTTGCATAAGTAGTTCTTATATGCTCTTCAATGTCACAATTGCTAACTGTGGTTAAACAATGGACACACCCGCACAAACAAGCGCAAATACGGGCAGCTATATCGTGGATTTAAAAAAATAAAAGTAATATTTTATGTTTTATAACTGTGATGGGGGTTTACAGTGTCAGGGAGTGTGGTGTTGGGGTGCAAGTACATTTGAGCAAACTCGCTCTTGTCTGTTGACATTATGCTTTTTATAACCTTGCAGGGGCGTGGACTTTTAGACTGCTCGTCAGTCGGACACGCCCCCTGCTTGCCTACTCAGTCCGTGTAAGAGTTATGGATGAGTCAGCGTGCCCTCATGAATATTCATGGCACGCTGACATCATACCGTTCAACTGCAGCCTTCGAGTAAGACATATTAAGTCTTACACAGAGGTTTTGTGAATCCGGGGGAATATATATTTATTTACTTGTCTGTGTTTTTTGGTGTATTAGTATTACTTCAGGGATAATAATGCTGAGATCAAGTTTCCTTATCCAGTTGTTTACAAACATAATATAGAGAATTGTGAATGGATTGACAATCATAACTGGTTTATTATGTGTTTGAGACAGACATGATACCAAGAAATTCACCTCAAGGGTGAAGCTCAAGAAATGAATCTTGACATCCATGGCGAGAACACATACATAATAAAGGATTATGGCCAGACACCAAACATAATTCCTTCTAGTGCATCAGGTTTAACTACTCCATGTAGTACTAGTTACAAGGTAAAAAAAAAATCCCTAAGTGTTTTGCAGGCTTTCAGAGCCATAAAGCTCTTAGCAAGCACTGCCAGAAAGACAGTGTAATGAGATTCTCTTATGTTAGAAAAAAATCATTGACACATTACCAGCACAGACAGCAGGCAGAAACAAATATGTTTTTTATTCTGCCTCTTGTCATTTGCTGGTCAGTACTGGCAGGTTTAACTGCTGAGCACGATACCTGATTTTAACAACTGAAGCAAGGGGTGCTTAACATTTGTTAAGATCAGATCTCGCACTATAGAAGAGCTTAACTTATTTATCTTTTTCCATTTATCAGAGTGTAATCACTATAATCCATGAACTACTACATGTTGATTTGGTGCTTCTGCTGAAGGGGAACTAATTTAATCAATTTAAGACAAGCTACTGATGATGCCTCCCACAGAATCACACTGTTAATCTCTGGACTTTAGAAACCAGACCTCAGAATTAGTGTAAACTTTATTATTTATCATTATTTATTTAGTTTATGTGTGACAAATTAGAAACCAAAATGCTAACATATTTATTTTATGGGTTGGGTATAATTTGTTGCATAACACACAGTAATTAAACTCCATTTACTCAGCCACATACCCTTTAACTGCTGCCTGGTGTAATATGCAGTTTTAAACAGAACCCAATATACTCTTAAGAATTTGTGTTAGAAATTATATTTTGTTTGCATACCTTGAAATTTAATTAGTGTTTGCAATGGCAGTAGAGCAGGGTTAGAAAAATGAAAGTCCTTATCAATTCTTATTTTCTTTGTTTAAAATTCAGACAGCTTGAGCCTCTGGAAAAAGCAGATACATTATAGATGAAGTCAGAGAGTGGCAGTGCAATAGAAATGAAAGATAAAATGAGAACATCTTATGACATGTAATGCTTGAAGACGAGGCACAAAAGAAACATATTCCTATATGTAAAGGAAATGCACTGCTGAGATAAGAGAGACTGACAAGTCAGAAATGCAAACCCTATCAATGACACAAATCAATTGAAAGGAGTAGTACCATAAATGGCCACAGGAGTGCACTATTCTCACATCTTTAACTATACATTCTCCTGCATAAAAATTAAATGCCCCTAACACAAAATGTAGCAGACTTCCTTCACTAAATCACATTCCTTGAGAAAGGAAGCTTGTTTGCTCATATGAGGCTAATATGACTGTTTGCACAGTTTTAAGTACACAAAGATGCCTTTGAAGTGCAACAAACACACAGGCAAGAGCAACCTTAGAAGTAAAATGTCTTATGTTAGCCAATGTTTGTTAATTACTTAGTGTGGGGCCATGCTCATTGGCCTCACCTCCAGTTATCTATACCTCTAATCATGTTGACAGTGGCCACACCCCTGTCCTTTTCTTCAAGCTGTGCTCTTTTTTTCTCTCCAAATTGGTCTTTATGTCTGTCATTCAGTGTGTTTAGGAATACTGCTTCCTCTGGGAGCCCTGTTTGCATAGCAACCAGTTTCATTATCTGTCTCTGCTGTGAAGTAAACAAATACTTCTCAGTTTTTTTTATGTGCCCCCCCTCCCCCCAAGCCACCACAGACAACAGTAACCAGCTCATGCTATTGTCATCTAGTGTTCTGTTCCAACTCCGTCTTGGCAATGACTTCAGAGCTACTCTTATGAGCCTTAAATGATTTCAGACATTTTCCTCAGCCCAACTTCATTTCTGTCATGCAGGTTCTGAGCAATGGATTATCAGAATCTCTTTTTTATATAACCCCCCTCCAGTCCTACAGTTATTTTGATTGCATTTCTATAGACAATACTTTATTAGGCTTTAGTATGTCCTTGGGTTAAAGATCACAGTTACGTACATTTCATTCTACAACTCCAGCTGTGAGGTGCACACACAGAATGAGCTATGCTTTCCTCTATATACTAGACTGTAGTCATTAACCTAGTATCCATTTTGAGTGAGATGACTGAATACCCTAGCAGTCTGGTTACCATAACCTGAGATAACATGAGGAACAAAAACAAAGGACATGCATTTCAAAATTGCTTCTTTCTTGCTCTTTTTGTTTACCTGCTTGTATAGATTTAGGCAGTCTGGTTAAAAGATGCTCTTTGAAGAAATGTATATGCATTATCATGTTCTTTTTTCTTTTTCAAAAACAAGTTATATTTTCAATATCTAGATACTTACATTTGGTTAGCACAGAAGCCACGTGTGGCTTTTATTTTTTTTTTCTAATAATCATTTAGATAAAACTTTGATAGATAATCCTGGAAATCATAATTATTTTATTGCAAGTTTTATCTTAAGTCAGTTGATTCCACTGCAGCTTCTTGTATTCAGTCACCATCCAAAATTATCGTTATTCTTCCGCCATTTGGGGATTTTATTAAGGGTCAGACATGCCCGTAGCCTCATCCTGATTGTCATAATGAAGCAAATAGTATGACTTGATCTGGCTCTGACCAGAGACTACAACAAGCAGGAAGTACTGAATGTTTATTCACAGATCTTTGTCTTTTATCTAATGCCATGTTCAGTCATTCCACTGATATAGACACCCCAGTGACGTTTAATTGTGATAATATTCGAGATGTTCTTAAACATTCCTGTATTAGTAAGATTATGAGAAAGATTGTTGACTGATGATAAAACGTGAAGCTAATCTGGATACTTTCTCATCTGGGGTCCCTTTATTTTCTTCAAAGAAAGAGGTAGCGATATAGCTGATTATTTGTACGTATCCATTTCAAATGCTCCCCAGCTCATATTTGACTTAACCTTTTTTCACTTCAAGGGCATTGTCCACTGTGGTCATTGTAACATTTGTGTACATATTAGAAAGACTATAAATGGGCTTCCTCTGGCTACACAAGGTGGACATAATTGCAGTAGTGAGCAGGTGTTTTTTTTCTCCTCAGGTGCAACTGAGTATTGAGACTAAAAGGAAATTCATGGCAAGGATACATGAGACCTGATGACCATTCTGAAAAAATTATGAACAAAATTATGAACAACAATGTTGTGTCACTTTTTTGGGGTGGGTTGGGGAGCATCATAACAGTAATATATCATATCTTTCTGCCATAGTACTGTCAAATATCTGACAATGGAAGTGATAATGCTCTAGTTAAACCACAGAAAGAACCTGTCAATATAAAAACTTCAATGTTAACTCACAAAGACCTAAACTCAGACCTGAATTTCAGCCTTATTTTAAACTGAAATGTCTTTTACTTTTATATTGTTTTATTTTGCTATATTTAATCTTATTCATTTTTACTTTAAGGACTTATTTTCTATATTCTAATATGGTTGTTTAGTTGTATTTTGCAGTAATATCATTAATTATTTAATTTTACAGTGAACTTAACAGGTTAATTAATTTGTAAGTGGCTATTTTATTCCTACTTAAATTGATATTTCTGATTTCTCTGCAATCTCCTTGAAGATCTATATTACAAGCATGAAATGTAGAGTTAGACTTTAACTGTCATTTGGTATTTTATTGTTTTATAACTGCTGTTACAGAAAGTATATCACCTGAAATAACCATTGTATCCCCCAAAATATAGTGGTAGGTTTGATGAGGAAGGATGCAAAGACAGTACATTATAAGGAATCCTTTTATTTATCATATTTCATTCACCATTCTCACTAATTCAAGTTCACAATGTTGTCAAACAGTTCATTGCAACCAATTATATCTGCAAATAAATAAAGCAAAACCCACAAAACATAAACTGGAAGAGTTACATGGGTGCCCGAACCATAGAGCCAGGGGGAAGCGGAGCCCCACACACACACTTTTACAGCTGCCAAGACCTGTCGGAAAAAATTAATGAAGTGGAGTTTTCATGCTAATGTGGATTCACTCGCAGAAGTTAAACTAACTAAACTAGCTGTTCTTGTTCTCTTATTGCTCTGTGTTACAGGGGTTATGCTGCCGCTGTTCTGTTTGTGCTGCCAAAGCCAGAGTCATGCCTGTAAGGAGAGTTTTGTTCTTTTATTTGCAGGAGTTATGGTGCTCTTGTGTGTGTGTGTGTGTGTGTGTGTGTGTGTGTGTGTGTGTGTGTGTGTGTGTGTGTGTGTGTGTGTGTGTGAAATGCCTCAGTTAGGTATACCTGGTGGTTAGTGGTACTCAGGCTCAAACAACAGCATGAATTCTCTATCCATACCACCACTTGTGATTCAGGGAGTTGAGTCCATAGCTCTCAACTGTCCAGAGTTTCACAGAATATTTAGCTCAGACTTTTGGTCTGTTCCTCTTAAAATGTGTGGTTTTCTGGCAAATCAGTGAGAACTGAATTCACTAAATAATGATAGCCCTTTAAGTTTCAGTCTTCCTATCTTTCATGAAATACATGGTAACACAAAACACTTTATTTTAGCAACTTTATAAGATTATACAAGCAATATTTAAAATGTGTCCCTGGTTTTGGGCCTTTGCCCCCACCCCAAATAAATTTTATCTTTTTCCAGATTTCTTGTGCTGTGAAGTTGAGAGATTTAGATGAATGTCAAGTGTATTTTACAAAGAGCTGAGAGCTTCAGGGGAAGAGATGTTTAGTGCTACTTACACTAAATTCCTCGCATTGTTAGTAGCACAACAGGTAACATACTTGCTTTTGATGTAGAAGGCTATGGGTTCTACTCCCACAGTATGCAGATAGATCACTGATACTGTACTGTGTTGTACTTTAAAGCGAGTGGATGTTGCAGTCCTATGAATGCCCTCCTTTGGATGAGTTACCTAGTAACTATGCTTCTGTTATCAGTTTGCCATCCATTTCCCATCGTAAAATTACTAGCTTATCGTTTTTTTTTTTTTTTAATGTAGCATATGCAATTTATTCTTCAAGGGCAACAAGTACTTTATTTGTAGATAAAACAACGAAATAAAAAGTTGTTTGCTAGCAGCAACGTCTTCATTAGTTACAGATCCCTTTAATGTGGAATTATTTAGAAGACTTACTTCTGCAGAGATTTAGCATATTTACTGATATTGGTGGACAGTGATGACAGAAGTTTGAGTAGCCTTTTATGGTTGAAATTTTCTGAAATAGGCAGTTTTGTCATTATTGGTTCATACATTTTGTTTCATTGCTTACTAGAAAACTGTTCCAAACTACAAATTTAAAACACATTCTAACAAGTGGTGCTGTATTATACAAGGAATATTTATTTATTTTTTTATTTATTTTATATTTGTTGACCGGGCTAGTCCAACTGGATACATGTCCATTTTCAGTAGAGGCCCAGGGAGAAAAGCTCCAGTAACAGTTACTAGACATATAGATACAATATGTATTTAAGGCAAGGCAATACAAGTTATTTAGATGATAAGTAAACATCAATAAATCAAACAAACGTTTACAAGACAAATGGAAAAATATAAACAAGAGGTATAGACAAATACATACTATTCAGTAGAGAGTATGCTAGGAAAGGACAAACTGCTATAGTACCTTCTATGATACTCTATCTAGTACATAACTTTGTTACCTGATAGCAAAATACATTCGTTCAGAGGTTAGTAGGAAGGAGTGCATAGCAAACGCGGTAGTGAGATAAGCTAGACAAAGTTTGAAGGATGAAGTGATTAATCTGGGTTAGTGCATGGACATAGCTAGTTATTTTTAAAGTATTTGTTGAGTTGCTTCTTGAAGAGTGGTGTAGAGCACAAAGATGAGAGTTCTTTTGGGAGAAGGTTGCAAGTTTTCCCCACGGAATTGGAAAACAGAAAGTCCCCAGCTTTATTGTGGGACTTATGTATAGATACTTGCAATTTATTTGCTTAGCATAGGGTAGATAGATTTATGTAGGGGGTAACCAGGCTAGTAAGTATAGGTGTGTTACTAGGATGATGGAGGATCTTTTGTGTGATAGTAAGCTGGTAAAAGAGAAGTTGATTATGGAATTCCAGACAGACCAGTTGTTTTAGATTATGACAATGGTGGGTTCTAAATTGGGAACCAGTGGCAAATCTGGCAATGCTGTTGTATGAGTTTGTAAGTTTGTTGAGGTTACTTTTGGAAAGACTGGTATACATTGGAGAGACATACAGGAGGATAGAGATAAGATGGGTGTGGGCAATAGTAGTTCTAGCTGTAAGAATAAGGAAGGATTTAATCCTATGAAGTGAATCTAGCTTTCTGTTCACTCATTTTATTGTGTTGTTTATGTGTGTCAAAGGTGAGGTTATTATCAATTGTTACTCCTAAGAGTTTGGTAGTTGGGTCAGGTGATATAGCAGTACCATTACTGGATAACACTGTGAAGTCTATTTGTGTGGACTTTTTTGTAGGGTTAAAGAGCAGTAATTTGTTTTTTGGGGGGTTCAGGAGTAGGCAGTGCTGTAGGAACCAGTCTTCCACAATGTTCAGTACCTTTTGGGTGAGGGATTGGATTTCAGTTAAGGAAGTAGCGGAACATATTAATGTTGAATCATCTGCATATTGTATGCAGGTAGCTTGGGGAATAGTTACGTTGAGGTCATTAATGAAAATTGAGAATAGGAGGGGCCCCAAAATAGAGCATTGAGGGACACCCAGGGAGACAGGAAGATTTGTGGAAAGTGTGTTATCCCATAGCACAGCTTGTTGGCGGTTCTCCAGGTAGGAATAGAACCATTTTAGTGCTAGTGAATCAAGAGAGAGAGCTTTACGTAGATTAATAAGAAGCTGATGGTTAACCATATCAAAAGCTTTTGAGAGGCCAATGAAAAGAGCAGACAATAGAGTGTTGTTATTATGATTTTTGTTGATGCGGTCAGAAAAGGATAAACAGGCAGAGGTGGTACTATGGAATGGCCGAAATCCATGCTGACAGGAAGCTAGTAAGTTATTTTGGAGAAGGTGGTTGAGTAGTTGTCGGTGGATACATTTTTTCTATTATTTTTGCTAAGGGAGAGAGTAAAGCAATTGGTCGAAAGTAGGAAAGGTGAGTGGAGTTCCCATCCTTATGTAAATGGATGATATGGGAGATTTTCCAGATAGATGGGATAGTTCCTTCAGAAATTGTTCTATTTATTAGGATAGAAGTGGGATAGGCTATAACTTTGGCTGCTTTTTGCATGTATTCGGCTGGTAGGAGGTCTGCTGAAGGGGTGCATGGCTTTAGATTTAGGAGAAGGGTGCAAATGAGGGATATAGGGACTGGTTGTAGGTGAAATGATGGTAGTAAGTTAGATGAGGTAGACAGACATGGTTTAACAGGGGGTAGAGAGTTTGCTAGTGATTGGATAGCCTCAGTAAAGAAGGTATTAAAGGTATTGGCAGTATGCTTAGGATTGTTATTGGTGGTATCTGATGGGGTTGGTGTTTTGGTGTGACGTGGGTGTAGGAGTTTGTTTATGCCTGACCAGAATTTTTGTGGTTTATGTTTGTGGGTCTGTTGGAGCTGAAAGTAGAAGTTTTTTTTGTCCGTCATTATAGATCTTTTAGTAGCATTTCTCAATTGTTTAAATTCTAGATGATCTGTTGGGTTTTTAGAAGCTCTCCATTTGGCCCAGATTTTGTTTCTGAGTGACATTTTCATTTTGGTTTCATTAGTAAGCCATGGAGCACCTTTAGTCCTAATTCTGATAGTGCATAAGGGAGCATGATAGTCTACAATTTGTAAGAATTTACTGTTAAAGTATGAAACTGCCTCCTCTAGCTGGAGGTGTTTCAGTGGTGACCAGTCACAAGCTTTAAGTTCAGCCTGGAAGCATTCATGGCTAAAATTTTTATTGGATCGAGTAGTCCTAAATTAATTAGAGTTGGGGATGTTGAGTCTTTGTCTGATGACATAGGTTAGTGAATGGTCACTAAGGTCATCAGGAAGAGTACCTGTTTTATATATAGAGGGGTGATTGTTAACTCTGATCCAGTCTAGGGTGTTTTCTTTGTTGTTGGGTTTATTGATTCTAGTAGGGCAGGTAATGATTTGGGAGAAATGGTAAAGGTTAATATGGGTAATAGACTTGGGTGAGTTACAAGTAGTCCAGTTTATATTAAAGTCACCCAGCACTATTGTTTCTTGAGGTAGGTAAGTGGAGAGGCAGCTAAGTAAATTTTCAAGAGTATTAGTGTTCTTTCCTGGAGGGATGTAGGAGCAAATTAAATAGAAGGATTTATAGGTGTTTATTTGAAGTTTAGCAGAAAGGATTTCAGCATTACTGTCAATAGGGAGCTGCACATTGAAAGAAGTGATGTGTAGCCATGACTTATAACGAATGGCTACTCCTCCACCCTTTTTGGTTTTATGGTCTAGTCTTAATATATTGTATCCAGGTGGGGTGATTTCATTGTCCTTTGTAGATGGTTTAAGCCATGTTTCAGTAAGACATAAGATGTCAAAGGAACAGACATCTAAGAGAGCATGCAGATGGGGTATTTTATTGTTAATACTATGAGTATTAAGTAGTCAGATGATTTATCTGGGTTGTAAGAGGTGGATGGAATGAGTGTTTGGGGATTGGAGCTGTCTTTGTTGTAGGGACCAGGGTTGGCATGAATGTCTCCATCTAATAGGAGATAATGTTTCGGTCTATGTGTGAACTGTAAAGTTTTAGAATAGATGTTTAGGGATTTATTGCATTTGGGATAAGTAATATGGCCTAGTCTGTGATACTTTGGAAGTAAGTAGATAGAAGTTGCTGTGATATTAATGTGATATTAATGCGGTTGTAGGGGGTTACATGAGTAGTAAGTAAAGTATGCTGGAAAGGATGTTGAAAGTCACTGAATATGAGATGTTCATAGGCAGTTAGTACATAGGATACAGATAGGAAAGGGAGGGTAGTACATAGAAGTAATAGTGGTAGGAATGTAGATATAGGTGGTAGGGCCATAGTTAGAAGGATGGTTTAAGAAAAAGTAATAGTAATAGGAGTAGGGAAGAGTAATATAGATGTAATAGAGTGTGGGTTAGGAGAGAGGAAGGGAAATAGTTATGTATGGTGTATTAGCAAAATAAGGAGTAGTAGTAAAGAGTTTGGGGGTGTGAACAAGGTTAATAAGCAAAGGAGAGGGATAGGGTGTATTTGGGAAGGGGTGTGACTTGGGAGGTATAAGGCTAGGACCCCTGGGGGTGGGTGGGAACTGGGGGTAGGGAGAGGAGTGGAGTGAGCCCGCAGGGCGAACAGAGCGGGAAGAGCCAAAGGGATAAACAGCTACAGGGAAAAACAATCTGTAAGCAAACTGGACAGCAGTAGAGAATGGAAAAAGGTAAGTACAGAGTGAAAAAAAATCAGAGAGGATGGGGAAAAAAAGAGTCTTAGGCAGGAGAAAAACATAGGGAGAATGCCTGGTAAGGAGAAAGGTAAGGAAAAAAGGCCCAGGTTCAGTAGAGATAAGTGGGAGAAATAAACTATTTAGAGAGATAGCAAGTTACTAGCATAATAGTGCCACCTAGTGGTGATAGGAGAAAAAGCAAGACTGGGAAGAAGACTTTATTAAGAAACCCTGATAAAGTATTGGAGAGGGAGAGAAAAAAACACATAAAAGTAATTAGGGGGACTACAGTGCATGCAGGCGGTGGTTGACGGCTTAATCACAAGCAGTACATACACTGGTGAAGAGAACACACCATTAAACTGTATAACAAAAATGTCTGGTATGGGGCTACATACACTGTGTCTTAGGTACTGGAGGATAAGCCGCACCGAGGGCAAGTGGAGCACTTTAGGCTTCTTCGGTTCTTAATAATATGAAGATACCCAGGTAAGATACACTATCTTTGGCAAGATTCAGAGTGAAGGACCCGGGGTAAGTGGCTGTAAAACAAAATGGACACATCTGAGTAAAGGTAGGCAGAGAAAACAAGTAATAGGAAAACAGTTGTGAGTCGTAGAAGGAGAAATAGCAGGACTAGATTGAATAAGCATTAGGCTAGGTAGGGAGGAAGCTAGGGAGATTAGTAGCTAGATATAGGATATAGAAGACAGTACAGCAGTAGGCAAGACCTGACACTGTTTCCACAGAGTAATTAGGAAGATGTACACCCTGCAGTGAGATAGAGCAATATAAGTAGTAATGCAACAGGTACCCAACACCATTCACTATACTTATAGTTATACTTTTAAACAGAGCAGGCAGAAATCAGCATCAGGTAGACATAACACATTTGTTACCTCAGAAATAGCACCACATACAGTAAAATAGTAACAGTATATGCAACAATTAAAAAGCACATTTAACCTGCTTCTCAGATATCACATGGAAACAGGGCCGTACAGTGTTAGCATTGTTTGATGGGGCATTATTAAAATAAATGCAGCAATTAAATAAGCATTACATACATAGCACAAAGTAAACGGTCATTCAATATCCTAAAATAACAGAGCCATTAAATGTTAACATTGACAGTGCGCTTAGCAAAAGGGACTATTATACAACCTGCATAACTGGTAATTATACCTTATAGATGGAGCCACCAATTAAATGCCTGAGAACACCACCGGAAAACATTACTAAAGATCCGAACTAAGGAATGCTACTATTGCAATTACTATTGCAATATAATTTAATACAATCAGGTTAATACATTCAGGAAGGTGAATAAAGGAATGCATACATGTATGCTTGCTCACAGGATGTGGGAGATCAAAACAGGGGAAGAGACCAGTCACCACTGGAGTCCCCCAGGGTTCATTGCTGAGACTTTTCTGTTTGGCATATACATCTCAAAAGTAGAAGGAAATACCAAAGGGCTTTGGCTGATTAAGTTCAAGATGACTGCAAGCTAGGAGCATTTATTGAATCCCCAAATGACTTAGCCATCATGCAGGAAGGTTTGTCCCAAACAATAACTGGTCCCGGAATCATGAATTGAAAATAAACTCCAAGAAATACATTATCATATCCTTTGGGAAGTCATCTACTTTAGGGAACTGCCAAACTGACAATGCCCCCTGAGAACTAACCCAGTTGTTTGGCATTTGGGAACTTGTGTGTACAGTGACCTAACTTTTGACCAACATGTGCCCACAGTCATAAGAAAGTCTTTCTATGTTGCACAGCTTATAAACCAATTGATTTTGACTAGATCTAGAGATGTTATTGTCCTCCCTTACAAAGCCCTCATTAGGTCAATCATTTTGTATAATGCCCACTTTGGCATGTATCTGTCCAGACCCATGCAATAACTGGAATACCCACAGAGATACCTTACTAAAATGATACAAGTCCTAAACAATAGGTCTTGCATGGACCACCTCAAAGATTTATCACTATACTCAGTATCCTACAGAGTGCTTAGAGGTGACATGTCTGACATACAAGGCATCCTCTGACCTAATACAGATGGACCTAATGAACATCCACAAGTCAAATGGCATCAGAAATACTCAGTCCGGGTACTAACTGAATGTTGTGAGAGGTGGATATATATCACAGAGGCTACCACTGTTCCTGAACAGACTATCCATTCAAGTAAAACAAAGCTCATCCCTGTCCACATTCAAATGCAACTTGGATTTAAGGATGGGTAATAGAAAATGTACTCCAGGATTGCCTCTCATGCCACTAATGGATAGAGGCAGTTCAAATGCTGCATCCCTTACATGGGTCCCTTCAAATTATCTATAGTATGATCACATTTATTTTCACTAGGGCCAATATACAATTATCAGCCATGGGATAGGTAACACCTATCAGGAAATGTTAATTCAAGCACCAAAAGAGAAACTGGCTAAGCTTAAAATGTCCTCCAAGTGAGCCTATGTTGTGGTAGTAAATAGTTTTTAAAAATTGCCCTTTTTAGATTACTAAGTGCCTCTCTCACCCTCTGTCCTCCCAGTCTTCAACAGCTTCTGGCACCTCTGAAGAGTTATTGTATAGTGCAAAACCCCTTCACTCCATGTGGAGACATTTATCCCATACCCCCACTTAAATATACCAAATCCGAGATGATATGATACAAATTCAGGGAAAGGGAATATTTTAACATTACAATTTTTATAAGTTTGACAAAAAACAGAGTACACAGAATTACTGTACAAAATCTCTCTTTTGGACAGTATACAAACACACACACAATGTGAACTGAGTAGAGCTGTTGAAAAACTGATTCACCAGAGCCAAATATTAAATATCATAAATTAAGTGAGCCACAAGCAGAAGAGACACAAAATAAGCAAATCCAAATTATCATAACACCGATAAAATAAATCTGTACTAAGCATGCATTATGCAGGTAAACCACAAACCAGAAAACAGTCAAACAAAAGGATGTTTAGAGTATAGCATAGATATGGAACAAGATATAACAAAACATATCAAACTATAATGCAGGGAGTATGCAATTAATAAATAAAAACATTAGCCACTGGGAGGATAATATACTAAATAATCAGTATTTTATCCCAGTGGTGCACAACCAGCAGATATCAGGCTGCACATGGACCCCTCCGCATGGTATGTGTGGCATCCTCTGCCAGTTTTTCTTTCAAATAGTATTTTTGTCTCACTGCCTGCCAACCATCAACCCCCCCCATCAGATGTTATACTATCGGGGGAGTAGCCATCATCCAGGCAGCTAGCACTTTGGTGCTCTCACTGCCATCCATTCCAACAATTAGAGCTTTTTAATTTTTATGGCCTAACCCAACCCCTGGTAGTGACATTACTGCAAGGACTGCCCATACACCTCTGAATTTACATGAGTGTTCCACCATAAGGGCTATCACTACCAGCTTTGCTGAAATGCCCATGTCCTATGCACAGCTATTCCCTGCATCATGATAAGACTCCGCTCTCCAGATGAGGTTCTGTCATTGGAGCAGCAGCATGTGGTGGCGGGATCCACCATTCCTCCCTTCCAGGATGGGACTCCTATCCCCCTTGCCTGCACCACTGAGACCAAACTCAGGCTGCACTGGGTTTAGTCAGGGTCTAATCCCTGTAAAACACTGGCATAGGCTGTCCAACATCAACATCAAAGGAAATTGGTCTGTGATTTACTATTCATAAAACTATGATGCTTTATTCTGTAGATGTTAACTTTTCTCTCATGTTTTTAGTCTACCAGAATGCTTGCACATTTTGTGCCTTAGCTTCTTAAATCACTGTTTGTTTGAAAGTTAGCTGAATGCCAACTTTAGGAGTTAATCATCAAAAATGTGTACTAATTCTCATATCTACCTGTCTATACTTGTAAATATTCATCTTTGATGCCTTCTAGTTGTCCCTAAAGCCTTCCATCTGTAGTCAAATTGCCTTCACATTTCATAAAATGATTTCTTATAATAAATATTAAAATTCAGTGTTATTGAAACATGTTTTTACTATGTAAAATCACAATCCAGCTTTGACTGCAGATGGGACTAGGATTGAAAGCAGTCACATGTTATGAACATACAGAAAGAGGGTCTGCTACAAGCACTTGAGTCCCAGTCATTTGAATACTACTATCTTAAGCCAGTGACTTGAGTGCCTTGTATCACACATAGCCAGTCACAACACTCTTGAACTTGACTGCATGTTTTGGAGTGGTGTAGCAGTCACAGGGAGAGAGTGAAGCTGACACATCTCACCTTAACAGAAAAGCCAAGTTCAGGCAAGGTTAGTGCAGCAGTCATGGGAAAGGACTAGGAGGAGGAGGTGTGAGTGCAGGCTAAGGTTTCAAACAGTCATTGGAAGAGGGTGTGATTCCCGTGCACTGGCCCAGTAATCAAGGAGCCTCAATCCTCACCACTAACACCAGTGAGGGACATCCACATTGGGAGGATAACAAGTACACACACAGCAAAGTACATTTCCACTAAGAGCACACAGAGATCACAGTCAGTCTGGGGCTGGTTTCTCCCTTTCTCTCCAGATCCCCAATAAGACTCCCCACTGGCACAGCTACAGGGTACAAATCTCAGCCTAGTGGTCAAGCCAATACCTCCAGCACCCTTTCTGTCCAACCAGTGCTTTGTGTCCCTGCCCAAGTAGCTGACACACACACACACACACACACACACACATGCACACACACACTTTGAGATATGAGTTATATACAAACACACATACACTCCTGGGGAAGGCTGGCACAGGTTCTCCAGCTATGCCCCTTTCTCTCCAGACTTGAAATTGATAATAAACAGTACTGCTGACTTGTCTCAGATTACATAATTTTATCACTTCTCCTTTAGTTCCCACGCTAACAGAAACTCAAAATTTGCATTTCTTTGTAAGCTGCACCTGCCAGGAAACCACAACAATAAAAGACACTTTTACATGTGAAACCTAGTAATTATCTATGTCTTAAGACAATATAAAGAATTTCCCAGCCCAGACATCCTGTCTCCAAGCTTGAGATCAAGCACAGTTGTAAAATTCTTTACTTAACAGCTTTCTTCCAGCAGGGTGCACTGTGGTTACATTTTTGAAGCTCAGCACAACATATAGTTTAATCATAACATATAGTTCTCTTTACATTTGTAAAACAAGCCTGCGGATTAGATTAATATTTACAATGACATAGAATTATCTACAAAATTCTATCTGGCTGGGCTGGCAGCCTCTCGGTTTTTCACAGAGAGATTTAGGTTTAATGAAGCTGAGCTTTAGGTTTACGGAGGAGGAGAGACATTTGGGGTTAGGAAGCAATGGGGTTATTAGGCTTAGGGACTGGAAAGCAAGTTTAGGATTAGAGAGCAGGAATGGAGTTTTAGGGTTAGAGAATGATCAGGGACTTTAGCTTTGGGTGGAGGGTAGTGGTGTTTTAGGTTTGGGGACCAATCAGGACTTAATGGGTTAGGGAAGGAAGTACTCTGATTAGGCTTTGGGGCTGGGTGTGAGTTTTAGGGTTATAGTTAAGGTTCTAGTAGGGCTTGAAGTTCAATAAGGTCGGGAAGTAGGAGGACATAGGTAATTCACTAAGATCAAACTAGTGGGAGTTAGAGCAAGTGGCACTGAGTATGTGTGTTGTGAGCTACTAGCATGCTAGGACTTGTAATAGACCCTAGAAGCAGTGTTACAGTTGGACACAAGACCACCACAAGCCAATAGATTATCTTCAGCATACGTTGATGCTCCATTTCAGATGAAGTCAGACTTCCTGTATTGGTAGTGCTTTTTCCATTATTCATACAGTGTCATTCATACCATGCTGAGATTTTGTTTTTAATTAATAACAGAAGTTCCAGTTTAAGATTAAATGATGATTCTGTCCCTTGCAAGTTTTCTGAACATCTGTAACTTAGTGGAAGTCAATCATTCTCAGTATTAAGTCTTTTAACACTCACATTACCCAAAATTAGCAGGCACACAAAAAAAATGTAGCAAATAAGGACCTTCAGATATTCTAATTGACACATGCCCATGTTCATCTTGGTCCAGTCCTACATGATACTCTGAATCTTCTGCATAATAAAATATGTTTTTAAGTTCTGTGAAAGTAGCATTGCTCCATTTGTCTCACATTATTTGATTAAATGCATGCAAATGCTTACATCTCATCCAAAATTAAATCAGCATACTTTAGAAGTTTTGCTTTTACTCTTAATGACATGGGCAATTTGTGTGAATTTGTTTATATGGGGGGGGGGGTCAAAAGACATGGCCCATAAGCATAGATATAGCTAGTGATATGGGTCACTATTCCTAGCAATAAAGGTATGAAGTGTGTCGTGCACATCTGCACACCGCACAGAAACAATAAAATTGATTCACAGACTTATGATCTCTTGGTACAAATGGCAAATAGTCTGTCAAGGCTCAGAGAACTACTTCAGCCAACTGTAATTATCAGCAGCCTGATGAAGAGATTAAAACCTTCATGCATTACATTTTGTAAATCTAGCAAAAAAGATATGTCTGATTCTGTGAAATTTAAATATTTGTTTACTGTACTATAAAGCTAAAGCCAAGCAAATATGTCAAAACTTCCACTGAAAATGTATATTGTGGTCAAGGAATGTTATCAGTTCAGTAATGAATGGATTGTATTTTACGGATACCTCTAATAATGGTCAGTCTGTCTATTTGTTGCATATTGATTACCATTTAAATTAACATAACTAACTGCAGGTGACATTATAAAACAACACATGCAGCAGACATGGAGATGCTTGAGAACAATGAAAACTGAACAATTTAAAAAAGGCTCTGTTTGCAGAACAGATATTTTTTAAGGTAAAAACAGTTGCAGGAAATGCAATATTACACATATGCCAGTTGCAAAATGGGATGCTTAGTTTTCAAGTGCTCATACCCTTTCACAGAAGCACAGTTTCACAAATAATGTGTTTAAAGTATTGCATAAAAATGTGTCCAGAATAAGCTTGTGTTTTCAGCAAAGACTATTGAGGATGACAATATAGCACCACACTGAGGCTCCACCAAAAGATGCCACTTATTAGGCACTATATAGCTACATATATTTTTCAATTACCCTCGATAAATGCATTGATAATCCATTGACACTGTATAGATATTAGCTTTTGCATGTACAGTAAAAGATAAATTTGCGGTATCTCAGGTGCTGGCAAAAATGACATCATATTATGAGCATAGAAGAGGTTTGAATATCATCAGTGGTATCAAGTCAAATCAGAATGGATTCAGTTTACAGCTGTCAAAGTTATGCAGTATCACAGAAGACGGTGCAATGGTAGAAAAATCAGCAGGGTCTGATACCTTAAACTGCACTGCAAATCTTTGTGGTGATTCTTGCAATACATACAAATGCATTACCTATCAGGAAGCACTCGGCAGTCATGCTACAAAATGCATCAGCATTATAAGGTATGTCTTCACTGCTGTAAACGCCATCTGGCCCACTGTGTTTAATTCAGTCAACTTCAAAGAGTGCAACTGAGTATTTGAGATCAACGGGTTAAATACAAGAAATAGTAAAAACAATAAAAAAATGGATCTCAACAACAGAAACAAAAAACTCACTTATTTTAATGTAAATATAAACAGCAGAGCTTTCTGGAATAATCCCTTCTTCGATGCATATAAAACACAGTTCAAATACAGAGTTTTTAAAAAAGGGATTATTCCCGAAAGCTCTGCTATGAGTATTTGGAATGAAATAAGTGAGCTTTTTATTTCAGGTGTTGAGATCCAGTTTTTATTGTTTTTATCATCGTGTTTAATTAACAGCAATTCGGATCCTTTCTGGAAAATGTAGAGTCTGACTTCTAGGATGCACCAGTACTGTTGTTATGTGGTGAGCAGAGGCAGAGTGTTGAAGCAATTTGTTGGCCTATATTCAAATATTCCTACATTTTCAAGAGAAAATGCCATATTTAACTGTATTTGGTTCTGAGCCTTAGCTTCTGAGAGCAGTCATATGGTATCAGTGGGTAGAAGCAGGGTCTACTACAAGCATCCACGTTGTCTGAGATAGCCCTTCTTACAGACACCACTACTAATATGAATGTGCTAAATCAGATCTACATTTATTTATGCTTTGTTGAACAGGTTTGCCCCACTAGGTTTACAACTTCTTTACAGTAGAAATCCATGCTAATGTTCATGTTATCTAGTGAAAAACTGGCCAGGGCACTGGGGAAGAATCCCTAGTTTGCTTGACAGCGAGAGCTGGAGATCTTATTCCATTTGGGAAGATGGAGGGTATGGTTGCTTTCCCAGCATGGAAGAACAGAAGCAGCAAAAAAGCAGCAATCAGAAATGGATGAAGATGGTGAAAAAGGTAATACTGTCTTGACAGAAGTGGCGTCGACCACCCTTGAAGAGGGTGCTTTAGACATTACCACATTAATCCAGCAAAATGCAACATAACAACATAAATGCTATTTCCTCAAATGGAGTTGAGGATAACCACATGCATCCAGAATATATGTACTGGAGTTATCCGAAAAACAGGACAAGGTCTGTAAACAATTCCAAGTGAAAAAGGCAGCAGTAATGAGGACTGAAAACTGCTAAAACTATTGACAGGTATGTCGTTTGTGACTCATGCGGAGCATTAACTTTAAGTCACAATATCAATGTTCCTTAATTTATTTGGCAAGCGAAACTTTTTGTGACATGCCTTTTATGTCATTGGATTTGTTTGAAATTAAATTTAACAGAAAAAGAGAGCTTGTACCTTTAAAATGAGTATGCTTTTTTAATATTAGTATAATGAACAAAACAGTGGTTTTACAATTCAGAACTGATATGAATTCTGAACAGCAAATAAGAGTTAAAAGATATATGCAGTTCATCATGAGACTCTGTTAAAAAGAAAGGAGATGGAAGAAATTTGTGCACTGGAATTTGGGAAGTAGGGGTAACCTTACATGTGAAGGAATGAAAGCTGTAACATCAACTCTTGTTACCACAAATTAAATGTGAGGGACTTTGAAATGTTTCTACTATGGATCATCGAGTTTCAGTTAGTCACAGCTGTAGAGGCACTAAAACAGTGACTGAAACTGGAAGATGACATTGAAACAGCAGGACATACTTCAAAACTCTGAAAGATAACTGTTCTGTATGCAGACAGATACTCTGCATTTAGTACAGCTGTTGTTCCACGTAATGTGCATCCACCCTTCCGTCAGCCAGTACCAGAAGGAGAGGTCCCAATACTGCATCAGAATGATAATATGTCATCAGATGTGGAAGGCATAAATGGTCAAACATCAGATGTGTATCAAGAAATCCCTGCCATTGTGTGTGAAATGGTCTGTAGTGAAAAAAGGAGGCCTAATCTCCTAATAGAAATCAAATGATATCTAAGGGAATGGCTAGCCAATGGCCATTTGAACTGGACATGTGTTGATAAGAAGACCACACAGTGTTATGGTCATGCCATCATAATTGGCAGCCGGTGTTAAGTAACTACTGAGAACTATTGCCCATCATCATACACCTCATCCGGGAGAGGTAACTGCTGCATGTTTAGTGCAGGTATTTAGGCAGAAGGGCAATAACACAAGCAACACACCAGCAAGGATCGTGGAGAAATGTGCACAAACAGTCAATGAGGAAGCAGTACAGCAGCTTCCATATAGGAAGGACCTCTACCAGCCACTTATTCAGTATGCCATGGTGTAAGAACAATACAGCAGCAGCATCACACTCCTTCCATTCTATTTACATTTCTACATATTTACAACATTTACAATATTTTAAATATTTCACATCTTCAGTTTCACAAACTTTAACATTTTTCATTCAATTCCAACATCTTTTTCTTCACTGGATCATAGGATCATAGGAAGTTACTTGGCCATTGGCCCTGAGGCCCTTATAAGCCTAGCCAAGTGTTTAGTCCATGTTTAGACAAGTCAGCAGCCAAAGCAAGTCATCACTCCTATTTGTATTATACAGAAGTGCATTACATCTTCTTTTCTACAACACCCATACAGATACCATCAATATGTTATCCCATTTGTCAATTTCACATTTTTTTATATTTTCCATACAATATTATATCCTTGTTTATATGTGAAAAACCTTCCCACTTATACTTGTTTTGAAATTTTTTTTCCAAAAAAATTAAATTTTTTACATTCCAAAAAATGCTTTGCTGTTTCTTCTTCATTAGAATCTTTACATTTTCTCTCCTCCTTTGCTTGATATTTCATGCTTTATTTATAGGCAACTTATCATAAGATCAAAGGAGGTTACTAGGCTAACAGCCTTAAATCCTTTTTAAGCCTAGCCATTCATGCCCCAATTTTCCCAATTATCAAGGCTCGTGAGCTAGAACCACTTTGGTATATGCTTGTGCCTTAGGATATCTGCAAACTACCCCTGCTCATAAAAGCAACAGGTGACAAGCCAAAGGTGAATTTGATTTCCCATCCATTGGTCAAACTATGTTTGGATGCGCTTAGGCAAGAGCTTTGTTTCACATGAATGGGGAGTCTGTTCCAGAGAAGGAGTAATGTCTCAGACACATACCTGCCCTGCCAACATGTCTTGTTAATGTCACATATCGGGTTTAGATCCTTTGATTGGGTAATTCTACTGCTTTGTTTTGGAAATGTGTAGCAGATTCATCAGGGCTGGATTGGAGAATGCTTTCTGTTAGGCATAGATCACCCCTCAGTAGTCTGTGGGAGACTGAATGCAGGGACACGGCTTTGAGGCAGTCCACATAGGATATATTATTTACAACCTGTATTCCTTTAGTGAGAAACCTCTGTGGCTACTCCAGCTGTTGAAATACCTGGTCAGGTACATGCTGAACGGTGCATTGTACTTGATTATATGTCTAATGAGGGCTGAGTAGAGTGGGATTATGATCTTCTTATGTCTAGATCCCATGCCTTTACTTATGAGTTGCATCACATGGAAGGATTTTTTCACCACCATAAACACATGGTGATCAAAGTTGAGATTACTGTCAACCTGAGTTCCCAAGTCCCTTATCACCTCTGAGGGGAGTATTATCAATGCTGTAATTTACAGGGGTGGTCATCTTCCCAAATGGTATAATTATGCATTTTTTGCATTGAGTTTTAGGCCATGGTTCTGTCACCAGTTATTTGTCTGTGTCAGGCCTTTCTGGAGGATAGCTACACCTTTGGGAGATGATTACACCCAGCTTGCAGTCATCAGCAAATTCATCAACAAAGACCCTGTACATTTGTCTTGACCTCAGCAAAGTATTTTCCAAGCAGGAGTGATCCCAGAAATGATCCCTGTGGGACACAACTAGTAACAGGCCCCTTGTTGGAGGTGGATTCCCAAACCCTAGCTTCATGTGTCCTATCTATGACCCATTTAGCTATCCATTGGTTGTCATAAGGATTTATGCCTAAATTTGTGAATTTGTCTATAATACCCAATTGAGGTATAGTGCCATATGCCTTTGCCAGGTCAAGACAAGCAGTATGTACCATTTTGCCCTCATCCATGGTTCTAATGACCTTCTTGAAAAAGTCCACCAAGTTTAGTAGGCATGACTTGTCCTTGACGAAACCAAACTGGGATGGATTCAGTGTTTAAAGATTCCCTGTGTCTTTGTTTATCAGGTCCATGATAATTATTTCCATGGCCTTGCACATAAGACTAGGCAAAGTTATGGGACTGTAGTTCCCTGGGTCTGTTAATGGTTTGCCTTTGTGTAGAGGGATGACTGTTCCAGTCCTCAATTTCCTAGGAATGAAGCCTGTCTGAAGGCTGTGGTTGAAGAGATATTCTAGTGGGTCTGACAGATCATGTTTCAAGTTATTTAGTTGGCATCCTGGGATATTATATGGACTCATTGTTGCTATGTTTTTAGCTCTGCAGAGTGCAGTGAGGACTTGTTCTTTAGTGATAGCTGGGGAGAAATAGTAGAACGTATTTCCTAGGGTGAAACTGGGGGTGATGGGTGGTGGGTGGTAAAATTGGAACAAAATTTATCAGCCAGCAAATCTGCAATATCCTCCATTTCAGTATAGAAAGTTTCATTTACTATTAGTTCAGCACACTGTTGGGTGTTCCCTTTAAGGTTGAGCACATAACTGAAAAATGGCTTATGGCTATCCTTAACCTGGGAGGTTATTTTTGCCTCAAAGTTGCCTTTGATCGACATGATTAGTTCCCTGAGTTGTTTGTTGAGACTGATTAGGGAGTTTTTGCCTTTTGGGGATAGCACTTCCTATTTTTGGACAGGATTTTCTTTCTTTTATTGTACAGCCCATTTATATTGGGAGTCCACCATGGAAGCTTGTTTTTGGAGTTTGCCCTAAATTTATTTTGGTTTGATATTGCTGTTTCTATACAGTTATTTACATGCTTGTATAGGGTTTCCGTAAACACTTCCACATAGGCCACTGTGTTCTCTGAGTTTGGTGGGGGTTGGAATTTAGCTATCCCATCGCTTAATAGCAGATAGTTAGCCTTGGAAAATTCTTACAAGTTCTGGGGTTTGATGGTAGTTCAGCCTTTGTATTTATTTCAAGGGTGACTGCTTTGTAATCTGATCTACAAGGAGGTGGTGCAACTTTCCCTCATATTTGTGAGTACAAGATCCAGGATATTTGCACCCCAGTAGTGTTCCAGGGAGTTTGCATTGACAAAATTCAGGAATTTTTGAACCTGCATGTTATTGATTGTGTATGTATCTCAGTTTATGGTGAGATAGTTGAAATCAGCCATGAATATGGTGTTGAGCTGACTTCTGAATGACTCTAGTACATTCAAGTATGTGATACGATTATCTTGGGTCATAGATGGGACCTATAACTAGCAAGGATATGGTATTGGACTATACCTAAAGTTAGTTGGACATGGAGTAACTCAAGCATGTCATATCATTTGACCAATCTTGAGGTGTGCTTACTTTTTTGAAGATTATTACACCTCCACCTCTTGCCCTTTCTTGTGCAGTCTAAATGTTTGGAAGGCATTATAGCCTTGTACTGCCAGAGACTTTTGTGGCTTTAAACCATGTTACAGTAACTGCACAGATGTCAACACTGTCCAGGGTGAGGAGCACTTCAGGGGAGTGGAACTTCTTGTTGAGACTCCCAGCATCGAGCAGTAACACCTTTAGTTTATCTTGTGTAGAATTGCTATGCTGGAAGATTTGCCAAATTGGCATTACCTTAAAAGGCACTATGAGGTGAATAATGTTTTGGCTGATAACAGAAAGCCTAGTGGGGTCAGGTATAGACCATCCCTGGCAGAGCAGTGTGGTCTGTCGATCCTGTCTTCTCAAGCTGACAAATACTGGACCTTTTAGAATGACAACAGTAATTATGCAAATTGTTAAAGTCAACCATCTTCTTTATATTGTGGCATCATCCTTGGAGAAGGTAGAAGGCTGTGCAATGCTAGATTCATACCTGCCAGGAATACATAATCTGAAAGCTCCATCATGTCTCTGTTCATACAGTCCAGGGAGGTACTTCTCAGATCATTAACAACCACATGGACTATGACAGAGTCATACTGGTACTTGTGGTTTGATGTCTTGAGTGCATGTGTGATCTGGCAGATCTTTACCCCTGACAGGCAGCTGACTGTAACTGTCTCCTTGCTCATCCTGGTGAGGGGGGCATCAGTGTGTCTCACAACAGAGTCTCCAATCACCAATACACTCAGCTGTGTCGTAGTTTGCCTTAAGGACTTAGAGGTTGAGACATTGTAAGATGTGGTTTAATGTATCCTGGGGAATATTATCTTTTTAGAGTGTTGCCTTTGTAAAAATGTTTGGAAGGTTGCTGAGGGCAGTGTATGGGAGGTCTTTGAGGCTTGAGTAGATTGCATTTAGGATCTTCAGCTTGTGTGAGGTCATGTGTCCATAATAGGTATAGTGTGTGTGTGTGTGTGTGTGTGTGTGTGTGTGTGTGTGTGTGTGTGTGTGTGTGTGTGTGTGTGTGTGTGTGTGTGTGTGTTACTGGCAACCTGTTTGGAGATATAAGTAGACTGACACAGTATGTGAGAGCTTTGCCTCCAAAGACATAGTGTAATTACATCCTGGTGTACTGTGTCAGTCTGCTTAAGAATAAGGTGGTTCTCAGTAAACATGAAACAATTGCTACATTATCTCAAGATGCCCATTTCTACCAGACTGGCTGCAGAGATGGTAGCAAAGTGTACATCCATGGCTGTGGATCCTCTTTTTTGCGATCTGTGAGGTGCAGTGCAATTGGAGTTTGGAGTTTTTGGACTGAAAGCAAAGGCCTAGGATTTTTTTTTTAAACAAGAAACATCTTTATTAAATTATCATTTAAGACATAGGCAATCACACATTTATATAAATTAAAACAAATCATATTGACATATTTTTAGTTGCAAACATAATACATCACTTATAATCTGTCAGTCATTGTCAGTCAAACATTACATAGCTCATTCAATTCCTGCCTTCCCTTAAACCTCATTACTCCTACAAAATATTCTGCATGTATTGTTCCCATAATTCCAATTTTTTTCTATGTAATTTGCTCCTCCTCTTTTTTAAAGATCCCACTTCCAGATGTTTTCTCTTTGTTACTATATTCACTCCTTCTAGTACAGGTGGTTTAGACATTTTGTAGTAGTAGCTTTTTTGTCAGCCACCAGAATTAAACTCAGCAAGGCATTTCTATGTCTAGGGAAAACCGATTCTGTATCACAGCTCAAAAAATAATTTCCTGAGTTACACCAATTACTCACCCATTATTTCTGATGGAGTAATCTGCAGGGAATATTTTAAGACTGCCATCTCATTACACTCAGAAAATATGCTCCCAATTACCTCTTTCTTCCCCATCACACCTACAACATTTGCAATCTACCTGAAGAAAATTTCTTTGGAGTCAGCTTGGGGTATAAAAATGCCTATGCAAACACTTTCAAGCAACAATCCTAAATCTTCTAGACTTTGTTGCATATTTGGAAGCCATGCATATACTCTCCATTGTTTCTTTGTGAATTGCTTATCCATTCTCTCTTCCTAATCATTTCTAACCTCCTATGATTGATTCCTATAGTTACCATGCAATATATTATATGCCTTATTAATTAACAGCAGCTCTATTCTAGATTCTACTAAAAACTGTATCAGTGCTGGTCTTTCACTTAAAATCCCCCTTCTTATTTCTCTTTGCCTATACTCTGATATCAATTATTGATAGGGAAGGGAATCTCTAGCCTGCAGTCCAATCAAATTCTTCGCCTCTTCCCATTATATTACTTTACCGCTCTAATTATTTCTCCCAATACCTTGGTTCCGTTACTAGTTTTCTCCTGTAAATCCCAACTCTGCATTGTCCCTCATATATCCTAATTGCAGTCATCCCTATCGGCAGAATCTCCCTTCACCAGACCTATGTTGGCTTAGTTCTTAGAATACTTTATGAATATAATATTATGTGTGGTTATTGTTATTTTCCTTAAGGATCTGCATCCAAAATCGCATTCTCTCCTTGTTTCTTGAGCTTCCCCCTATCTCATCATCACCCTTGTCCACTCTGTAGTATAGCTTTCTGTTTGTGCTATATAGAGGATGCTTAACCATGTAGCTCTGAAATACCCATTCAAATTAGATAATCCCAAACCACCTTGTTCTATTTGAAGGATCATTTTATCCCACTTCACTCTTGCCCTCTTCCCCTCCCAGATAAAATCATTCAACTCTTTATTAATTGCAATTCACAACTTCTCCTCTGGCTGATAAAAATATGCCTAATGTGTATAAAACTAAAAATATTTCACTACTTATGTCTTCCTATCCATATCCATAAAAAGAGGTTCCAGTTTTCTCAGCTGTTATATTATCTTTTGTTTAGACTCTTCCCACATATCCTTAGCTGCCATAACAGAATTCTTTTTAATTCATACTCCTATGTATTTCATTTTATTATGTCCCCTTAAATAAAGTTATCGCTAAACCAATTCATGTGTGGGTACTTAGTTTACATCTATCAACTTTTTTTTATTTTCATTAATTTTGTATCCTAAAAAGATTTGAAACTGTCTTAGAATGTTCCACAACACTGAAATATCCTTTTCTGGTTTTATCAGGAATAAAATAATATCATCCGCAAATAATGACGACTTTTCTTGATTAGCATACCAAATATGTCCTTGAATTTCAGAATCCCTTATTTTCTTTGCCAATGATTCTAAATAAAATGCAAATAGCAAAGAAAAAAAGAGAACACTCCTGCCTGGTTCCTGTACTCAAACAGAACTTATGAGAGAGGTCCCCAACTTTAATTTTTGCCTCTGATCCCTCATATATCCTCCTAATCAACATTATAATTTTGTCAGAAAATGCAAATGCTTCATTGCCCTACTCATAAAATCCCAGTTTACTCTATCAAATGCTTTTTCTGCATCAAGACCTGCCAACAACAGTGGTATTTTCTTACATTCTACTTCTCTTGGGATCATCATTTTTAACCCAAACAATTAAGGGACTCCAATACTGACCATATGCTTAGCTTTCCACTACCAATTAGTGTAGATGTGTTTTCTATTAGAAATGTTATTTCCAAAAACTGGGACATTATTACGAGCTGCAGAGAACTTGCTTCAGCTCTGGGCAACAGCCCAAGCTTTTCTTTAAAAAAAAAAAACAGAACTCTTCGTAGCTCTTTTGAAAAGAATGATAAACCATTTTTGATTAAAGACTCTGAAAATAAAAACAAGCCCTCAGGTATTCTCTTGTGGTGGCTGTGTCACATGTAAACACATTCGAACAGGAACAGAATATTTTTTCAAGCATTGTAATGTTAAAGTGCTTTTTCGCAGATATTATGACTGCCAAGGTAGTAATGTTATTTATGCTGGTATTTTTGTCACGTGAATTCTTTTATGTTGGCAAAATATACAGGAAATTATCAGACCGGATAAAAGAGCATTTAGCAGCAATCAGACATAATGATCAAAGGAATGCACTAGGTAAACACAGTTCACTTTGTAATGGGTTTCAAACTTTTAAGTTTATTTTATTGGAACAACTTGATTCTTTTTTAGGTGACAGCAAAACTCTTTTAGAAGTGCGAGAATTGAAATGGCAGCTGCTTCTGAATACTGAAGCTTCCCCAGGCATTAATGAAAACTTGAATATTGAATGTGCTTTGCGATGGTGCAGGTGAATTCCACCTACTGCATTACACATCTGTTTATCATTGGTGACTGTATTGTTTTATTTTGCTACGTTGCTCATACAGGATGCTTATTGGTTGCTGTTGTTTTAAAAGAGAGGCACAACAAGGCTTTATTTCATTCCTTGTTTTTTATGATGAAGTTCTTATATCTGTTAAAGAATGAAAACGCTCAACACCTGTTTGGCTCAGTTCTCTAGTTCCAGGTCCTAGAAGGTTGTTAGCTATTTAGTTGTTCTTCTTTGCTATTCTCTGAGATAAGATTTTCCTCCAATTATAACTAATGGGATACAGAGCAGCAGCCAAACTTGACTCTGGTAGCCAGTTACTTTTTGATCTTACCACCCATACAGTCCCACCTGATCTGTTGAGTGTGATCCAATCTTTGGCGGATACAGCAGCTAAGATGCAGGACTTACTATATAGATGTTACATTTTATGAACCAACATGGATTACATTCTCTTAATGGGTAAAATAGAATTTTCAATAATAATTTGTTCTTGGAATTTTTAAATATGGATGACAGCAATAATCCGTTCCTACTTGGTAATGACTTGCATCAACTGCCTGTATCAGTACCGGCTGCTAATAATGCAAACGGTGACTTAGACAGCTGTTGTTCACTGATTTTTAAGTTGGAAAGACTGCTTACAGTTTTTAAAAATATAGAATATGATAACTATTTCCTTGTTAGCTGTTTACAGTACAATATAGTACCACAAGGGCTAAGTTGTTACAAATACCCTACAGGACAACAACAGACTCCACGTTCTACAAGGAGCTTACTAAAATTTATAATGATGCTGGACTACAAGCTTTGAGAATTTTAATAAAGAACAGCCAAGAAAAAAACAGAGAACCTGACAAAAAGAAATTATGGAGCTGCATTCTGTGACTTTACAACATCCGGACTTTGCACAGCACCAGCATTTCTTTGATGTGATTAATCCAAGAATTACTAGGCATGTGGCCACCCTTATACATCGTAAAAGACAAAAACTACAGCATGACCTACAATAATATCGAAGCCGGACTGCACACTCTCTTAAAAATTAGCAAGTATTTAAACTACAGAAACAAAATTTCGGGACAGTAAACACAAGTGACTATGCAGCCACAGCTGTGGGTGGGAATCAGCAAAAGTTTGTAACATTGGATAATAATTATCACCCTCTTCCTCCTCTAGTGTTACAGAGGTATCAGAAACTGCTGCTGCCTTACCTAATGTTCAACAAAACGTTTTCTATCCCCAAACCACAGGGGCCCTTTGAACAGGGTACTGACACCACAGAGTCACTGACAAGGGAGGGGATGTGGCAGAGGGAGAGGATGGTCTCAAGCATAAACCATGAATACCAGCAGCAACTGGAGAAGAATGACCAATCAGTACAGAGTGTTTGGCAGAAATTAATTCTACAGTGTTCAATCTTACTGACAGACATTTTAGAGATGAACACTTGCAAGTCCTAATCAGAGGCTATACATTTATACTGGCACAAAGGGTTGATATCCCAAATTTGCTTTTAGACCTTAGACTATTTGAGAAAATTAAATCTTAAAGTCCTTCATGATAATGATACAGATGAACCCTCCAACACCTATGATCTGAATTCTCTTAGAAGGAAAAGTATTTATAACCCTGCACTTCATAACACACTGCAGATTTTTAATGTGACTATGACTTGTGTGCACTACTTAAGGACAACAAACATTGTACGTGGTTTAATTTGATCATCACTGAGTTTAAAGCTTTGCAGGAACTTAGCCTTGATAAAAGTTCACACATTATGAAAGCGGACAAGGGAACAGGGATGGAACAGGGATTGTGCTTATGGAACAGGATGTGTATATTTCTAAGACTGAGGTTACCTAGATTAACAACGAATTCTGTAGACTGGTAGATCTTGATTTTATTTATAACAGTTTGAAGAGATTGATCACTTATTGCTTGATCTGGAACACAATAACTGTCTTTCTCTTGAAGATTATAATTTTATACATATTCCTAACCCCAGTCTATGCAGGTTATTTGGCATACCTAAAATGCACAAGTATGCTGTTAACCCTCCCCTTAGACTGTGTCTAATAGAAAAACTAAAACAGAAACGATTGCTGAGTACATTGACTCAGTGCTGAACCCTGCTGTGCAAGCTACTGCATTTTATTTACATGATTCTTGGTCATTTCTCCACCAACTATTCCTGCTGGATATCATAGACTCAAACTGGATGTTAGTAACTATGGATATTGAATGTTTATATACTAACATTCCACACATAGAAGGTCTAGCACTGATTCGCCTTTTTGACTGAACATACTACATTCTCTAGTGCTAAAATAGATACTATTTGTAAACTTGTTTCCATGGTCCTGTGTAACAATTTCTTCCACTTTAATGGAAAAGCCTATCAACAGATGAGGAGTTGCCATAAGAACAAAAATGGCCCCTGCATATGCTAACTTAGTTTTGAGTGCATTGGAAATGCACACTTTGATTCATTTGCCTGGTTTTAACAAAACTAAAATGTATCATCATTATAATGATGATATCTTTTTTATTTGGCAGGGGACCAGAAGTGAACTGCATTCATTTATTTGGACTCTGACAGCACTGATTTGTCTTAATTTTGTTATTTCAGGGTATGGTTCTACTGTCCAGTTCCTGGACATGGAGATCACTCTGGTTGCTGACTCATTGGAATGGAATGTGTTCCACAAGAAAACTTATAGAAATAATTTTTTAGACTTCACTAATCAAGACCCACATTTTATAAAAGTGAATATTATTAGGGGTCGGTTTATTAGGCTGTCTTGCTTAATAAGTAATAATAATGTTTTCCTGTAAGAGTGTAATTTTCTTAAGGAGTTATTTATACACAGAAACTATCCAAGGCAGCTTGTGAAGAACATTTCTGCTGATATTTCTCTAACACATACAAACAAATTCAAACTATCCTTAGATTTGGCTTTGAACCTAAACAATTAAGGGACTCCAATACTGACTGTAGGCTTAGGTTTCCACTAACAATTAGTGTAGACATGTTTTCTATTAGAAATGTTATATCCAAAAAATTAGACATTGTTATGAGCTGAAGAGAACTTGTCTCAGCCCAAGCTTTTCTTAAAAAAAAATAGAACTCTTCGCAGCTCTTTTGAAAACAATGATAAACCATTTTTGATTAAAGGAAAACTCCACCGTAGAACTAAAAAAAAATCAGTTTTTGTTCACTCTGTCTTTGTTTCCTAACCTATTTTAACACCTCAAAATCACTCTAAGTGCTTTATTTGTAATTTTAGCCTGTTTTCCACAACATGGCTACCAATGGGGCTTGATGTATCAAAGTGATCTTGCTCTCCCTCAGCCCTTTCTCTTTCCCATAATGCTTTGCATAACTCATGTCAGACATAAGGAAATAACTATGAATTCCCATGCCATTGACATATAATGGGATTTGTGTGAGTCACTGTTATCTTCTTTACCATCTGTAAAAATACTGCTTCTTTTCTGTCTCTAATCACCCTCATTTATGTTTGGCTCAGACCTTGTTTTACACTATACTTAGAAGTTATCCAGCTAAAGCTAGAAAAGCAACTAAATTGCAGGCCTTTGTTCAGGGCTTTCTTTTGTAGTCCAAGAGGAATTGATTCTGCAACAGTCTCTCAGTGCAGTGGCAGTTTTAACACCTCTACAGTAGTGTGTGGGGAGGGGACTATCGATTCCTCTTGAACTACAAAGGAAAACCCTGAACAAAGGCCTGCAATTTAGCTAGTTTTCTGGCTCGACATTCCCTGAATGCTGGAATAACTTTACTCTTCTTCTGTCTGCTGTACAGTAAGTAATCATTTTCCACAAGCACTGTTCTGTCTCCCACTTTTAGTGCTTTGTCCTTGCCACAGTTTTGTCATAATCAACTCTTTCTGCTGGTAGGATTGCATCTTTATTAGTAAAGGTCTGAGTTGCTTTCTCATGGCCATGTTTGGAGCATACACATGATGTGCACTTTCAATTAAGAACTCCTGCTGTGGAATACGAGTTCAGTTGTTTATTTGTGTTTTCATAAAATTAATATAGCCTGTAACTTCCAGTTTCTCTGGTACAGCAGAAAATCGCAGGTTTCCCTATTTGCTCTGTCCTCTAATTCTATAATTTTTTTTGAAACAGCTCTTCTTAAGCAGTTTCATATTCAGCCAGCCTTTTCTTCATTTTGTTATCTGATTTTTGCAGTTTTGTCAGCTCATTGGGATATCTGTTTAAAACGTCTTTCATGTTCTAGCCTTTTGTTATTTGGGTTAATATACACTTCTTCAGTTTTTCATTTATTTTAATCAGCTCTGAGCAGATTTGACTTATTTTTCCTCTGGATTACTGGAAGTCATGTCTTGTACCAAAGCTGGAGCTTAAACTATTTTTTGCTGAATAGATGCAGGATTTTTCTCACCCAGTGTTCTCTTCCCCTTTTTTGATTGACTTTCTTTTGTGTTCTCTGAATTTATTTTTTGCTGGCATCCAGACAGTGCACTGACCAAGCAGATACTAAAATTTAACCAAAAAGATAAATTCACTGGCTCTCTTTTCTGAGTTTCTGTTTTCACACTGGGAGAGCTGAAATTAAACTGTTACACAGTGTGTAGCCATCTTGGAAGTCTTGAGAGGACTAGGATTGATCTAAAACAACACTCCTGGGGTAATGCTTTACAGCAGGCAACAGCAGGCAAACAAGCTGCTCTACACTCAGCTAGATACTTGATAAAATTGCAGAGGAAGTTTTACATGGAAAATTAGAACTCTATTTACCTGTATCTATACAGGTCACTGCAAACCACCGCTGCACAGCTCAGCACAGTTTGTAGAAGATGTGTTAGAGAGGAATTCAATCAGTAAACAGTAAAAATGCAGTATAATTAAAATGCTGAGATCCTTCAGTAATTTACAGTTAATTATCTCACTATTGTGAGTGGTACTACAAGACAAAGGTTCCCAGACTAAGTAAAATGCAAACAGTAAAAAAGCAGTAGAAATTAAATAAATGAGGCTCAGATCCTGCAGCAACTCACAATTTTCCCACTACTGTGATGGACACTATAAGACTAAAGTCAAAGACTAACAGTTGACTTTTGGTTAAACAAGGAATAATTCAGGAAAGTACAACAACACATAATTCAGATTAACACTCTATATTACAGTGTACAGTAGTTGAAATGGGACTATATGAAAGTGAGGATAACTTGAACTTTAAGAGGTTAATGGGAGCAACATCAGTTTATAAACTTTTATAGATTAACTGATAGTAATATTCACAAACATCTCCAGTCTCATAGCTATCTTCAAATATTTCCCTTCTGTTTCTTATTGATTTTTAACTTTGCTTATGATCTTACAATATTACCACTATTTCTCTAGTATCATGTTATACCATTCCCTTCTGTTTTAACATCTAAGTCTATTCCATAACATGGGCAGTCTCTTGGTCATGAACCTGTCCCTCCAGCACGTTCTGTTGATTGTGGTAATGAGGTTGAGGTCTCTGGAGCATGTGGTGCAGAGGGATTGGGATTTCTTTAGCTGTAGCACTTCTAACAGAGCTGGGTCAGACATGGCTTTGTAAATCAAGCAGAGATCATCTCTAAGTAGGAGATATGAGATAGAGAAGAGTTGGAGTTTTTTTGAGTCTGTCCTTAAAGGACAAGTGTTTAAGGCCTAAGATCTTCTTTCTGAGGTACTTTTGTGGCCTCTCCAGTTGTTGCAGGTGTCTAGTGAGGTACATGCCAAACAGGCCATTGTACTTGATGATTGATCAAATGAAGGAAGAGTAGAGGGAGACAATGACTTCTTTCTTCCTAGATGCAAAACCCCTAGTAATGAGATGTGCCACATAGAAGGGCTTTCTGACCACAGCGGCAGTGTGGTGGTCAAAAGAGAGGTTGCTGTCAACCTGTGTTCCCAGATCTCTTATAATGCCTTCTGTGTTCAGTGGACTACCATTGATGTGGTAGTTCATGGGAAGTGTGTTTTTCCCAAAGGGGATGACGACACATTTTTTGGAATTCAGCTTAAGTCCATGGTTCTGACACCAGTCGTTGGTCTCAGTGAGGCCTTTCTTTAGGATGTCAACATCACTTGGGGAGTTAAGAATAGCTCCCAACTTGTAATTATCTGTGAACTTTGTCAGCCAGAATGCCTTCACGTTGGCCTGGACTTCTGAGAAGTAGATACCAAACAGGAGAGGACCCAGGACTGATCCCTGTGAGACTCCACTCATGACTGGTCGACAGTCTGAATTGGAGTCAGCTACTTTCACACTGTGGGTTCTATCTGTGAGCTAGTTTGCAACCCATCTAGTGATATAGGGGGTTGATGCCTAGCTTAGTGAGTTTTTTTTATGATTCCTGAGTGAGGAATGGTATCAAAGGCCTTGGCCAGATCAAGGTAGGCTGTATGAACCATCTTGCCTTCATCCACAGCTCTGGTGACTGACTCAAAGAAGTCGACCAAGTTGAGCAGGCATGATCTACCCATCACAAAACCAAACTGTGTGGGATCCAGAGTTTGGAGATTCCCTATATCCTTGTTTATTAGGTCCATGATGAAGCTCTCCATAGCTTTGCATATCAGACTTGTCAGGCTAATGGGGCAATAGTTCCCAGTGTCTGTAGTCGCTCTTCCTTTGTGGAGAGGGCTGACTATAGCAGTGCACCATTCATTAGGGACAAATCCTGAAGTGAAGCTGTGATTGAACAGGGAACACAGGTGAGGTGCCAGTTCACAGCCAGGGATATTGTCAGGTCCCATAGAAGCTGTATTCTTGCCCTTGGACAGTGCTGTTTTAACCTGTACAGAAGTAATACTGGGTGTCTGGCAATCTACTGGTATTGTGATTGGTCCTTTGTGGGGGGAGGGGTAAAGTTGGCACTGAACCTGTCGGCCAGTATATTGGCAATATCTGTTGGCTCAGTATAGGAGGTACCATTGTGCAGTAGCTCAGAGCAAATCTGGGTATTGCCATAGAGGTTCTTTACATAACTATAGAAGGCCTTGTGGTTGTCTCTACTACCTGCTGCAATTCTGGTTTCATAGCTAGCTTTAGAGGATTTGATGAGGGATCTCAACTTTATGTTGAGGCTGATAAGGGAGTTTTTCCAGTCTTGGGACTTCACATTATTCTGCATCAGTTTCCTCCTTCTGTTGTAGAGTTTGTTTATGGCAGGGGACCACCAGATTGGCTTCCTTTTTTTGGAGGAGAGCATCTTGGTTCTATAGGGTATGGCAAGATCCATGCATTTGTGTACGTGTTGGTACAGTGCATTGGTGTATGATTCGGTGGTCATGCAACTATTCTCCATTTGCATGGGTGCTGTGAAGTTAGCCACCTCTGTTCTTGTGAGCCCAAAGTTAGCTTTGGAGACGTGTTTCATGGTGGTTACCTTTGTAAGGGGGTAGGAGGGATGTGGGTTTCCAAGGTGATTAGTTTGTGGTCGGATCTAACCAGGGAGGAGTTGACTATTGTTGTAGAGCAATGGTCACCCATGTTAGTAATTATCAGGTCAAGGATGTTGCTACCTCTAGTGGTGGTAAGAACGAGCTGGTCCAGGGCATTGGAATTAATGAATTCCAGGAAACATTGGACAAGTGTATTGGTACATGAGTAGTTTTCCCAGTTAATTGAGGGGTAGTTGAAGTCACCCAATATGAGAGTGTTAGGTTGGACCCTAATATTCTCCAGGGTGCTTAGGAACGTGGATTGAATGTCTTGGGACATGGTTGGGGACCTATAACAGGTTACGACCTGAATTGCTGTCTTACCCAATGTTAGCTACACCTGAAGTATCTCTAATGGATTATGTTGGGCTACCAGTCTGGAGGTGTGTGCATCCTTTATGAATATGGAAACACCACCACCTTTGGAGCTTCAGTCCAAGTTCTGTGGCCGAAAGGTGTGGAATGAGTTATAACCTGGTAGTGCAGGGGTGCTTTCTGTTGCCTTGAACCAGGTCTCTGTTACAGCACAAATGTCGATGTTCTCCATTTTAAGCAGTGCTTCGAGTGAGTGCATTTTGTGATTTAGACTTCTAGCATTGAGCAGCATGACCCTCAGATTGCATTTGTTTGTAGCTGTTACAGTGGTAATTTGGTCTTTGGAATGCCACCTTAAAAAGGCACTATAGGGGTGACAAGGTCCTTGGCCAGTATCTAGAAGCCCAGGGGTGACAGATGCAGGCAATCTCTGGCAAAGCATCAATGTCTGTCAATCATGTCATCCCAGGCAGACAGATACTGGATCCCCTTAGAATGACACCAGAAACTTAGCCAATTGTTGAAATCAATCATTTTCTGCTTGTACTGTGGTATCATTCTGGGTGATCGTAGGATGCTGCTCAGGACTAGGGTCGTACCCGCCTGGGCTACATAAGCCAAGAGCTCCTCCATGTCTCTTTTCATGTAGTCCAGGAGGTACGTCTCAGGTCATTCACACCCAAATGTACAATGACAGAGTCATATTTGTACCTGTTGTTGAGGGACCTGAGTGCATGCATTTTATGTGGTGGATCCTGGCACCTGAGAGGCAGCTGACTGTTACTTTCTCCTTATTCAACTTAGTGAGTAGGACATCAGTATGCCTCACTATTGAGTCACCTATGACTAGTGTGCTGGGCATGCTGTTTTGCCTTAGGGGCTTTGGTTGAGTGGCACACTGCTTAGGAGAGTTGCTCATGATTAGTGTTGTGTTGTGGTGGTCAAGTGCTTTTCTGCCTTGGAGGTCTCTGCTGTTTGGGTAGATTTTTATTGAGAGCCTCCACGAAGGTAGGTGTATGGTTTGTGTTTTTATGTGAAGGCAGTGCTGGTGTGTGTTCTGGAGGGCTATGTGTCCTATGTGATGTGGTGCAAGTGTTGACCTTCTCCTCTTGACCAGCTAGTCCGGTCTTGGCTGGAGAGTGTGAGTCTTCCAGTTTGGATATATAAGTGCATCTCTCACAAGTCTGAGTGTTGGGAGGTAAGAGGAGAGGGTTGTCTGTGTAAATGAGACAGTTGCTACATTGCCTCAGGATGCCCAAGTTCACCAGGTTAATAGGAAAAAGCACAGGAAACTGACCTTTCGACATGCCTGGAGGGGTGGGCATTAATAATAAGTACTGGAGCTGTTAGGTGGGATAGGTTCCTGACCCAGAGACTCCCCAGACTCTGGAACCTATGAACCTATGAACATGTAGTGCTGGTAGCACTTTTGTGTGCTACAATAATTGCTACAAGAAGTCTGGTATGGTGAAGTGCTAGACTAATAAGCTAGTAAAAGTGCAGGAGAGGAGAGAACTAGCAGATGTAAGGGAAAAATTGAAGCGCTTACTTTGGCACATCTCAGAAGCTTACAAACAGTCCTGGATACAGCAAATCTGTATCTGGACTAGACTAGTTACAGGAAAGGTGGGAAACAACTGCAACATTGTCTTTTAAACCAGAAAGTTGAAAGAGATGGAAAAACTGCCCAAACAGCCAATAAACTACAAATTCTGGGCCAGAAACCACTCTTCTTGTGGTAGATAGGCTACCTAGTGGTTACCACTCCCACTGACAAGCTAGAAGGCTTCCCTCCGACACAGAGAGGCTTGGGGGGCTCAGAAGCTTACAAACAGTCTTGGATACAGCAAATCTGTATCTGGACTAGACTAGTTATAGGAAAGGTGGGAAACAAGTGCAAATATGGGCTTTTAAACCAGACATACTTTATTTTTAAAGGAAAAATCAGACATTTACCATAATTAACTAACTTCTTTATTTCATCCTGAATTTCTTCCCATTGTTCTGACATTTTTCCACTTTCACCAAACCTGTTTCCTAATATACTTGGTTCATATCTAGTAAAATATCCTCCATTTCGCATCTTTATTTCATCAGACCCATTACATGTTGACCTATTTAACCTTAATCCTGATGTACTTAACCCCCTTTCCATCTTTGTCACAGTTTCTCTAATTCATACTCTATTTCTTGTTACTTTCATAGGTTCATAGGTTCATAGGTAGGTACTAGGCTATTGGGCCTAGGGCCTATACAAGCCTAGCCAAAAATGTACCCTGGCTTTCACCACCTAAGAAAATTATTTTCCTGTGCCCCTGTCGAGCAGAGCCACAGAAATTAAGACCTGGAGAACAATAGCACTGAGGAATACTAATTACAAAATCTTTATGAAAATAATACAAACAATGGGGATTGTTTCAAAAGATGTGAGGGGAAGATATATGTGGAGTAAAGGAAAATACGTGAAGGAAATGTTAGTAATAACAAAAGAAGTAACAGAAGCTATTTTATGGGTGAATTTCCTATTACCCATCCAGTCATCAAGATTTTTCTTGAAGAGTGCTAATGAGGAGCTCTGTTTGACATAGATAGGTAGTCTGTTCCAGAGTATGGGAAGTCTCTGGGACAGGAATCTATCCCTCTAGCATGTTCTGTTTATTGTGGTGACAAGGTTTAGGTCCCTAGAGAGTGTAGCTCGGAGGGATTGGGATTTCTTTAAGTGGAGCATGTCCAGCAGCTCTGGGTTTGACATAACTTTGTATGTTAGACAGAGATCGCCTCTGAGTAGGCAATATACGACGGAGTAAAGCTGGAGTTTTTTCTTTTGGCTTTTCCCATTTAGGGGTTGCCACAGTGAAACTCCAGTCCTCTAATGATTGGCAGTGGATTTTTACGGTGCCGAGTTGCCAGCCCGACGCCCAAGGTACACCCATTCACATACACACCTACCTGCATGTCTTTAAAAGTTGTTCGACCATGGGGAGGACATGCAGACTCCACACAGAAGGTGATCCAGCCGAGAATCGGACAGGAGAACCTCTTATTGTGAGGTGACAATGCTAACCGCTGCACCACCGCGACACTCTATTTCTTGTTACAATAACTAAATCGTCTATGTATGAAAACAGACAGGTATTATTAAATCTTTTATTATTTACCATTCTGTTTCTTTCATTTCACCAATATATGTTTGCATTAGTGCATTCATTACTTGCACAAATAAACACATACTCATTGGACATTCCTGTTTCACATCTTTTTCAATCTTCAGTTTCTTTTCAAACTATTTACTTCTTTAATGCTTTCAGTATTTTTCTACCAACCTCCTAATCCCCTAAAATATCCTACATTGTCTCATGACTTACTGAGTCAAATGCTTTTGCTATGTCATATGCAACTAACTTCACATCTTTATTCTCCCTTAAAATAGCTTCTGTTACTTCTTTTGTTATTACTAACATTTCCTTCACGTGTTTTCCTTTACTCCACATATATCTTCCCCTCACATCTTTTGAAACAATCCCCATTGTTTGTATTATTTTCATAAAGATTTTGTAATTAGTATCCTTCAGTGCTATTGTCCTCCAGGTCTTAATATCTTTTTATTTTTTTCATATAAATGTTATCACCCCAGCACATATCTTTTCATCTTATATTCCTTCCTTAACAATTCATTTAGTATTTCCACAAGTACTTATTTTTCCCTTACACTCATCCCCTAATAACATCAATAAGTTAATCCATCCAAGCCTGATTCTGATTCTTCCTTTCCTTTTTTTATAACCTATTCCAATTCCATCAATTCCTGTCTCTAATTTACATTTCTTTACTTTCTAGCTCCCCCTTTCAGCTTATTCCTTCTTTTACATTATTTCCACAAATATTTCTAATATCTCCACAATGTTTTCCTAATATTTACTACCTTATTTTCATTTATCATTCTGTCCATCTTACCCTCCCTTCTTTTTTACCTCCTTTACTAAAAATTGTAACATTTCTTCCTTTTTACCTTTAAAAATATTTCTATCTCTAGATCACCATGATTGTCTCTTTATTTTTCTTGTACAATTTCTTTTCTATAGCTCACACTCTGTTACTTGCTTCTTCCATTCCTTCCTCAAATTATTTCACCATGTTTTCATACTACACTTTATTGCATTTTTACCCTTCTCTCTATTTCCAAAAAAGTCTATTTATATTTGCCTTTTGACACAACCCTTCATTTTGTCCAATTTTTATAAAATACACTCACTGTCATATGTTCCTTCCATAGTCTACTATCTTCTTCTTTCAATTCTTTCTTTTTACTTAGCTTCTCTGTTATCCATTTTATTTCTTTACCTTCTTTTATGATTTCTTCATTATCATCTAAAATTACCCATATTGTTATATGATCTGAAAAATCAACTCCTTCTACCACATCTGCCACGTCCTTCATGCAACCTAAACACATAACATACCTTTGTTTCAAAAGTTTAAAAAAATCCCCTTTTGCATGTCCATTTTCTACTTTTTCCTGGCTTTACATTTCCATTTCACGTCACTTCTTTTATCACCTTTACAACTTGTGTTCAGTTTTCTTTTTCCTTACTTACCTTCTAGTTAAAGTCACCAATTATTACAATTGATGTGTTTACTATCACATAGTTTTTAACTCTTCAGACCAGACTTTTTTTCTTTCCAACATGTTTGCTTATGCATCTGTTACTATTGCCCTCACACAATTTCCATTTTTTATCAAGTCACATATCATTACCCTTCCTGGTGTCATAACTGATGTCCTTACATTCACTGTTGCTGTATTCTTAACATATTGGAATCCCAGCAATGGAAGTTTGATGTCCGATCAGTCTACCAAAGATTACTGTTGCTTTAAGGCAAACTGAATGTCACCCAAATGCTCCTTGAGTAGCATAGGGCATAAAGGTGACGTTCAGGCCTACCATAATCAGAAGTTCTTTGTTGCCAGTCCAAACGTCTCTTTTCACCATTGGTCTGCTTACATGTGTCTATTTTCCACCAGATGAACGCATTTGCATTCTCCAGTGACTACCCATGCCTGTTTGCTGACTTCTAGCAGTTGTAGATAAATGTCCCATTAGGGACTTTGTTTCTTCTTACTTTTTTGTGCCCCTTGAGGTTAATGTCATCCAGAAAGAGTAAATGCCAGTTTAGGAAGACAGACCCCCCAAAAAAAACGCCACAATAAGTGTCTTTTTTGCCTAGGAGCTTCTCAAGACCATACGTCTTGTTTAATCTGTCAGGCATTTGTCCCAAAAACCTTTCGCAGTAGACTTTCTTCCCTTTCCTTGTATTTTGAGAACCAGCATCTTAAGCTTCTCACTAGAGATACAGTAGAAGGAATCTCCTGCCCCAAGGGTAAGCCATTAGGGAAGAAGAAGGTGAAAAATGTAGGACTGGAATCTTCCACTATCCAGCCTCTGCCAGTTGTTTCTCCTGAGGTTGTTACAAAGCTGGAAGCTTGCCTGGCTGTAGTGTTGGATTTGTCTGCCGTTACCATGTTGGAGGCCAGTGAGGATCCAGCTGCAAGCAAGTCTGAAGAGGCTTTGCAGGTGTCCATCTCACATGTTCAAGTAGAAACGCTGCTGATTTTCTCCAAGGGGCCTAGAGGACTTCTTCAGATTTTAGTTGGGGAAGAAGTTCCTACTACAGTTCTTGACTGCTGTCCTGGGTCTGTGCCTTCTCAGTTTTTTGGAAGGGACGTTCCCTTAAAAAAGTAACAAAAAATTAAACATGTTTCTTCTGCACCTAGGGATACACAAAGTGAGAGGCAGGCCTTCACTCAGAGGCTATTTACTGCTTTAATGTCCTTAAAGTCTTCTACTCCCCTTAAAAGACCTAGAGAACAGGATTTTTCTGAGGATGAGTCAGATTCTGATGATGAATCCCTGACTTATTCTACTCAAATTCCTTGTCCTTTGGACTATGGGCCAGAAGAGGAAGAATCTATTAGTCCAGATATTCCTTTTTAGGAAATTTCCTTTGGGTGCACACTGTCTAGGATGATGGATTTTTTTAAGTGGGATTGTGCTTAGGTCTCTGATATCCATAACAGGTACTATGAGTTACTGCAGTTGGAATCTCCTAAAACTGCGGCTATTCCTCCTGTTTTGGCTGCTTTGCTGGAAGCTTTTTCCAATGCCTCTCATGCACCCGATTCTCTGCCCCCTGTTACCAAGAAGCCTGATAGGTTTATAGGGTGCCTGAAGATTATTTTCTGTTTAAATGTCCTGCTGCTGACCACTATGTAGTGTCTATATTCAGTTGTTTCCTTCGCCCAAGTCATTGCCTTTTGACAAGGACAGCAAAACTATGGAAAGGTTGGGTAAGAAGGTTTACACTTCTGCTACTCTAGCTTTTAGGGATATAAATTATCAGACCCATATGTCTAGGTATGTGTTGGCTCGTCTTTCTCAGGCCTGTCAATTTATTTCTGATTTTCCAGACTCTGAGGGTAAAACATCTGTTCTTTCCTTGTTAGGGACTTCCTCTCAAGTAGTTCATCATTCTATTAAATGTAGCTATGATGTGGAAGATGCATCTTCTAGGGCTGCTGTCTTTAGTTCAGTGTTGAGGAGGTATTATTGGCTTAGGCTTCAACCTCTACCTGATGATATTAAAGCTAAGTTGGTGAATGCTCCTCTGGATTCTAAATTTTTGTTTGGGGAAGCAGCTGGTGGTTTGTTTAAGTGTCTTCAGGATAAGAGTAAGACCTTACAGAAGCATTAACATGTGTTTGTTTCTCCTGTACCTAAATTTCAGAGAAATTACCCCACTGAGCCTCACTTTGTTTGTAGGAAATCATGCCCTTTTACTAAAGGCAAGAAGAGTGGTAAACAGACTCCTCTTGTTAAGGCTTCTTAGTTTTCAGGGATTCCTAAACCTTCCTTTCTGGACAAACCAGGTACTGTATGACTATCCATCTCTTCCCGGCCACATTCCTCTTTCTCTTCACCTTTCTCTTTCTCTTCCTATTTGGCTTCAGATCACTCATCATTCTTGGGTTCTGTCAATCATTTGTCAGGAGTACTTCATGGTGTGGACATCCCATCCTTCTTTTTTGGGTATTCCTCAACTTTCTTGGGAACAGCTTTCCTTTTTCCAGAGGTTCTTCAAAATCTATTGAATCAGAGTACTATTCAAGAGGTACCTGTGTCCCAAAGGGGGAAAGAGTTCTACTCCAGACTGTTTCTTATGCCCAGAAAAGTGAGTACTTGAGGACCTATCTAGACTTGTCTCATCTAAACTCTTTTCTAGAAGTGCCTCCTTTTTGGATGTTGTTCCTTCAGATTATGTTTCCTCTCTTGCTCTCTCAGGCCTATATGGTATCTCTGGATCTCAAAGATGCTTATCTCCATTTTATGATCTATCCTCTATTCAGGAAGTTTTTGTGTTTCTCTGTTGCTTCCTGGCATTTTTAGGTCTCTGTTTTTCCCTTTGACCTTTCTACTGTACCAAGGGTGTCCACCAAATGCCTTGCTCCTGTTATTGTTTATTGCAGGCTTCAAGGGATACCAAATTTTCCTTACTTAGATGACCTGCTGAGTCAGGCATTCTCTCCAGAGACCCTTTTGCAAAATCTTCATTTTGCAGTTTACCTTCTTCAGAGCCAGGGGTTTACTATAAATTTCAAAAAGTCTTCACTGACTCCATCTCAGGATCATGTTTTCTGGGTTGCAGGATTCAGACCATGCCAATGTTTGCATCCCTGCCTCCTCCAAAGGGCTTAACTCTCTTTCTTTCACAATCTTCTTCGTCTGGCTTCCATTACCACCAAGGAGTTTCTAAGAGCTCAAATTTTCATGGCATCCACCATTCCAATGCTCCCTCTGGCCAAACTTCACATGAGAAAGTTTCAGTGGTTTCTGAACTCAGTGTGGCTTCAACATGCATATTCTCTAGATTTGCAGTTCCTCTTCTCCCTTGTCTCAGACATGAACTTTACTGGTGGGTTCAGCAGTTGTCTCTGAATCCAGAGATCTCTTTTCATCCCCCTCTTCCTTCTCAGGAATTGTTCACAGATGCTTCAGACATGGGATGGGGGGGTGATATATGGCTCCATAAAGGTACAGGGGATGTGGTCGCCTGATCAGCAGAAGGAGCACATCTATGTCAAAGATATGAGAGCTCTTCAACCTTTCATCCTCTTTTCTCTCCAGGGCCTCTAAAGGTGTTCACAGACAATACTACAGTGATGTGGTATATCAACAAACAGGGAGGAATGAGATCTTATGTTCTTTGCCAGATGGCACTTCTTGTATTGGATCTTGGTGTCAAGTATCAAGTGACTCTTCAGACAGTTTATATCCCTTCTGATCAGAACATTGTAGCAGACACTCTGAGCAGGTCCTTAACTCTGTCCCATAAATGGATGCTTCACGGGGATGTGTTTCTGGACATTATCCATCAGTGGAGTATTCCTCAAGTGGATCTTTTTGCCTCCCCTATGAACAGACAACTTCCTCTGTTTTGTGCCAGAGTCCCAGGTCCTCTGTTGTGAAAGGTGGACACTCTCTCATTTTCTTGGAAGGGGATGTTTCTTTATGCATTCCCTGCCCTTCCTCTCATTTCGAAAGTCCTGTTCAAAATTCAACAGGATGCTCCTACAATCTTGTTGGTGACTTCCTTTTGGCCGTGACAGAACTGGTTCCCTGTACTTCTGCATTTAGCCAGGGACAGTCATCACAAGTTACCTCACAGGATGGATCTACTCACACAAGCCAAAGGATCTATCATTCATCCATCCTCACCTGTCCATGCTTCAACTGACACTGTGGGTGATAGGATTTTCATTCCTCACAGACACCTTTTTTCTAAGGATGTTCTGCAAGTCCTGCAGGAGGCCAGGAAACCTACTACAAGGAAGCCCTACTTATCCAAATGGAAGAGGTTTTCTATTTGGTGTCTCTCTCATAACCTGGGCCCACGTATTGTGGATGTTACTTTGGTTCTCTCTTATATGTATGACTTGCTCAATGCTGGTTTGGCCTATTCTTCTATTAAGGCCCACTTACCAGCTATCTCTGCTTATCTGCCCTTTTCTCCTCCTTTAACTTCTAGATTTGAGGTGAAACAATTTCTTAAACGCATCCTTAAAATTAGGCCTCCCAGGAAGCCAGTTCCTTCTCCCTGGGATCTTAATTTTATTTTGGAAAAGTTGATTAAGGCTCCTTTTTAGACTGCTGCTTTGGCTTCCTTGCAACAATCTTCCTGGAAGACGATTCTTTTGTTAGCTCCTACATTTGCCAGATGGGGGTCTGAGTTGCAGGCCCTTTTGGCTTGAGCTCCTTTTTTGTTTTTTGATCTTTCATGAGGGTAGGGTGTCCTTGCATGCTAACCCTCCTTTTATACCTAAGGTGGTTAATGAGCTATCATTTAATCAGTCTATTAATCTGCCTATTTTTCCCTTCTCCACTATCTGACAGTGAAGGGGTGCTGCATACTTTGGATGTGACTAGGCAACACAGGGTTTATTTGGACAAGACTAAGACTATAGAAAATCTGATCAGTTATTTGTTTCTTTTCATCCTAGATTTTTGGGACTTGCTGTATTCAAGCAAACTATTTCTTATTGGATTTCTAAGACTATTTCCTTTTGTTACACGTTTTATGGCAAGAGCCTTCCTTCTTCAGTTAAGTCTCATTCTGCTAGAGCTGTGGCTTCTTCTGGTGCTTTTCTCAAGGGCTTAGATATTAATTATATTCTTGAAGCAGCTACCTGGACTTCTGTGCACACCTTTACCAAGCACTACAAGTTGGATGGTATCTCTACAGCTAGGGGTGGTTTTGCTAGTAACATTCTTCATGTTTTTTAGGGGACTCTTCTATCCCTTTCCCCCAAGTTTGCACTTGAGCTTTAGTACCCTCCCTTATGTTAAGAATACTGCAGCGGTGAATGTAAGGACATAGTACAGTTGTGTAAAATCTTACCATAATGGTAGATGCCCTTGCTTTCACTGCTGCAGTATTCACTCCCTTCCTCTACCCCCCTAGTCCTTTCCCTTCCTGGATGTACAGATTACCTCTTGGGTTCCTTGGACTGGTGTTTCTACTGGGGCAATCAGTTCTGATTATGGTAGGCTTGAATGTCACCTTTATGCCCTATACTATGCAAGGACAGTTTGGGTGATGTACGGCGTAACTTAAAGCAACAGCAGTCTTTGGTAGTCAGGACGGACATCAGGCTTCCACAGCAGGGAATCCCATATGTTAAGAATGCTGCAGCAGTGAAGGCAAGAACATCTACTGTTATGGTAAGATTTTACACAGCTATACTTTACATGCAATATTTTTACTTCATCTTCTCTTATTAACAGAAGTGTAGCTGGCTCAACCAGCACCCTCTGCAGATCACACAAAATAGCACCCTATCCCCTCAGGTCCACACTTCTGGACTTCTGTAAAACCCATCAAGCTTATAATTCTGTTTGCATCTGAATCTCTTCTACCTTCATTCCTTTCCCATTTTGCTCTTCTTCACCATGAGTCATATTTCTGTCACTTTTCTCCTCACTTACATCAGCCATTTCACTTTCTTCCTAAACATTGTTTTCTGCATATTGTCTTTCACATTCACAATTTATTTTTCTTGCAACCTTTCTTTTTCCATTGTTGGACATTCAACCCAAAAATGGTCAAACTCATTACATTTCCTACAAAAAGTGGTTTATAGCAGCATAGCCTTGCTTCCTCCATTGAATGCTTCTTCTTTTTGTGCATTCTTGAACCAAATACTTTTCATCACCACTACAGAAGCAGTCCTTTCATTGTTCTAAATATCCAACAGTTGCTCTTTGCTCATTCACTGTTATATTATTTGAAATTTGCTGTACTTTTCCATCATGTATATCCAGTGTAACCCACACTTTACATCCCCTCTCCATGCATTTATATCATCATACATGTTCTGTATTCATTTTATAAAATTTGTCAGAAAAAAAGTTCAAAATCCTCCGTTTCTGAAGTTCTGTATTTCGCAGTCAATTTTCATTTTAACTGAAGCCACTGTTCTGAAAAATAGTCTTTCCAAGATGATGTGTTATTTATTTTCTCTATTTCACCCATAAACTTTTCAGCATCTGAAAAAGTTTCAAAAGTTGCTTCGCAGAAGTCTTCTGAACGCAAATGAATTTCAGTTATCTTCCTTGAATCATGATGACAATATAGTATTGTCCGTAATGTCATACCTGTCAGTTGTAGCACTGGTTTTAACCTATTATTCTTACTTTTCTTACCACTGATCTTTCTTTTGAAGCTGCTGACTTCTGCTCCTGTCAAACCCCTCTTCACTCTGTAGACTGCTTCTTATTCCTTGACTTACAACTCTTGCTTAAGTTTTTGTTATTATTTTCTTGGCTTTATTTCTGTCATCCACAGTACCCAGTTGCCTCTTTGCTTTCAGCCTCTGTAATCTGCTTCTTTACCATGTTACCAGCTTCATTATCTAACTGCTCCTGTAACACTCAGTCCATCACACATTCCAGCTTGCCTCCTCTCCTATCTATTTCTTCTCCTTTATTAAATTCTCAAACACCTCTGCATCCAGACCTCTGCTCTTCAGTTCTGTAACTAGGATTTCATCTGTCTCTCTGGTTCTCACTCTAAAAGTTCTCCAGCAACAATATTTATTCTTTTCTTCATCTTGGAATTCTCCAAACACTACTGATAGCTCTCTCAGGCCACCTAGTTCTTTAAAGAGTGTGGGAAGTTCCCCAGGTCCCTGGCAACATTTCTTCTAATCAGTATGAATATTATCTCGGGTCTCCTCTGAAAAGAGGCCATTGGCCTAGTGGGAGTAACCTGATCAACAAAGTGTAAATAAATAAATAAATAAAAACTCCTTTTGACATTAAATCGAAACTTTACAAATTACCTTATGATGTACAGTATATACACTGCTCAGCCTTCTTTGATTTAAGAAAAATGCAAATATAATTGAGACTTCATTGAATAGGTCATTGAGTGGTCTGCTTTGTAAAGAAAAAGTCCCAGGCAGCAGATGTTTAGCTATATTGACTGGCATCTTTAAAGGAATACATAAGGTAACTTGTATACAAGTTGTTCAACACACTCACATGACAGTATTTTTCTAGATTTCCACTCCATGGCGTAAAGCAACCTAATGATACTGGCTAGAACCCAACCTACTTGCAGGACTGGAGTCTTGGAAAGAGTCCTTGGGTTAATTATTCCGAGCTACATGTACTACCATTTATGTTGGCTGCTCCATATGTGGCAATGTGGCCTTACTGTGTACAGTACGTCTGTTCCACAATTGTCTAGTGAGCATCATCATGCAACATGACATCTGGAATGATCATGCAGCTGTGGACTGTGGATTGTCCCACATGTGCAACTGAGCACACCTTACCTCCTGCTGTGAACATTACTCCATGGTAACTGATGAGTGTTTTTTCCTGCAATCACTTTCATGCTGCAGATCTATCCATGTCACCTTCATGTGTATATATGTATATAAACGCACATAGATACACCCCCACACCCCCCCCACACACACACACACACACACACACACATATATATATATATATATATATATATATATATATATATATATATATATATGGGTCTACTTTGTTTCATTGACTCTCATTTCACTGAATTTCATTTCACCCTGACCACTTAATTGAAAACTCAAATTACTGAAAACTCATTTGACTGAATCCCATTTCACTGAACTGCAGTTAGTATATATGGAACTGTGTAGAGTACTGTAAGGCAAGTAAAAGGTATATGTCCTTTTCCCCACTGTAGTGCAATTTTGGAGTTAGTATATATAGTCAGGGGGTGGGGGCACAGACCCCCACATTGGAGGGTTGAGAGGCATAGCACCCCACTTAGTTCGAGTACATATTGTCTTCTGGAGAGAGTTAGTCATTGGTGTTATAACTATGCATGTCTATTGTTTAAAATGTATTGTTTTGACGTTTTTGGTAAAATAGAATATAAAACAAACAAGGTAGGGGGCTATGCCCCTACACTCCCCAATGTGGATGGATGTGCCCTCCCACACCCCCTAACTATATATACTAACTCCAGGATCCCATTACAGTGGGGGAAAGGGCATATACCTTTTACTTGCCTTACAGTACTCTACACAGGGCCATATATACTAAGTTCAGCTCAGTGAAATGAGTTTTCACTAATTTGTGTTCTTAGTGATGTGGTTGTGGTGAAATGAGATTCAATGAAATAAAGTAGACTCATAAATATATATATATATGTATATATATATATATATATATATATATATATATATGTATGTATATATTAGATATAGATATAAATATATTTATATATAAAAATATGTGTTCCCTCCATTTGTACGAACATCAGTTTGGTCAAAGACTGATGTAGATAGTGATTAATATCATACATACGGATAGCTGACAATTCAAAATGTTGAAAGAATGTTTCATTGTGAGAGGTGAGTGGTCTGAGGGTGAGAGAGCGTGTGTGTGTGTGTGTGTGTGTGTGTGTGTGTGTGTGTGTGTGTGTGTGTGTGTGTGTGTGTGCGCGTGTGTGTGTGTGCATGCTAAGGTGTTAAGGTGAGGGTTGGGGATAGGTGGGGGATAGGTTTTGTATGTTTGCATGTGAGTGTGTGTATTTTAAAGTTATGGTCAGGGTTAGATAAGGGAATAGATATAATGTTGCTAGTGTGTGTTTTGTCTTCTGTGGTGACAGTGTTATGGGAAGATTTTTATTAAATTATGGTGTAGGGCTAGGGTTGGGAGAAGGGGCAGCATTAGGTTTAGGGTTAGTGTCTATTACTAAGGTGGTATGGGGGTGGAGCAGCAATCGCACATCTGAGGTTTACACAATTAATAAAGTGGCTGGAACTGATGGATATGAGGCCATCTGTGGATGAAAGTGATTTACCTTGCTGTTTTTTGTTCACTGTTATAAGTACTGTTCTGGCATGGGAGAGTTAGCATCACATAATGTGGTACACTTGATAAAATCAATAAAACTAGCATTGCTTGTGCTAGTGTGTGTGTGTGTGTGTGTGTGTGTGTGTGTGTGTGTGTGTGTGTGTGTGTGTGTGTGTGTGTGTGTGTGTGTGTGTGTGTGTGGTGGGGGGTTGTATGTATTTAAGAGTAACAGGTTGGCCATACTTTGTTTCACTTTCCATCACAACCATCAGTATTGCATTAAGTGGCTGCCATTGCTGTTTTGGTAGGAGCAGAATGTGTGTGAATATAACATCTCATTAGCACAGTAGAGCAGAGTAGCATTGCCATTTCACAGCACCTGGCTCTGGTTGAGGTACAGCCTGTGTTTTCTGTGTGGAATCTGCATGCCCTTCCTGTCTATGTGTCGTTTTAGGGGTCTACTTGAGTAGACAGAAAATCCATTTAAACGAAACTTACATGATCAAGACAACAGCACAGAAACCTTATTTTTAACGAAGTTTGACATCTCTAGAATTTTAATCCAGGAAAAGAGGCAGTTGGCCAACATGGGGAAATTTGCCCTTTTCCCCACTATAGTGTGATCTCGGACTCAATATATTTAGTTAGGGGGTGTGGGGGCACAGCCCCCCACATTGGTGGGTTTTGGAGGGCAAAGGTCCCCCCTTGGGTGGGTTTGACATGCTTTGGTGTGTTTTTTTAATGTTGGCCAACTGCCTCTTTTCCTGGATTAAAATTCTGGTGATGTGAAACTTTGTTAAAATAAGGTTTCAGTGTTGTCATCTCCATCATGTTAAGTTTCGATTAAATGGATTTTCGGTCTACTCAAGTATGCCCAGTTTTATACATGTACTGTGGTTTATCTAACACCCAAAGACATGCTGTAGGTGAAGTGGCATTCCCCCAATTTTTCTATAGGTAAGCATGCAGTGTGTGTGTGTGTGTGTGTGTGTGTGTGTGTGTGTGTGTGTGTGTGTGTGTGTGTGTGTGTGTGTGTGTGTGTTTGTTTGTTTGTGCATCTTGTGATAGACCCAGTTAGTCAGGGACAGTGTCAATATGTGTGCATGTAAAAAAAAAAAAAAAATCACAGATTTTTAATTCTATGCACACACAGTATTGCCTGGCTAACAGATAACTCTTCTGGACTGGAGTAAAAAAAAAACAAGTTGCTAGTTTCAAAAATTACTCATTTACACATTGCTGAGTTTCTCTTCCCTGGGCTAGTGTAGTCATTGCTGTTTTAATGTTTAATGTTGTAAACTCCAGATGTTTGCACAGAAAATTGTTAAAGCTTGTGGGGGTGTCAGGGATAATGGAGTCATCATTAATTAAACTTTCTTCACAAGCTTCAGAGATGTGCATAGAAAGTCCCTTTTGTTTGTGTTGAGGCTGGGGACAGTGTGGTTATTACCTTTTTTAACCTTCATACAAACCACAGAAGGATGCACCACAGGTTGAAATAATTTGTACTGGGGCAGTCTACTATCTGGACTCAAAAACCTAGAATGCATTACTGTGATTGTTATTTTTTCACTTTCATAGGTAGGTACTAGGCTATCGGCCCAAGGGCCTAAGTAAGCCTAGCCAACAAAGTTCCCTGGCTTACGCCAACCCAAGAAAGTTAATTTCCTGTGCCCCTGTCGCGCAGAGCCACAGAGGTGATCCCTGGGGGTGTATTTCCTATTTCCCATCCACTCATTAAATAAACAGCTTCTGCAAGGCTCAAACGCAGAACCCTGTATATCATACTTTACCACTAAACCATGTCAGATTTCCTCAGACACATCAGACCAGTATACATGTGGCTATCTTTTGTGGGACAGGGGTAAAAAGGCATGTTTATGTAAGTCTGGCAACAGTAGTTTGAAATATGTTATTCTAGTCTATTTGTTCTTTCAGTTTTGACCAGCATAATATCAAGGAGGTAGATAGAAGGTCAGTAACTTTTTGGAGAAGGGGTGAAGCCGCATGTTGTATCTATGTATGACAGCAGACACTTAAAAGATATAACTTTGGCTATTTATGCCTTATGTATTTATTTTATTTATTTACTGACATTTCATTACTGGGAAAGTCCAACTGGGTATGGTCCCATTTTTAGTGGAGGTCCAAGGAGAAAAGCTCCAAAGTATTACAAAACATTTTAAAAACAATAATTTTACTGGCTTTAAAAATATTGCAAAAAACAAATACAGTTTAAATAATTATACCAAATTAGAAATAATATGAAAACATTGGTTAAGAATAGATACAGGTTATATGGCAATGATTTAATAATTAGAGAATATTTGGCCAGTTTATAAAGAAACTAAAGGTAAATTAGTATAATGCAAACAGGAACTGAAGTGAGAGAAAAACAGGCTTATGGTATATTTAAGAGAGAAAACCAGGGGACAGAAACTGATAGAAGTAAGGAAGTAAGTAAAGAAGGGAGAGTAAGGAGGTGTAAGGTATGAATAGGTACTTGTTCACATTTAAGGATATAATTTATCCTGGTGTTGAGCAAGAACAGAGCCAGCTTTTGGCTAGGAAATCTTTCAGAATGGTTTTGAAGGATGGGAAGGAGGATATTGACCTGATAGAGATAAGGAGTTCCAGGCCTTAGCAACCTTGTACGAGTACGGACAATGCCCAGCAGATTTGTTAGGTTTGTGAACAGACAGCAGTTTTCAGTCGCTGGATCGCAATGACTGACTAGGAACATAGTTGTGTAGAATGTTATTTAGTACTGGACAAACAGATAGATTCTGGATAATTTTATAGGTGGTAAGAAGCTCTGTATATGTTAGTTGATGGTGTAGTTCTAACCAAATTAGGCTTTTTCGTGCTATACAGTGGTGGTTTCTGAAAGGGATATCTGTTGCAAATTTAGCAACTTTGTTATAGCATTTTTCAGGTTTTGATTTTTGTGATGCTTAAAGGTTAGTAAGGATAGGAGCACAATAAAGAAGTGCGGGGGTGATAAGTAGTGGCAAGTGTGGCTTTAGTTGTATCAGTGAGAAAGTTTTTTGGCTCTATAAAGCAACCCTAGATTTGATGTGTTTTTCATATGCAGGTCGAACTTAAGATTATCATCCGTTATCATCCGTAATAATTTGCTATGAGAAGTGACTTCAGTGTTTATATTATCAAGAGACAGGACTTTAAATTTTGATTTTTTTTTTGGGAGAGGAATTTTGGGGAAAAAATAGTAGTTTGTTTTTTAGGGGTGAGCATGAATTGTGAGTTACAAAGCCATGTTTCAGTTGCTGTTAAAGCTTTCTGATTAATTTTTGGAGGTGTGCCATGTTGTCAGATGTGCAAATGAGTGTGGAGTCATCTGTGTACTGTATTAGGGAGGCCTGTTGTGGAGGAGGGGACCAAGGATAGCGCCTTGTTGTACACCGGTGGTGACTGGGAGGTATGGAGAGAGGGTGAAGTGCCATTTTACTGACTGATACCTATTGAATAGGCAGTTTTTGAACCATAGAAGTGTGGGCTGAGAGACACCCAGTGAGGACATTTCAATTAAAAGTTTGCTATGGCAAACTGTGTTGAAGGCTTTAGACAAGTCTAGAAATAAGGAGATGACTAGTTTGCCATTATCTGGTTCTTTATTGACAGTATCTATATAGGTTAAAAGTGCAGTGTTAGTACTAAAGGAAGGATAGGAAAGCATTCACTTTTATCTCAATCAGATTCAAGAGGGGTATTTTTGGGAGGGGGGTATGCACTTATTCACAGATAGGATTTCAATAGCCTCATAAACATTTGTCTTCTCCATTTAATGTGCACTATTATTTTGCTAGCTTTGAGCATGAAACCTTGAACATAACTTATTTCTTCCTTGAAGGAAAAAAAATGAAATTCTTTCCTTATGATTTTGTTCTGGCAAATTATGGAGCAAAAGACTGGAAAATGTTCAAAAATACACTTCACAGCATCAGTGACCCCATGCCTCCTTAGGGCCTCATAACCCACCCAGACCCCCTCTTCTCTTGGCCACTTAGGATGTGTTAAAAGAATGCAGGAAAAAGATGAAGAGTGAGACAAATGTGAAAAAAATAAAGAAAAAAGTAGCCTGAATAGTGTGGAAGAAGTCAGGATTGGGGAAATGGGGGCCCTGGAAGATATATGCAGGTTGAAAGCAGTGGGCACTAGGAGGTGGCACCATGAAATCTTCCACCTAGAGTGCCATTTCATCTAAGGCTGGCCTGAGTGCACAAGGAAGCATTACTTCACAGACAGGGTGGTAGAAGGATTGGCTATAACAGATTACCTGAAGAGGCAGAAGAATTAAAGTTGTAATAAAGTTCAGCAGTACTCTGGACATAAATAAAGTAGACTGGAAGGGAAAAAAGAGAAAAAATTGAAAAGCAGTAGGAGAGTAGTAATGAAATGCAAGATGAAATAAATGTTTTATCTGAAACTGATGTGCCTGTGAGGATCTAGACACAGTATGCTGTGAAGAGGAGACAGATTATGAGAGTGACCAATGACAATAGGGTATTATTAGAAAAGAGGAAATTACACTAAACACAGTAAACCTGGGTTAGGACACTGAAACTGTAAATAGGTTTGTTTGCTTGTTTGTTTGACTGAGAATGAAGGGAGTAAGACTGGTGAAAGAGCTAAGGAAATCAATTGGCATGAAAGAACAGATAAAAAAGGATTAAATATAAAAAATGAAAGTTGTCTATTTTTTAGTACTGTCACTGAATATAAACTGTTTAAAAATGACTTATGTAAATCTGTTGATCTGAGTGATATAAGAAGATCAAAAGCTGCTAGATGCCTGTTAGGTGAGGTTTTTGAATGACAATAATTAGTAATCGTTTCAAAGATTGTGGGGTAGGAATGTGATACAGAGTATAGAGACAGAAGAATGTTCTGGAATAGCCATTTCACTGAATACATCGTACCTGAAGGTCTTCTTCTTCTTTCGGCTGCTCCTGCCTGAAGGCTTTTTTCCCACTTTTCTGAGATTTAAAAAAGTTCAGTTACAGGCTTGCTGTTCTTGAACTGTTTGTAAGTTTCTGTGAGGCCATTTTTTGCTTGGGCTAAAGGGAAGTCTCTCTGTTGATCAGTGGCAGTGAAAAACATTGAGCAGCCTGCCTGCCCCTGTGGGAGTGGTTACTGACTTGAAACTGTAGTTTTATTGGCCATTTTGGGTCAATTCCAAAACTCCTTCATCTTCCTCTCTTAAAACCTGGTTGCCTCGTGGTTTTGGCATCTTTTCAGGCTTGTTGGCTGTTGGTGAAGCACCCACCAAGAGGAGAAAACACTGAGAGAAGAAAGGAGCCACTTTTGAGATTTTAAGTATTTTTCCTCTGTTTATTTGCTAAGTTTTTCTGCATAGCCGCCTATTTTGAGCATTTTCTGGCTTGTTAAACTTGATTTCTGCATTAGTAACTGTATTTAGAGCACAACCTAGAGCTGTTTACTGAATTTCCTGTTTGCACTTATTTTTAAAATCATTTCTTTTCTCAAAACTTGCATTTTATCTGTCTTTGGCCTAGCACTCTTGTGTGGGGTCATTTACTGCACTGTTATAACTTGTTGATACTTGTGAACCTCTGCTATCTCTGAAAAAAAAAAAAAAAAAAAATCTTGCTTTTTCCCACTTTTCTGAGATTTAAAAAAGTTCAGTTACAGGCTTGCTGTTCTTGAACTGTTTGTAAGTTTCTGTGAGGCCATTTTTTGCTTGGGCTAAAGGGAAGTCTCTCTGTTGATCAGTGGCAGTGAAAAACATTGAGCAGCCTGCCTGCCCCTGTGGGAGTGGTTACTGACTTGAAACTGTAGTTTTATTGGCCATTTTGGGTCAATTCCAAAACTCCTTCATCTTCCTCTCTTAAAACCCGGTTGCCTCGTGGTTTTGGTGTCTTTTCAGGCTTGTTGGCTGTTGGTGAAGCACCCACCAAGAGGAGAAAACGCTGAGAGAAGAAAGGAGCCACTTTTGAGATTTTAAGTATTTTTCCTCTGTTTATTTGCTAAGTTTTTCTGCATAGCCGCCTATTTTGAGCATTTTCTGGCTTGTTAAACTTGATTTCTGCATTAGTAACTGTATTTAGAGCACAACCTAGAGCTGTTTACTGAATTTCCTGTTTGCACTTATTTTTAAAATCGTTTTTTTCTCAAAACTTGCAATTTATCTGTCTTTGGCCTAGCACTCTTGTGTGGGGTCATTTACTACACTGTTATAACTTGTTGATACTTGTGAACTTCTGCTATCTCTGAAAAAAACAAAAAAAACAAAAAATATCTTGCTTTTTTCCACTTTTCTGAGATTTAAAAAAGTTCAGTTACAGGCTTACTGTTCTTGAACTGTTTGTAAGTTTCTGTGAGGCCATTTTTTGCTTGGGCTAAAGGGAAGTCTCTCTGTTGATCAGTGGCAGTGAAAAACATTGAGCAGCCTGCCTGCCCCTGTGGGAGTGGTTACTGACTTGAAACTGTAGTTTTATTGGCCATTTTGGGTCAATTCCAAAACTCCTTCATCTTCCTCTCTTAAAATCTGGTTGCCTCATGGTTTTGGCATCTTTTCAGGCTTGTTGGCTGTTGGTGAAGCACCCACCAAGAGGAGAAAACGCTGAGAGAAGAAAGGAGCCACGTTTGAGATTTTAAGTATTTTTCCTCTGTTTATTTGCTAAGTTTTTCTGCATAGCCACCTATTTTGAGCATTTTCTGGCTTGTTAAACTTTATTTCTGCATTAGTAACTGTATTTAGAGCACAACCTTGAGCTGTTTACTGAATTTCCTGTTTGCACTTATTTTTAAAATCATTTTTTTCTCAAAACTTGCATTTTATCTGTCTTTGGCCTAGCACTCTTGTGTGGGGTCATTTACTGCACTGTTATAACTTGTTGATACTTGTGAACCTCTGCTATCTCTGAAAAACAAAAACAAAAAAATCTTGCTTTTTCCCACTTTTCTGAGATTTAAAAAGTTCAGTTACAGGCTTGCTGTTCTTGAACTGTTTGTAAGTTTCTGTGAGGCCATTTTTTCTTGGGCTAAAGGGAAGTCTCTCTGTTGATCAGTGGCAGTGAAAAACATTGAGCAGCCTGCCTGCCCCTGTGGGAGTGGTTACTGACTTGAAACTGTAGTTTTATTGGCCATTTTGGGTCAATTCCAAAACTCCTTCATCTTCCTCTCTTAAAACCTGGTTGCCTCGTGGTTTTGGTGTCTTTTCAGGCTTGTTGGCTGTTGGTGAAGCACCCACCAAGAGGAGAAAATACTGAGAGAAGAAAGGAGCCACTTTTGAGATTTTAAGTATTTTTCCTCTGTTTATTTGCTAAGCATTTCTGCATAGCCGCCTATTTTGAGCATTTTCTGGCTTGTTAAACTTGATTTCTGCATTAGTAACTGTATTTAGAGCACAACCTAGAGCTGTTTACTGAATTTTCTGTTTGCACTTATTTTTAAAATTGTTTTTTTCTCAAAACTTGCATTTTATCTGTCTTTGGCCTAGCACAATTGTGTGGGGTCATTTACTGCACTGTTATAACTTGTTGATACTTGTGAACTTCTGCTATCTCTGAAAAAAACAAAAAAACAATAAAAATCTTGCTTTTTTCCCACTTTTCAGAGATTTAAAAAAGTTCAGTTACAGGCTTGCTGTTCTTGAGCTGTTTGTAAGTTTCTGTGAGGCCATTTTTTGCTTGGGCTAAAGGGAAGTCTCTCTGTTGATCAGTGGCAGTGAAAAACATTGAGCAGCCTGCCTGCCCCTGTGGGAGTGGTTACTGACTTGAAACTGTAGTTTTATTGGCCATTTTGGGTCAATTCCAAAACTCCTTCATCTTCCTCTCTTAAAACCCTCTTTTGCGCGGTTTTGCGTGGTTTTGAGCATAGCGCAACAGCAGGCAGCGCCGCCTAATTGGGTTTAAACTATTTCTGGCTCCACAAAGTCTGCTCTTCACTTTTTCCCTTAGAACTGCTCTATCTCTCAATTTAAACACCATATTCTCATTCTAAGGCCCTTCACTGGTCCAATTAAGTAATCCTACAAGTTAGCACTATTAAACCATAAGCACTACTTACTCTTATACTCTCTACGATTACCCTGTCCTCTATTGGTCCGTCTTAAATTCAGTTTCCCTATATTACTCTAGCATGTCCAAAGGTCAGTCAATGGTTTCCTCTCCAGTCCAGCTGGTGAATCTGGGAATTTTGAGGCAATGTTACAACTGTCTCATGTACACAGACAACCCTCTCCTCCTCCAAACAGGTTCAAATATATGTGAGAGATGCAACTATTTAGCCAAACTGGAGGCTGAGCTCTCTCATCTCAAAACTGGTGTAACCAGTCAGGAGGAGAAAGTAACCTCAAACAACACAATTCCAGTATCACATAGTCCCACCACATCAGCGAACCAAACACATAAATACACAAAAACATACTCGGAGGCTCTAAATAAAAATCTACCTAAGCAACAGAGACCTCCAAAGCAGTCATCCAAGCAAACGCTACCTCAAAACAAAACATGCACAACACATAACCCACAAAGTCAGTGTGCCAAGCAGCCACAGCCCTTAAGGCTGAATAACACACCTGATACTCTTGTAATAGGTGACTCTATTGTCAGACACACTGACGTCCCGCTCACCAGGCTGAATAAAGAGAAGGTCACGGTGAGCTGCCTGTCGGGTGCTAGGATCCGCCACATAACGCAAGCATTCAGGTCACTCCAAAGCAAATACAAATATGACTCAGTCATTGTACAAGCTGGTGTGAATGACTTGAGACGTACCTCCCTGGACTACATGAAAAGAGACATAGAGGAGCTCTCTGATCATGTAGCCCAGGCTGGTATGACCCTGACCTTGAGCAGCATCTTACCCTCACCTAGAATGATGCCACAGTACAAAGACAAAATGATCGATTTTAACAATTGGCTAAAATTTTGGTGTCATTCAAAGGGGATCCAGTGTCTGTCAGCCTGGGATGACATGCTCGACAAGCCACGTTGCTTCGCTAGGGATGGCTTGCACCTGTCACCACTGGGCTTTCGGATATTGGCAAAGGCTCTTGCCACCCCCATAGTGCCTTTTTAGGCAAGGCTCAAAAGTCAAACCCACCCCATAGACAGCACAAGGAACAAGAAACTAAGGGTAATGCTGCTAAATGCCAGAAGTCTTAACCTCAAGATGCACGCACTCGAAGCTCTCCTCAGTATGGAGAACATCGATATCTGTGCAGTGACAGAAACCTAGTTCAAGGCTCCAGAGAGCACCCCAGCACTACCAGGCTATACCTCATATCATGCTTTTTGGCCCCAAAACCCGGACTGAACCACAAAAGGAGGGGGAGTTTCCATATTTATCAAGGATATCCACACCTCCAGGTTAGTGGCATTGCACGAAGTATCGGAGACCATCCATGTGCAACTAACAGTGGGCAAGACTGCTTTTCAGTTTATAGCATCCTACAGACCACCCTCTCAAAGTCAGGAATCCCACTCGGCTTTCCTGAAAACATTGGAGAACATGAAGATCTCTCCGAACACCATTATATTGGGCGACTTCAACTACCCAAACATTGACTGGGAGCACTACTCAAGCCCCAGCACCTTAGCCCAAAGGTTCCTGGAAATTATAAACTCAAATGCTATGGAACAACTAGTCACCACTCCCACAAGAGGGACAACATACTAGACCTGATCATTACCAACATGGGGACTCTATGCTCCACACCAGAAGTATATCCCTCATTGGTAAGATCAGACCATAAATTAATTTCACTGGATGTCCACATCCCGACCCCACCCCAGCCCAGAAAACCACAGTGAAAAACTTCTCAAAAGTGAACTTCTCACTTCTCAAAACCGAAGTGGAATCCTTCAAGGCCCCAGGGCCAGTGGAAACTATGGCCCAAACTGCAGAATCCTATATAAACGCATTCTATGGACATCTCCAGGAATGCATGGATCATGCTATCCCAAACAAAACCAAGACCCAGTCATCCAAAGGCAGGCGTCCAGTCTGGTGGACCCCTACCATAAATAAACTGTACAACAGAAGGAGAAAGCTACTACATGATAGAGCAAAATACCTAATAGGGAAGGCATCTCTGATCAGTACTAGCAAAAAATTACAATCCCTCATAAAATCCTCCAAGGCCACCTTCGAGAGAAAAATTGCACAGGACACCAAAGACAATCATAAGGCTTTTTTCAGTTATGTTAGAAACCTGGGATGCAACTCCCAGACTTGTTCTGAGTTGATTCTAAATGACAAAAAATACACTGAACCCACAGACATCGCCAATATCCTGGCAGACAGGTTCAGTGCAAACTTCTCCACCCCAAAAGAGCAAGTATCTATCCCAGCAGAGGGCTGCCTCCCAAACATTTCTGATGCTCAGGTGAAGGCTGCCCTCTCCAAAGCAAAAAACACTGCTTCCATGGAACCAGATGGCGTCCCAGGTTGCGTCCTACATGAACTCCAAGAGGAACTAATCCCTCAAATAAAACAGCTATACAATCTCAGCCTCACTACAGGATATGTGCCCACAGAATGGCGTACAGCAACAGTGGTCCCACTCCACAAAGGTGGAGCCTCTACGGACCCTGGAAACTATTGCCCCATAAGCCTGACTAGCTTAGTCTGCAAGGCTATGGAGAGGATCATCATGGAGCTCATAAACAAAGACATTGGGGACCTACAGACACTAGATCCCACCCAGTTCGGCTTTGTCAAGGGCAGATCCTGCCTTTTGAACCTGGTTGACTTCTTCGAAACAGTCACCAAAGCCATAGATGAAGGAAAGGTAGCCCACACAGCCTATCTGGACCTTGCAAAGGCATTTGACACAATACCCAACTCGGGCATCATAGATAAGCTATCCAGCTTAAATATAAACCCCTATGTCACAAGATGGGTTGCAAACTGGCTCAAAGACAGAACCCACAGAGTGAGAGTTGCTGGAGCCATGTCAGACTCGAAACCGGTCACAAGTGGCGTCCCACAGGGTTCTGTCCTGGGACCACTCTTGTTCGGTATATACTTTTCCGAGGTACAGGCAAACGTGGGAGGACTATGGCTCACCAAGTTCGCAGTCGACTGCAAACTGGGCACTATAATCAACTCTCCAGCTGACACAAACATCCTTCAAAAAGGTCTCACAGAGACAGATAACTGGTGCCAGCGCTATGGTTTAAAGCTAAATGCCAAAAAATGTATAGTCATACCCTTTGGCAAAAACAATGTGCCCACAAATTACCATATAGGCAGAAACCCATTAAGTACAGAGAAAGTTATTAGGGACCTGGGGACCTAAGTTGATAGCAATCTCTCCTTTGAAAACCACATTGCCAAAGGGGTTAGAAAGACCTTCTACATAGCCCACCTCATCACGAAGGGTTTCACATCTAGATCAAGAGAGGTAATCGTGCCCCTTTATTCATCCCTCATCAGGCCCATCATAGAATACAATGCCCCTTTTGGGATGTACCTTACCCGACACCTGCAGCAATTAGAAAGACCCCAAAAGTATCTCACCAAGAGGATCAAGGGTCTCAAACAGATGCCATATGCTGCTCGGTTAAAAACTCCAGCTCTACTCAGTTGCATACCGCCTACTTGAGGCGATCTATGCCTGACATACAAAGCTATGTCAAATCCAGAATTAATGGACATGCTCCACCTCAGTAAATCTAAATCCCTTAGAGCCACACGCTTGAGGGACTTGAACCTCAGCACAGAAATAAATAGAACTTGCTGGAGGGATAGGTTCATAACCCAGAGGCTCCCTTCACTCTGGAATAGAATTCCAGTTCATGTGAGGCAGAGCACCTCACTGAATCTCTTCAAGAAGAATCTCGATAGGTGGATGGGGGATCGTAGGTTTGTCCCAGGGATTACTCCTGTGTCACTATTAGACAGAGGCACAGTAAACTAAACCTTAAAAAGGGCACAGTATACTCAAATCAAGGGGTGGCATAAGCCATACAGAATTGGGCTAGGCTTATAATTGCCCCAGGGCAGATAGCCTAGTATGAACCTATGAACCTATATAATTTTAGATGATCCAGCGTGAATCATTATATTAGATTGCAGGATATGGGAATTGCTAGAGAGTATATTTATTTTGTATCCATATGCAGGTGTGAAGAGAAGGGCTGAAATGCTTGAAAGAATTTTGATGTACATATTCTTGAATATGGATGTGTAATAAATTACATTAAATTCACAGCTGCAAGTGAGGAAGAATGATGGATATATTTATAGAAGAAGGAATATTACCCTCATCCCCTGCAAATTATATATACCAACTCTGAGACTGCACAACAGTGGGGAAAAGTATAAATTCCTGATCTTTACTGTATGTAGAACTGATTCAAAGGGGCTTACCCACCTGCAAAAATGCAGATTTGTTTATTTTTGTTTCAAGTTTTCAGAAACTCAAGCATATGGTCTCAATTATATGAATTTCAAGTTCCCGAAAACTCAGTGAAGTAATATATATATATATATATATATATATATATATATATATATATACTGTATATATCCATCCACACCCCTCTTTCCCATTTTTGTACATGGGATCAGGGTGCCACTTCAACAGTGACAATTCTAGAGCAAGGTTCACACCGCCGGGTAGTTAGCAGTGCCACAGCTATTCTTCTATGCCACACACTAGCATTTTTTTTCCCTAAATGTTTTCATTCATTTTATAACACAATAACTTAGTATAGTAACAATAAAAAACAAATAAACTATATACAATGTCCATAACAACTAAAAAAGCAATATACATAGGAGAACACTTAATATTTCTTTAACAGATTAGATAATTTTGTCCAAGCAATTAAATGATGGGTTGTGTTGTTAGTCATTGCTTTTATAGTAGTAATCTCATTCTTACAAATGCATTTCACCATTTTGTTGATATACCACATCACTGTGGTATTGTCTGTGAATACCGTGAGAGGCTCTGGAGAATAGAGAGATTGAAAGGCCTGAAGAGCCATCAGAAGAGCTTTCATCTCTTTGACATTGATGTGCTCCTTCTGCTGATCAGGTGACCACACCTCCTGTACCTCTAGGGAGCCAAATATTGTCCCCATCCAAAGTCTGAGGTGTCTGCGAACAATTCCTGAGAGGATAGAGGGAGGGTGGAAAGGGATCCCTGGATTCAGAGACAACTGCTGAATCCACCAGAGAAGTTCCTGCCTGAGGCAAAGATGAAGAAGGAGTCTATATTATGAAATCTAAAAGTCCTGTAATCGAATGGCATTTACATCACAAATGCTATTTATCGAAGTCACTCTTGCATGGGCTGCACCCCCCCACACCCTAGCTAATTATATATACCAACTCCGAGATTGCACTACAGTGAGAAAAGGGCAAATTTTCCAATCATCACTGTACTGCGATCTTACTATAAACACCTTGATGAATGGCAGTTCGGTGTACAGTGCCGTTCAATTACAGGACTTTTCGATACCTTGATATAGACCCTGAAGAGGAACTACAAATTCTAGAGGATGAGCATGTTGAAGCCACACTGACTTCAGAAACCACTGAAACTTTCTCATATGAAGTTTGGCCAGAAGGAGCATCAGAATTGTGGATGCCATGAAAACCAGAACTCTCAGAAACTCCCTGACAGTAATGGAAGCCAGAGCAAGAAAATTGTGAAAGAAAGAAATGAGAGTTAAGGTTTTTGGAGGGGACATGGATGCAAGCACTGGCACTGCCTGAATCCTGAAACCCAATAGAACATGATCCTGAGAAGGAGTCAGAGAAGACCTTTCGAAATGTATAGTGAAACCCAGGATCTGAAGAAGGGATACAGCAAAATGAAGATTTTGCAAAAGGGTCTCTGGAGGAGAAGCCTGAATCAACAGGTCTTCCAAGTAAGGAAATATTTAGATTCCTTGAGGCATGCAAAAAGCAATCACAGGAGCAAGGAATTTGGTGAACACCCTTGGGCAGTAGAAAGGCCAAAGGGCAAAGCAGAGTGCTGAAAATGCCAGGAAGCAACAGAGAAATGCAAAAACTTACTGAAAAGAGGACATATCGGAATATGGAAACAAGCATCCTTGAGATCCAGAGGCACCATATAGGCCTGAGGGAGCAAGAGAGGATACATAATATGAAGAGACAACATACAGAAGGAAGGTACCTTTAGAAAAGTGCTTAGATGAGAGAGGTCTAGAATAGGTCTCCAAGTGCCCTCTTTTCTGGGCACTAGAAACAGTCGGGAGTAGAACCCTTTTCCCTTTGGGGCACAGGCACCTCTTGAATAGTACCCTGAGACAAGAGATCTTGAAGAACCTTTGGCAAAAAGGGAATATGTTCCCAAGGAGGCTGAGGAATGCCCATAAAAGGAGGATGGGTTTTCCACACCATGACATACCCTTGATGAACTCAATAATCTTGAGTGATCTGAAGCCAAACCAGAAGAGAAAGAGAAAGGTGAAGAGAGAAAGGAATGTGGCTGGGAAGGGAAGGATAGTCACACAGGCAATGTTTTGTCCAGAAAGAAAGGCTTCGGAGTCCCCAAAAATTGAATAGCCTTAGCAGGAGGAGCCCGTTTGCCACTCTTCCTACCTTTAGTAGAAGGACGTGATTGCCTGTGAACAAAGGCAGGCTTAGCAGGGTAGTTTCTCTGAAATTTAGGCACAGGAGAAACAAATACATGTTTAAGTTCCCTTACGGCCTTACTCTTATCCTGAAGGGACTTAAATAAGCCAGCAGTAGCTTTCCCAAACAAAAGTTTGGAATCCAGAGGAACATCCATCAACTTAGCTTTAATATCAAGTAGAGGTTGAAGCCTAAGCCAAGAGTACCTCCTCATAACTGAACCAAAAACAGCTGCCCTAGAAGAGGCATCTGCCGCATCATAACTACATTTAATAGAATGACAAACGACTTTTATAGGAAGTCCCTAGCAAGGAAAGAACAGAAGTTTTACACTCAGAATCTGGAAAATCAGAAATAAGTTGAAAGGCCTGAGAAAGAAGAGCCAACACATACCTAGACATATAGGTCTGATAATTAATATCCCTAAAAGCTAGGGTTGCAGAAGTGTAAACCTTTTTGCCCAGCCTGTCCACAGTTCTGCTGTCCTTATAGGTTCATAGGTTTATAGGTAGGTACTAGGCTATTGGCCCTAGGGCCTATATAAGCCTAGCCAAAAAATGTACCCTGGCTTTCGCCACCCAAGAAAATTATTTTCCTGTGCCCCTGTCGAGCAGAGCCACAGAAGTGATCCCTGGGGTGAATTTCCCATCCAATCATCAAGATTTTTCTTGAAGAGTGCTAATGAGGAGCTCTGTTTGACATAGATAGGTAGTCTGTTCCAGAGTATGGGAAGTCTCTGGGACAGGAATCTATCCCTCCAGCATATTCTGTTTATTGTGGTGACAAGGTTTAGGTCCCTAGAGTGTGTAGCTCGGAGGGATTGGGATTTCTTTAAGTGGAGCATGTCCAACAGCTCTGGGTTTGACATAGCTTTGTATGTTAGGCAGAGATTGCCCCTGAGTAGGCGATATGCGATGGAGTAAAGCTGTAGTTTTTTGAGACGGTCTGCGTAGGGCATCTGTTTGAGGCCAGTAATCCTCTTTGTGAGGTATTTCTGTGGTCTTTCCAGGTGTTGTAGATGTCTTGTGAGGTACATACCAAAAGGGGTGTTGTACTCTATAATGGGTCTAATGAGTGATGAGTAGAGGGGAACAATGGCCTCTTTTTTTCTGGATGAGAATCCTTTTGTGATGAGATGAGCCACGTAGAAGGATTTCCTGACCACTGTGGTGATGTGATTATCAAAGGAGAGACTACTGTCCACCTATGTCCCAAGGTCTCTTATCACATTTTCAGCATTAAGTAGACTACCAGCTATGTGGTAGTTCATGGGTACAGAGTTTTTACCAAAGGGGATGACAATACACTTTTTGGCATTGAGCTTCAGGCCATGGCTTTGACACCAGGTATCTGTCTCAGTGAGGCCTTTTTGTAGTTTGTCCACATCGTTAGGAGTTTTGATTATGGCTCCTAGTTTGCAGTCATCTGCAAACTTTGTTAGCCAAAGACCTTCTGTGTTAGCCTGCACTTCAGAGAAGTAGATACCAAACAGGAGAGGACCCAGGACTGAACCCTGTGGTACTCCACTTGTCACTGGTCTGAAGTCGGATTTGGAATCCGCTACTTTCACAGTGTGGGTTCTGTCCATGAGTCAGTTGGCAACCCATCTTGTGACATAGGGATTTATACCTAGTTTAGTGAGCTTATCTATAATTCCAGAGTGGGGGATGATGTTGAAAGCCTTGGTGAGATCTATGGCTTTGGTGACTGCTTCAAAGAAGTCAATCAGGTTTAGGAGACATGATCTGCCTTTTACAAATCCAAACTGGGTAGGGTCCAGAGTATGGAGATTACCAATGTCTTTGTTAATGAGTTCCATGATGATACGTTCCATGGCCTTGCAGACCAGGCTCATCAGGCTAATGGGGCAGTAGTTCCCAAGGTCCGACGTGGCTTCCCCTTTGTGGAGTAGGATAAACGTCGCGGTGCGCCATTCAGTGGGTACAAAGCCTGAGGTGAGGTTATGATTGAACATGGTACTTAGGTAGGGTGCCAGTTCATTCTGTAGTTTGTGTAGAACGCAGCCTGGGATATTGTCAGGTCCCATGGATGCTGTGTTCTTGGCTTTGGAGAGTGTGTTTTTTACCTGTGCAGCTGTGATTATAGGAACCTTGCGTTCTTGTCAGAAGGCTATAACTTAGGTGAAGGAAGCAACTTAGAAGGCTTATCAGAGGCTATGGGCAAGACCAAAGGGTCAGCAGCAGGACATTTATATAAAAAGAACAATCCTCAGGAACCCTATAAAATCTATCAGACTTATTGGGAGCAGGGGGAAGAGAGTCGAATGACTGAGAGGCATTGGAGAAAGCATCCAGTAAAGCAGCCACAACAGGAAGAATAGCTGCAGATTTAGGAGAGTCCAACAGCATCAATTCATAATACCTTTTATGGATATCAGAGACCTGAGTACAATTCCATTTAAAAAAATCCATCATGCTAGAGAGTGTGTCCCCAAAGGAAATTTCCTCCTAAGGAACATCAGGACTAATAGATTCCTCCTCCTCTGACCCATAGTCCAAAGGAGAAGGAATTTGAGTAGAATAAGTTAGGGATTCATCAGCAGAATCTGACTCATCCTCAGAAGAATTCTGGTCTCTAGGCCTTTTAAGAGGAGTAGAGAACAAAGGAAGTGCAGGAACTGAAACCCCATGAGGAGGCTTTAAGGACATTAAGGCAGAAAATAACCTCTGAGTAAAGACTTGCCACTCACTTTGTGGATCCCTAGAAGCAGAAGAAACATGTTTCGTTTTTTAAGAGAATGCCCTAAGAAGTCTCAGATCCAGGACGACAGTCAAGAACCACAGCAGGAACTTCTTCCCCAACTAAAAACTGAGGAAGTCCCCTAGGCCCCTCAGAATAAAATCAACCATGGTTCCCTCTGAATGTCCGAGACGGATGCCTGCAAAGCCTCTTCGGACGTGTTGCCAGCCGGATCCTCACTGGCCTCCAACACAGTCACGGCAGAGAAATCCGGCAACATAGCCGGGCAAGCCTCCAGGTTCATAATGACCTCTGGAGAAACACCTGGCAGAGGTTGGACAGGAAGATTCCAGTTGTACATTTTTCACCTTCTTCTTCCCTAATTGCTGACCCTCAGGGCAGGATATTCCTTGTGTAGTATCTTTAGCGAGTACCCTAAGATGTATGGTCATGAGAAGCACCTAAGCAAAAAAGACACTTATCATGGAGGTCTCTACGGGGAATTTGTCTCCCACACTGGCATTTACCCTTCTTGGATGACATTAACCTCAAAGAACACAAAAAAACAAGAACAAATAAAATCCCCAACAGGGCACTTATATTGCAAAAACAAAAAAATGGCATAGGAAGTCCCTGGAGAATGAAAATCCATTTAACTGGCAGAAAATGGACACAGGTAAACAGAATGACAGTGTAAAAATATGTTCAGACTGGCGGCAAAGAAGTTCTGAAAATCACCTTTATGCCCTACATTACATACGGTGTGTATGGTGATGTTCGGCGTGCCTTTTAAATTTAGAAGTCTTTGGAAGACTGGCCGGACGTCTGGCTTCCACAGCAGGGAATCCCCATATCATTAAGAATACTGCAGCAGTGAATGCAAGGACATCAGTCAAATCCTACTTACATTCATAGCCTCATAGGTAATTACTAGGCGTGGAGTCCAGGAGACCATTATGAAGCCTATCACAAATTTACAATTGCTTGCTGAAGGTCACACAGTAGAGAAATAAAAGTACAGCAAACTCTCAATTAACTGAAACTCAAGCAACCAGAATTCTCAAGCAACCAGAAAAAAAATCAAAGAAATAAAGTACAATTTTCATGTGTTGCACTTTCTGTCACCCCCCCCCACCCCCGCAAAAACATACCTTACATTTTTAGTGTTTTAGAGTTTCAAAAAGGAAGATAGGAATACATTCCTTCTCTCCCCAACCTAAGAACAAGTCAAACCAAACAAATACTATAGGGTACAGTATTTTCAGGTCTATTTTTAATAGTAACTCTCAAGCAACAAGAAACTACAGTTATCCGGCATCTACCAATTCCGATGGGTGCCGGTTAATCAAGAGATTACTGTAGAAAGATTCAATTGGTGAAGAGGAACCAACTACATAATATCCACATTTTTTACATATTTAGATGACTTACTTATCTTTGAGAGTCTTTTGCAAAGTGTCCAAAATCTCTGTTAGATGAGAGATCTCCTGCATAGATAGGCTGGAATTCCAAGAAAATGTTCAAAATTCTTTTTTTGACTCCATCACACAGAATTGTGTTTGTGGCATATCTGCTAAATACCTCAATACAAAGAGTTTTTCTTCTAAAGCAAAAAAAATAGATCTGCATTTAGTTCTAGTCCAGGGGTTTTCCATTCAGACATTAGTCGCTGTGAGGGAATACCTAAAGGTTCTGGGTCTCATGGCATCTATGAATCTTATAATACCTCTGGCAAGACTCCAAATGAGGAGGATACAATGGTATCTGAAGTATCTTTGGTCTCATTACCAACACCCATTATCTTTTCAAATTCCTATTCTGGGATTTGTGAGAAGAGAAATAACTTGGTGGAGACATCAGATGTCCCTGAATTCAGGTCTTCCCTTAAGCAGTCAGTCAGCATAGATGCCTTATCCATTGCTGAGGGAGCAGTTTCAAGGCTAAAAAGGATATCAAGGATAAAAGTGCAAGGTTTCTGGGACAACAAAGACACACACAAGCACATAAACATAGAAGAGATGTTTGCCCTTATCAAGTTGCTTAACTGTTTGAATCACCACTGGTCCCCAGGACCATTTCACGTTGTTACAGACAATGCACAGTTATGTGGTACATAAACAAGAAAGGGAGAACCAGATCATAACCACTATGCAGACAAGCCATGTTAGCATGGGATATAGCTTTACAGCATGATCTTACTCTACAGGTATCCTACATTTAATCAAAGTAAAATGATTTGGCAGATAAGCTGAGCAAGACAAAAGTAGTCCCTCATGAATGGAAAATAGATCAGGTGGTCCTCCAAGATCTGATCCATCTCTGAGGAGTTTCTCACACAGACCTTTTTGCCTCCTCTCTGAACAATCAGCTGGAAAAATTCTGGTCCAACACCCCAAGCAAAAATGCCTGGAAGAGAAATGCTTTTTTTTCCTCCTTGGACAGGAATGTTCCTATATGATTTTCTACCATTTCTACTGGTATCCAGGGTACTTCTGAAGATTCAGAAGGAATCACCCAAGCCCATTGTGGTGACCCTCTTCTAGCCCAGGCAACAGTGCTTCTCACTTCTTTTTGAATTTGCCAGGGGTAATTACCACAAGCTTCTTCACAGACTGGATCTACTAACATATGTTTAGGAGTATTTGATGCATGCTGACCCCAAACAAATTCAACTGACTGCCTAGATGATCGAATCTTAATACCTTTCAGGCACCTGTTTACTGATGGTGTGCAGCAGATACTAATGCAGGTAAGAAAGCCTTTTACTAGAAAACCATATATAAGCAAAAGGAAACAGTTTTCTAGTTGGTGCCTGCAATATAGCCAGCTCCTATTCAGGGTGCATGTTTCTCTGATTTTAAAATATTTGTATGAATTACTTTCCCATGGCCTGTCTTATTCCTCTGTGAAGGTTCATTTGTCAGCCATTTCAACATGTCTGCCCATTGAGCCCCCTCTTTCAAGGCATTCTCATGCCAAAATGTATTTGAAAGGTGTATTGCACAACAGACCTCCAAGAAAACTGGGGGCTGCTCCTTGGGATCTTAATATTGTATTACAGAAGCTAACACTTGCTCCATTTAAACCAGCTCATCAGGGTGACTTGATTATGACATGGAAAACAGTTTTACTTATTGCTCTGAGCTCTGCAAGAAGAGTGTCTGAGTTGCAAACTCTGATAGTGAGTCAGCCCTACCTCCTTTTTCAAAGAGACAGGGTTTCTTAGAGAACTAATATATCTTTTATGCCTAAAGTCATATACAATTTTATTTTAAGCCAAACTATCCATTCCCCCATTTTCTTTACTGGTCTTAACAATGAGTGAAAAAGGACACTCCATACCTTGGATGTCCACTGATAACTCACGCACAATCTTGACAGAACAAAATCTTTCAAAACTTCTGATCAGTTGTAAATTTCTTGTGATGGTAAGAAGAAGGGACACCTATTCCAAAGCAGACTATTTCCAAATGGATGCTAGAGCTATTACCTTTTGGTATTTCAACCACAACAAAACTATTCCAGGCATGGACAAGTCAAATTCTAGCAGAGACTTGGCTTCATCTATGACTTTTTGGGAAGGATTGGATTCTAGAAGTATTATAGAAACAGCAGCTTGGTCCCCTGTACATACTTTTACAAAGTGCTACAAGCTCAATTCCTTCTCCATGTCTAGGTCAGGCTTCTCCAGGGGCTCCTGTACCCCTTACCTTTCCCTTCCACCTCTTAGTTGTTCTAAGCAATGGTAGTCTACCCATATAGCTTAGGTTACTGCAGCAGTGATCAACATGATGTTCGAATGATCACTGCTGCAGTAGCTGCTCACTCCCTCCATCCATCCCCCTTGTTTTTTGGTGTACTTTTTATATCAGTTTGAGGACATTTGTTTTTTCATTGTTCCTAGCAACGTCCTCTAAGGGCTTAGCCTCCATCTCTCAGTTGGCATGAAAGCTCTTAAAGTCTCATGGTCCAAATCTGTCTTTTAGTCAGCTCATCCTGAGCAAACTAACAATTTGGGCGTGTAGAAGGTGACATGAAGCTTTGGAAGCTGGATGATTATATCCTATACAGGATATTATACATATAGCTTAGGCTACTGCAGAAGTGATCATTCAAACATCTATTATGGTAAGGTTAAACTTTCCAGTGTCAGAGCACTCAGACCATCCTGATTGTAGTTACAGCTTTATCACTCTGTGCCACAAAGCCAGCTTTAAAATTTGCTTGCAGTTAAGTTTCAAACAGACAGTATTATTAGGTTTCTCGGATTATGAATCATTCTGCCAAGATAAAATTAATGGTGGTCTTTTTATCTAGTTTAGTTGCCACTCCATTTTTTTCTGCCTATGAAATTACTTTCTAATTTTAAAGTTATTATGAAGCTTTGTCTAAGTTCTCACAAATATCCAATTCTAAAAAATACAAGAAAAATCTAGCCAAGCTAGAGTTTTCATTATGCGATACCTTAAACCTTCTGTAATAGAAACCCATGGGCTATATGCAAATAACTCCTTAAGGACATCAAGTGTTTCAGTTATATGGCTCCTGAATGTCCATGACTTTTTCCTTTTTCCTTTTTGAGTCTTTATGAACACATTCAGGCTAAACAATCCAAACACAACTAGCTGTAAACATGCACATTTCAGCCTTCTGATGACCTTGTCAGCACAGCATATGTGAACTATTTAGCTATATTCTAGAAACACGGGGTCTTTAAACCCAGCTGATGTCTACAACCATTAAAGTGTCTGCAAAATATCCCAACTAACAACTAAACCAAAAAGTAAAAAGGTCACACAGACAAACCAATTAATAAAAAGGAAACTGCAAGAAAAATCTAGCCAAGTTAGAGTTTTCACTGTGCAATACCTTAAACCTGTAACATTTAACCTTGCTCACAGCTGCATTATCCCACTTTTAACAGAAACATTTTCTGTGCAGCACTGTTGTGAGGTCATCCAGTCAAAAGTGCACTCTCTTCCCTTAAAAGTCAGACTTCTTCTGTTGTGCTTGTCATTAATACTATGCTTTCTAGGCTGTATAACTAGATAGATAGCAGGTCCAGGTCCACAAGGTCCAAATTTGTGTGCATGGCTGCAGTGTCAGTTATGTACAGTGTCCTAAATAGACATGCTGTATCAACTTTCAATCAGTGGAAGATTTTAACATGGGAGACATCTTCTCTGCATCCCACTGATAAGGTCACCATGTCAAAATTGCACACTGTGCCCTTACAACTCAAACTATTCCTCTGGTACTTACAGTTAAGTCTGTGTTGCATAGATTGTATAAATAGATAGGTAGGAGGTTTGAATCCAACATTGGGGAACTAATGTCAGTGTGTGTACAATTGTGTCTGTGACAATACCCATTGCATAAACTTCCACTTAGGAAACATATTTTCCTGGCAGAGGATTATCCTATAGATCTGTGTTACCCCCAGGCAATAAACAGCTTTGGAAATACAATGTTTACATCATGCCATCAAACATCAGCCATATAAAAGTGGTTGTGTGAGTTACCCTGTGGATCTGGCTGTTGAAATAAATGCTCTCTACACTGCATTAGTACAGGAGAGGAGGTTTAAATTCAGAAAATATTGGCTACTATCCATGAGTGTCTATCTGTCATGCTGTGTAGAAAAGGGTTCTAATGCACGTAGCATGTATAGCTGTGTAGTGTTACTGTGCACTTCAATGACATTCATGCATTTTTAGAAAAACAACAACGTATAAAAGAATAGTATTGTTGTCCATTCAAATGTGCGCTGTCACAACTGTAAAATAACATCTCATGTGGCACACATAAAAAGGTAGTATTCTGTGCTTTGTGATCTTAGGTAGTGTGTTCAAATCCAGCCATTACTCCTTAGACTCACTCATGTCACTATGTCTGTGAATGTGCAGGTGGGTAACAATGTTGTCAACTACCAGTCTGCTGTGTGTATGTATGGATTCCTTTTAAAATGAGTTCTGCTTGTTTTTCACACAGAAGTGCTTTCTTTGATAATGATGATGCCATGGGATGACATTTGAATTTCCCATGAGACTACTAAGGCTTTTCCTGTGTCATGAGGATGTGAGACTATGTTCTGTGTGCTTGTGCCTTAATAAGGCATGTGTTTGAATCTGTGATTATCCAGACATTGTGCCTGATTGCTATTCTCCTGTCACAGTGACATGTGTATTATGCATCACATGTGTCTGGGTGAACATAGCAGCAGGCAATGTTGTGTGAGAAACATACACATAGCAGCAGTATTTTAAAGAAATGATAGCTACACATCTCTTTTGCAGCAGTAAAATGATGTTGCAGCCACAAAGATCAAAATATCTCACACTTGCAGCACGAGTAGCACTGTGGTGCATTCATTCTTCCTGATATCAGGTAACTTCTGTCATCACATAGTCAGGTGTAGAAAACCCACAATGGCTGACTGTAAGCATTGTCTGTCCTAATGCTGCTATGCATGAATGACATCCACAAGTGTTATGATGTATACAATTAAAAAATAAATCTCCCCAGCCCTTTTATCTCATACAGATTTCAACACAATCATAGAGGACTTGTTGTTCAATTCCAGCCAAGGGTAACATTCTATGAAATTATTAACTATACATAAACAACACTCTATTAAGTTATTATTCTCGATTTTTATTCATTAGTAATTCCAATAATATGTGTGTGCTGTTTACATGCTGTTATGGCAGTGTTTACAGTAATATCTTGTGAGCGTGCCCAGTGTAATCCTGTATTAGATGTGCTCCATTTACAAATGGAGACCTTGAACCTCTGCAATGTTGTCAGATTTGTGTTGTCATTTGTCACTTGTGTATTTTGATTGCTATTATATTATTGTTTAAGACATGCTTGCCTAAGACGTGTCAGTGTAATATAACCCTCTATCTATGGTTGTCTAATGACAAATGTTAAAACATGTCCCTTTCGATTGTGCTTGACACGGATGCTGTACAGCCCATGTCTTGTTTGTGCAGGGTGAAGTGGAGGGTACAGCACTTCAGTCAGTTACTGCACATACATTCTCTGTATGTATATATATATATATATATATATATATATATATATATATATATATATATATACATATATATGTCTTATTCAATAACTGAACTGTATGCAAGTGGCACCTAATGTATCCACTGTCCTTACCAACTATTATCCCAGCTTGGCATGTTATCAACGTTAATACCACATTTACTCCCATTTCTTGCAATGTTGCATTGCTTCCATCTCACCTACATAGTTAACATGTTAATTTTAAGTTATGTACATAGGTAAACACTTGAACAAGAGATTATTTATTATTATAATCAATAGGGATGTCTTTTATAAAAAAAAAAAAAGTTTCATTGTGGCATCATCACATTTGAATGCATTAACTGAGTACATTTTTGCATTTAGCCCCCCCCCCCCCCCGCAGTTAATAATTATCCCTGCACTGTTCACATGATTCTTCTGTCTTTCGGCTTTTCCCGGTTAGGGGTCGCCACAGCGGAACTCCGGTCCACTAATGATTGGCAGTAGATTTTTACGTGCTGGCTTGCCGGGCCTAACGCACAACCTTCAGCGAAGGAATGCCCTCCACGCATGTCGACATACAGAAGACGCTCTAACTGAGAATCGAACGTGCAACATGTTCACATGATACTCTGTGTAAATTATCCCATCTGCACTTCTCCTGCATCTACATGTTTAAAAGTCACTTGCCTTTACTTCATATTCATATTCATATTCAACTCTTTACAATCTTAGAATAATCTCACTCTTGTATAAATAGTTTTCTCCCCTACTCTCTCAGTCTCCCACCCACCTCATCTCCTTAGCCCCCTCACCCCTAAGTTTTATCCTTTTCATCCTTTCTGGCACTGTAACGTACTCATTGTCCATTACAAAAATGCTTATTAGTAGCTGATGCATCTTTTTGTCTTTATTGCATTCTGTCAGTCTATAAATGTACTGATTTACCTTGTATTCTGTTACTCTACTGTATGCAACTAAGATTATCTATGTAACCAATGTGCAATTAATTTTATAGTAGAACGTGTGCTTGTTATATTGTACTTTCCTTCCCTGACCTCTACAGAAAAAGGCTACTAGCCCAGTCACCCCCTCCCCCGGTAAACAAATGTAAAATAAATAAATAAATATTAGCTATCCATGCATGCTTGCATAGCATGTTTGTCTGTAGACAAGTACTTTTGTTTACATTGTGTGCTCATGCTTGCAGCATCATTTCATGGCTGTCAACACTACTGCAAGCAATGAAACATCATGTAAGCATGATACTCAACTATTCAGTGAGCACCGCTGCTCATTATGCTAATACAGAGGTATTATTTTTTCTTTTGTAGGTCAAACTACCCTCAAATGTTTAAACAAACTGGTACATTTATTTATATATATATATATATATATATATATATTTTTTTTTTTTTTTTTTTTTTTTAGTTAGTCACAAAATTCTTTAAACTATGTGGTCCACTTTCCATTACAAGTCATCTATCTTGATATAACTTGTTTTATTTATTTTGTTTTATATCCGTTTATCAGGGTAGTCCATTGATCTCAATGGACCATTTTTAGGATCATTGTGGGTGAATACAATAATAGGAAAAAATACAGAAATGAATAAAAGCAACAAGAAATTTAGTAGAAAACAATTTTTGCTACCTTGTTAAAATCAAAGTCCTTTTTGCCCCAGTGTTTTTCCCCTCTTGTTTGCTTTTGTAACAGCTCAAACAGTGCTGGCTGGATAACATACTTCTGTTTCTTAACATAGAGGCATGGCTCATTCCAAGCTCATTGCCATTTGAGATTGATGGGCGTTCATAAATGATTTGGCTGGTTCTTATTTCAAAATATTCTTCCTATAAAATAGCACAAATGTCTGCTGGTCTTTACATAGGAGAAAACTTTTCAGATGAAAGAATAAAATAGAATAATTTAAAGTAATGTCTTTTTAAGCAAATTCTTATGCACAGATAACTGGCATTCATGCTGTCTGATAATACAAAGGCTGTCACAGACATACTCCAGAATTTTCCCAACTACAGTATCATATACCAGGGCAGTAACTCTTTCTCCATCTCCACCCCCTCTTTCTTTCAGTCTCCCTTTTTCAGTTTTATAATTTCACTTGTTTAAACAATCTCCTGCTACACTGCTTGCATTCTTAATCCTTTCATTCTATCAAACAGCAGAAGTGGCTGTCAGTCTTTACTTAAAAAAAAAATACTTTTCATTTAAAAGAATAAAATGGAGGTTTTTGAAAGGGTACCATTTAAACTCTTTCTCGGGCACAGATGGCAGGCATTTCTGCTGTTCCACAATACAAAAGTTGTGATGAAAGTACTGCAGACTTCTTGCAAATTCAAAATGAACTTCCTATACAATTATACCTTCTCATTTAGTTTTACTTTCACTTGTTTTTTAAGACATCAAATTTTATACCAAAGTCTTGGTGTAGAAACACAAATATAACATTTATGTGCTTAAAAACTGTATTAATTTTGATCCTTTAAAATATGAACATTTATCAGATGCCAGCGTGCCACTTCTTCTCATGTTTTCTTCCCAGTAAGTAGAGTAGTCAGTATTTTCCTTATGGCATCATTCTCATTTGGTGATTTATCATTTTTAATTGAGTAATGAGGATGATATATGGACCCTTTTTAACTATGACCTGAGACACAAATCACAAATGCAAGGGTGGGCATAATAACTCCCTGACCCCACAGCTGTGAGGATGTGTATGTAATAGACTGTATTTTTGGAGTAAATCCCCTCTCAGTAGCTGAAAATATTTCACGTTGACTGTGCTTACAACAGACCCACAATGTTTTAAAACTGATGATTGGTTTAAAAAATTGAAGAGTGAGCAACATGAGTAATAAACTGAGCTACAGTATCATGGTTTCCTGTAAAGCATATTTTGGAACTGCTTGAAAAGTGCTTTGAATTTATGCACCCTTTAGAATCCAACTGTTCATAGTAAAACATAGTAATAGTTCTGCAATCCTTCCATAAAATTTCAAAGCAATTGGTGAATGTTATTATTTTAGTCACACATTTCTACTCCAAAGCTTTCTGGTTATATACATTTCCAGCTATGGGTTACAAATGTTGAATAAATTAACTCAGGAATTAGCTGTACTAGTCGTGACCAAGCTATTGAGCTGTGCTTTTGTATTTCTTTCAATTATAGGTACTTGAGAATTAACATATCAGTACTTGGTTCCACTACCCACAAGTACAATAAAAAGTAAAACTGAAAACACTTTTAAATGCATTGATATTCTCTTTAAAATTGCATTTTGTTTTTCATTCTGCTTAAATAATGCATAGGATTGTGTAAGCATGCACGTGCAAATATGTCAAGGATTGCTATTGTGTTACTAGATGTCACATATATAGGTATTATATATATATAGGTATTATATATATATATATATATATATATATATATATATATATATATATGGGTCTACTTTGAAACATCTAAAACCCATAACATCTAATTTCATAACATTGAGACCAGAACATCTAAAACTCATAACATCGAATTTCATAACATTTAACACTGCAAATCAAAAGAAAATAACATCCCCTCCACATATAACGACACCAAACTACCAAACACACCTATTACTACGTTTCTGCCCCCGTAAATTAAATATACCAACTCCAAGATTGCACTACAGTGGGAAAAAGTTAATTTCCTGACCCCACTGTATCAAGCCCCCCTGCAGAAATGTAGTAAAAAAGTGTGTTTGGTGTCATTATATGTTGTTATATGTGGAGGGGATGTTATTTTCATGTGATTTGTACTGTTAGATGTTATGAAATTCAGTGTTACGGGTTTTAGATGTTTTGGGTTTTAGATGTTCTGGTCTCAATGTTATGAAATTAGATGTTATGGGTTTTAGATGTTTTGAAGGGGACCCATAAATATATATATATATATATATATATATATATATATATATATACTATATACTATATCCATACATTTAAGGGAGACACTGTTGCTGGAATTGTTGTACTGTACAACATGATCATGTACAGTCTGTCAGTATGACGCAAACTTTGAAGCTGTAAATGGATACGTCTGTTGTCCCTTACTCATTCATGCTGGCTACTTGCATACTTTCATGTGTACATCTGCTTCTTGCTTATTTGACTACAGCTGTGTTTTCATTCTGCTCTGCATTGAGGGCTGTTTGAGTACTTCTGCATTTTTGCATTTCACAAATGCAGCTCATACAGTGTCACTTCCATGTGCATTACAAGACCATCTGTGTACTTCTTTTTTTTCATTTAAATCATGATTAGAAATTCCCTTTTTATTTTTTCGATGTTTATGTTGGAACAAATTATTCTGAGCCAGTCTTGAAGATCTTAATTTTGTTTTTCATGCTCCAGTAAAACACCAATTACTTCTGTAACACTTCTTAAATTTTTAACTAGAGATGTTGTCAGTACAATCATTAATTACTTTGCAGTTTTATGGAAACCTCTCAGAAAACTGAAAGCTGTGGATTCAGAGATTTGAGCTTTATCTCACTGTGAGATGTGCAAAAAATGAAATCTATATAGTCTGCAATTTTTTTTCCATATCATATATGAGGACACAATTAAGGTATTTAATAATTTTAACATTAAGGAGGAAGAAACAGGAAAACAAAAAGTCTTGAAAAATAAATTTCAAATATATTGGAGGCAGACAAATGTCTACCATACGCAAGATATTTGTTTATTCCTTTTTTTATTCACCTGCATTAGATTGTATTTCTGTCATAAAAAATATATTTCATTAATTTAATTTGAATGAAACTTAATGTATAAAAGAAAAAAAAAGAAACAAAGTGTTTTCAGGGGATGAGCCCCTATCCCACCTGCATTCTCCCTGTTGGGGCTAGCTTCCCACCAGACACAGAACTTGGATTACTGATAATATTTCAGTTGTCATTTCCCATTAATATAAATACCTTGAAACTATTTTGCTGAAAGCCAGTTATACCAAACACTTTTACAAACTTTTTGCAGGGAATGACCCCCCCTACACCTCCCATGTGGAGAGAGATTCCCTAATCCTTCTGTATATACCAATTCTACAGTCACACAACAGAGGGGAATGTCCATATTCCATGTCCACTGAAAGTGACTTTCAGCAAAAATGCTTTGAGGTATTGTCAAATGGTCAGACTGCAATTGATTACCTGTCTGGCTCCCCTGAACATATATATATACCAACTCCATGGCCACACAGCAGTGGGGAAAGATGAAAACAGCAACAGGTAAGACCTCTTTATACAGGAATCAGAGACTGCTAGGAAAAAGAAGTGTATTAGTTTTTGATGAAAAGTGCTACCTAAAGCATCTCTCTGAAGATGCAGTTGACAAAATGCAGGAAAGCCTTTATTTTTCACTAGAAATCAAGGAGTTCAGAAATCAACTGGTGTTTATTTAACTGAATCAAATCATAAGACATGAGTGTGAGTATTTTGACATGATCATTGATAAGAGATATAATTGTGTGTAGAATCAAAAATTGATCAAGTAACAGGCAGATTATTAAGGGGAGTTACCCTAACATTGGACAAGGCCGCTGAAGTGTGTGGAGTGACTAAACTTTCCAGCATGAAGTTAAAAGGCATGACTGATGAGTTGGAAGTGTAAAAAAATAGACTGCAAGTGAAAAGGAAAAAAAAATTAAGCCAGGAATTGCCAAAATAATAAAAAGTAAAAAATTGCTTGGATATAATGCAGCTATTTAAAATGGCATGTGATAAACAAGAAGGCAGGAACCACACCTGATGCATGAATGTGGCCAGTAGCATAAGGAGATTAGTGAATTTGATGATGTCATGATGTTACTTGGTTGGAATACTTATGGCTTGGAATTCACTTATAGAACTAGTAGGGATAAAATGCAATTCTTGGATGTCGAATTTTATGTCAATGAAAGGGGTAGTTTGCAGTACAAACCATTTAATAAAGAGACAGCTGCAGATAGATTTTTGGAAGCTGGCAGTGCTCATCCTGGTCATTTGATAAAATCCCTTCTTTATGGGGAGTTTAGGAGAATCATGACCAATACATCAGATCAAAGGGTGTTGGAGAGAGAGTTTCATCTGGCTAAGAAAAGATTATTAAAGCAAGGATATACTATGGGACATATAGGTGAGGCATTAAATAAATTGAAAAGGAATACTAGCTATAAAATTAAATGTAGTTGTTCTATTGAACATGAGAAGTTCATTAGGAAAAATGAAATGGAGAAGGTTGGTATTGAGCCCTTTTTCTTTGTGAACAAATTCTCTCCCCTTTCTGAAGTATTAAAAGAGTTAGTTAATGACCTTTGGCCCATAGTTTGTAGGGATGACTTAGTAGGGAAGTTATTTCCGGAGAGAGTAACTTTTTCGTATGGTTGGTTTAATAATTTAAAAGAGTTGTTGAGACCAAGGGACAAGGGTGATGTAGTTAAAAGGAATGGAGCATTTTCATGCGGTGTTTGCAAAGTGTGTGATAAAATGAAGAATGTTGATGGCTGGATAATAAATGGGAAGAAGTTTTTGGTTAAGAATGAATTTAGATGTGATTCATGTGGTGTGGTCTACATCATTGGATGTAGATGTACACCTTGTAAATAGTACGTGGGACAGACTAAAAGGAAGGTAAAATTGAGAATTTTGGAGCATTTGGGTGATGTAAGAAATAAGAGGTTGGATAGCCCAGTGGCTCAACACTTTTACGACGCACATGGGGGTAGTACAGATAGTTTTTTATTTAGTGTGCTAGCAAAACCCTTTGAAGGCCATACTTTGGGAGGTGATAAATTTAAATGGAGGTTGATCAAGTTAGAAACTAAATTAATAGTATATTTGGGCACTTTATATCCCAGAAGTCTCAATTTGGATATTGATTGGGGGACATAGGTGACTAATTTAGTCAATAGTGTTCACAGTATAGTTTGGATCTGATGGTTAGGTGGAGTGGCGAACAGTTTTTTTGGATGCATTAATTAATTTTATATTTGAGATGTAAGATCAATAATAATGAATGCACAATGATTTTAAAATGATGTAAAATTTCATATGAAAAAATGTTATATTTAATGAGAAGTTAGCAGTAATTATATCATAAATGTGTTTATTTATAGTAGAGTTTTAGGGGAGGGTCAAAGTTTTCTCTTTTGTATTTTTTGTGACATTAAGTTGAATATAATGTTAATAATGATATATGATGACAAGAGAATGTGGAAATATGTTTAAAAATGTGTAGTAGATGTGAGTTAAGAAAATGTTATTTGTAGATTTTAGTCACTGTGTGTTGTTAAGTAACATATTCATTCATTAATGCATTTATGGTGTATGATATATGGGGGGTACATCTTTAAGCTCTAAGCTTCATAATTATTTAAGGAAATTATTTAATTATCTAATTAAATGAAAGGTGAATTGATGTGATGATGGAATATAAAAAGGCTGCTGGGATTGTATCAAATTATTCCATTGAAGGCCTATGAGGCCGAGGTACCAGGATGAAGTGAATAAAGAAATTGGCAGCTACAGCAGTGCTCAGTGTTTTTTTTTTGCTTGAGGAGAATTCCTAGCTTCCTGTGGAGGCTTGTGTGGCTTGGTTTTTGTACCAGTAGGATAAGGAAGCATGTTGAAAAGCAATTACTAAAATGTATAGACTTTATGAGGATCTGAACCATTTCTCAAGAGTTTGTAAAAGTCAAAATAAATTGTTGCAACAAGATTTTTGTGTATTAGATGTGAAATAGCAGAACAAAACTGAAATGTTTTGGGCACCATTGTGTTGCATACAATGAAGACAATGTGTGCTGCAGACAGTGATAGAGCTATTGCTACTGATGAACATAAACTTGGATTAATGGTGATATACTGATTGCCATTTCCACAATTACAAACACCATGCAACTATTTTGCCGAATGTTGCTTATACTGAATGCTAACATAAGCTGTTTTGCAGGGGACAAGACCTTCTATACCCCCATGTGGCCAGACACCCTACACCCCTCTGACATATGTATACTGTTTCCATAGTCACATAACAGTGGAAAGTACATGTTCCATAATCACTGACAGTACCTTACAGCAAAATTGCTCTGGGGTATTGTACTATTGTCCATCGGACAATAGCAGTTGATTACCTGTCTGGCTCTCCTGCACTTAAATAAAAATAAATAAATACATATACACATATATATGAACTAACTCCATGGTCACACAATGATGGGGAAAAGTGAAAGCAAAAACAAGTAAGATCTCCCCATAGTTGTCTCACATAAACAGTGAGATTGCTTTGGAAAAGCAGTGTATTAGTTTTTGATTAGCCACAATAATACCTAAATCCACTCCTAAAGATGCACTTAACTAATTACAAGATAGCATTTATTTATTTATTTATTTTACATTTGTATACCGGGAAAGTCTGACTTGGCATGGATCCCATTTCAGCAGAGGCCCGGGGAGAAAAGCTCCACAAAGATTAATACAGCAAATACAGTAAATATAATACATGTTAATAAAGTACAGTACAGAGTCAAAAGTTAATAAAGTACAGTTTCAAGGCCAAGAAAGGAACAAAAAGTAAATATACTATAAGGAGCACAGTGTGTTACAATAAACAATAAAGTTGAAAGGACATTTTTGTTCAGTCATTTAGTTACATTTATCAGTGGCTAGTACAGTAAACACACATTGATTAAGAGGATAGAAAGGAGTTGTTGCAAGCTTTCATAGAAGGTTAAGGTATGAGTTGATCTAATTAAATGAAGCTACCCAGCTACTATTTATAAATAATGGACATTTTCCTGGCAAGAAGAAAAAACATGATCTAAACATGGTGGAAGACTATAGATAGTGTTTGCTCAGGTCAAAAAAATCATAATCAGGGATGGATGTATTTAAAAAAGCTAATGACTATAGGTGTGCATGCTGTGTTTAAGCTTGGTGCAATACAGGTTCATAAGTTGTTAATAGAATCTATGATTCATAAGACCAATGAGGAGTCTAGCTCAATTTCTCTAGCTACTCCCGAGTACTGCCTGGTTAAGTGACTTTCTCATAGTCACACAGTAAGCAATTGAAGGCTGAGGGAATCAAATCCCGGACTACTAGAAGCAGCTTATTGGCATGTCATACCGATAATCCTGTGCACTAACTGCTGAACATTATTATAATATACAATACATTATGTGAATATGCATTTAAAGCATTGACTCTGTATAATAAGTTGAACAAGTATTAATGCGAACTACTGACAAATTAAGGGCATAAACTGAAGTATGTGAGGCAGACATGGCAGGATCATGAGTAAGAGGATGTGTAATACAGATTAATATTTAAAGTGTCATCCTTATGAAATCAGTTAAAGCATCTAAATATTGTGGGTTGTAATGTTTGTGAGACACCTGTTATGGTTAAATGAATTCATGAATGTACATCTACAGAGTGATTTATTAGTTAGTGCAGACTGCAGCAAAAACAAAGTTGAAGGTCATAACTGTAAATGTGTTAACATTGAAGTTACACAGACTCTTAAGATCTGTACTGTTGTGAAGTATTGTGAAGTACAATTACAAAGACACCTCACATCTTCATGCAATATCAGTTCCGCGAAAATCCATTTCAGTGAATACCAAAAGAGTGACACGTATTAATTGAACCACGAATAGACTAAATGTACTAAACCATGAAATTTAAAACATCAAACAGTCATAGTCGGCCAGCCCCACCACCCGCTACATACTACCTACCCAAACAAAATAAATAAACCACATATATGCACTAACCAAACCCTACTCCTAACCCTAAAGTAAAGCACCAAAACCCAACTTCTAACCCTACACTAAACCCCACATACACAAATATCTATGCACTATCCTTAACCCCACCCTAACCCTAAGGTCCGTAACTACTGCACACTTCCCCTACGGAGATATACCCTAACAAAATAAATAATACACATAAATACATTTAACAAAACCCTACTTCTAACACTACACTAAACCCCACATACACAACTATCTATGCACTATCCTTAACCCCTCCCTAACCCTAAGGTCCGTAACTACCACACACTTCCCCTACGGAGATATACCCTAACAAAATAAATAATACATATAAATACATTTAACAAAACCCTACTACTAACACTACACTAAATCTTACATACATTACCTATATATACACTTACATTAACCCGCACACTACCCTAAGGTCCACAGCTCTTGCACACTTACCTTACGGAGCTATACCGCAGACGGGCCAACCAAAACACTTCGACATTTCGGATTTTGCTGTTTTAGATGTTCGGCATTTACGTAGTTCATGCAATATGTGTCAATCATTTCGTATTCGCGGAAATGGTGTTTTGATCATCTGATAGGGAGCCCCTTCATCTATACAGTCAGTTGTATCATAAGCAAAGGAACAGTATGTTAGATGTAGAGAAACACGTGGCATCAGTACAGAGCAGAATGGCATCAAAATAATAATGGTGTGTGAGTACTAGCTCTAGTAAAACAATTTATTTAATAAGTACATCACTTTAAGTTCAGAAACATAATTATAATAGCCCTGAATGCAACTTGAAAGTATTAATGACATTTTGTTGAAGTTTATTTGTTTTAAGACTTGAGTTATCTAGAAAGAAAATATCATATTAAGGTTTCACCAGAGACAGCACTAGTGATCCATGTTAAAAAAAGGAGATACTGCCAGCCTGGCTATCTGGAATTTTGTAAATAATTATGCGTCATTTGTGAAGATCAACATGATTCATATAAGATGTTTGTGTTATAACGGTATTAGAGCTGTATTTTATCTGTATATCAAACTGCTGGTACAGAAGTATGTGATGAAAAGGTATTTCACAAAGTACTGAGCTTAAGATGTATCCACAGTGCACCCTACTGAAAAAGAACAGAAATGTATATACACTATTGTAAATATTTAAATGTATATATTTTAACAGAGGAAACTGTAACACAAAAGGTGAACTTGCAAAACTTCAGAAAAACAGTTGAAATTAAATTACTTTATGGCTGGGCCATAAAAACGATGTTATCTTTCAGTTTTAGTGCAATAGGAGACATAATGCATGTACTAGAGAATTTTTTTGTATTGTCTTTAAATGTGGAGGAATATAAATTATTTTATGACTTCCACCATTTGCTGAAAGATCTAAGATCTATGTATTTTCACAGGTAGATGCTAAATGCTACCAGCTGGCATCAATGGTTGTTTTGAGCTTGGGAAGTAAAGTCAGATGACAAGAAATTATGTCATTCTGCATGCTATCACAGCAGTAATATTTGAGATATTAATTTAAGAACTCTCTCAGTGAGAAAAACTATTCTGTATTTTGTCTTTGACCTGACAACATCATGATCCACTCACCATATATGTCTTGTAGTAAGTTAACTAGGGTACAGTATAGTTCTTTTAGATATAGTCAGAAATATAGCAAAGCTTAGCTTAGATCTTTTTCTATATTTATTTGAGACTGTCCTGCAATGTTGTTTTAAATATTTCTTGAGTTGTGAACTCTATCACTGTGCTTACATGTTTAATATTGTCTTGTTCTTTTATTATTTATTATTAAATATATTTAATTGTGGCTGACCTTTGTGAGACATATTTAAGTTCTGAGAGTACTTGCATATTTATTTGATGACACTGTGTAGGTCACTCCTAATAGCCTTGCTCTTGATCAAACTACCACTTGTATTGATAGTAACCTTACACAGTAAGATTGGACAACTTTGTTAAGGGCCTTAAAGTAGCTCATAAGGAGTTGGCTGGTGGCAGCAATAACTACCTTATAGTCTGGGCAGAAGAGAGCATAGCTAGTAAACTTGTGCCAGTCTTTCCCAGGTGTGTGTGTGTGTGTGTGTGTGTGTGTGTGTGTGTGTGTGTGTGTGTGTGTGTGTGTGTGTGTGCAAATCAAACCTCAAAGAGTGTGTGTGTGTCAGGTAAGTGGGCAGGTACACAAAGCACTGGTTGGACAGAGAGGGTGCTGGAGATCTTGGCTTGGCCACGCAGCTGAGATCTCAACTCTATAGCTGTGCCAGTGGGGAGTCTTATTAGGGTTCTGGAGAAAGAGGGAGAAAACAGCCCTGGACTGACTGTGGTCTCTGTCTGCTCTTAAGGGAAATTGCACTTGATGCAGAGAGCTGCATCTAGAAATACTGTCTGTGTAACTGTCATCCTCTCAATGTATGTCCCCCATTGGTGCTATTGTTGAGAAATAAGGCTCCCTGATTACTGATCCAGAGGTGGGCCATCACAATCCATACTTAGAGAAGAGTCCCAGTTGTGTTTTAAGCAGGAACTGAGTAATAGTTAAAATGCATGGAAGCTATGGGAGTCATAGTTAACACAATAACACTGACTGAATGGGAACTTAGTATGGTAACAGTAATGAAGCAGAACAAACTGGGGATATATATAGATCATCAGAACTTAAGTTGGTGGATCAAAACGGAACGCTATCAGCTACCTACTGCAAAGGGAGAAAGCTGTTGGAACAATACATAATGCTAGTTCTTTTTAGTTCTTGATGCAAACCAAGGGTTCTGACAAATGAAGTTGGATGAGGCTAATTCTAGGCTGTACACATTTAATATTCCTGTTGGTAGATGCAGATATCTTATGTTATCATTAGGAAGTTTTTCAGCTCCAGACATTCTCCAAATGACTGCATCTGAAATGATTCAAGAGCTAGATGATTTAGTCAATATGACTGATGATATTATAGATGGAGAAGTTACAAGCCAAGAACATGAATAATTTCTGGTGAAACTGCTGAACAAACTAAGGCAAAGAGGTTGGAAGCTGAACAAAAGTAAGTATCAAATCTATAGAATGTATCTCAAGTGCATTGGAAACAAGTTGACTTTAAAATGGCATATATTCATGCTGACAAGATCAAATCAATTGTGACTGCATAAAAAGCCTTATGATAAAGCATCTGTTATAGGTTTCAATATATGATACAATATCTTTCCAAATTCATCTGTAACTTATTAGATGTAAGACTACCACTCATTAAATTACTAAACCATGATGTAACATGGTTTTGGTCAATGGAAAAGAGTAAAGCTTTGAAATGTTTAAACATTAGGTCACCACAGCACCTACACTTAAATTCTATAACTGCCACAACCCACTCCTCTGCTGGTAAATGCTATCTTACAAGGTCTTGTTGCAATGTTATTGCAGAAAGATAGATCAATAGCTTATGGGTCAAGAGCTGTTACTGATGAGGACATATGTTTTGCTGAATTACAAAATGAAATGTGAGCCATAGTTTTTGGTTGTCGAAAGCTTCATGACTCTAAACAGTGCACCTGGAGCCATTTCCAATATTCAGGTTCAGGACAGTCCAAAAGAAACTGTCATATGTAGTTGGTCAGTCTATGAATTAACTGTGGAGGATGCCATTTTTGGATGAGATCCATGGTTTCTGATATAATTATATAAAAGTATTTTGATGTTATCATCTTGTTTTTTCATGGAATAAATATTTTGTGGGAATACACTAAAGAAAATGCTGTGTAGAGAATTTAATGTGCTTGTTTCCTCACTTTAAGAATTTGGATTGAAATTATGCTTACAGTCCATCCGATAAGAAAAAAAAAATCTAAATATGGTGGAAGACTCTAGAGGGTATTTGCTCAGGATATTAAAAACTAATAATAATGGATAGGTATGTTTTAAACATCTGAACATTTAAACTGACTTATGATAGTAGTGTACTGGGGATTTTTATAATGTTTTACTTGAACAATGAAGACATTGTGCTACTTGCATGAAATATGAATTTCTACATGGGTGTCAGCAACTTATTCCATTATTAAGCACAAGAAATGCAACAAATCAATGTAGTGAACCACAATCAATGTGAGTTGCATATGTGTAGAGATGGTAGCAACTGAAAAGGGTAATTGAGGAGAAATATAATATTGCACTCCTGGTTTAATGTTGTTTCCTTTAGAAAACAGTGAAGTTATGGTTTTCTGCAACAATGGGTAAAGTTATGAGACAACTGAAAAATTTGCTGATATTGTTGTGTTATACATATGTTGAAATGTAGGGTATTATCAAGGACTTTGCTGGAAGACATATTTGGAAAGTTTACAATAATGGGAAAGATAATTATTTCTTGGAATGTAAGTGGCCTGACTATTCCAACCAAGTTGTAGCATAAAATGGGGAATGACAAAATCAGATGTCATGGGTGGTAGCTCTATAAGAAATACACTTGGAGTTACCAGAGCATGCTTCATTAATGAATGGTTATTGCTCCACGAGTTCACTTCCTCAAGTCATGGGGCATACAAGAGAGGGTAATATTGGTGGTGAATAATTGTCTTTTAAACAATAAATATATTTTGACTGATGTGTGTGGCTACTATGTTGAGGTAAATGGCTGCCTCTGATAAGAGGAGTTACTTTATTTTACTGTTGACATGCCAGCATGTGATGTATTGTAAACACCATAAATAGGAAACTCCTTTCAATAAATGTTAACATTTCCTTCATAATGTCTTTAAAATTATGTTGTGTAGTCCCTAGTGGCAGTTGTATTATGCAATCCACATATATCAAAGTAGCAGGCTTCATAGACATTATGAAGCTAAAGAATGCTGTAGAATGGTTTATACATTCTCGGAGACTTCACTTAAGACCTAGAATGGATAAAATATACCTAACTGTTGATCATACTTATCTGGGAAAGGAGGTTGCAACCTATCCTATTTTTTCAGACAATGTAACTCTGCAGTATTAGTTTTCTTTTAAGGTTAGGGAGTATATAAACAAGCATTGTTGGTTTAAAGAAATAATAAATCAAGAGCTATTAATCTTGGGATCATCTCAACAATTATTTCCCTCTACATTAAATAAATTTAACAATGAAATGAAATTTGATGTTAAACTATGTACATATAATATCTGAAGAAGGAAAAGTGACTATGTTATTAAAAGGAAATGACAGGAAAAACTGCAAGATAGGGGGTTTGAGGGTGGCGGGGACTACAGCAAAATCTGTAAAAAGTTAGGTAGGCAACCGAAACTTATGGATAAAAAATGGAATTTTATAGAGAAACTTTGAAGGACAAGTAGTTGTATAACTTTTCTCATTATTAGATGACACTAGCAGTGTGAGTAACGTAACAGAGAACAAATAGGATAATACTAAGGTAACACAGTCAGCTTGATTAACAGATATCATGAGATCCTGTGCTGACTATGGATTTTTTATATACTATCAGATCTTGTATGAGGTAGTGATATGCAGGGAAGAGTATGGGGAAGAAATAAATGAATATCTGAGAAAAAATGAAGAAAATTCCACATGAGCGGGTGATTTTACTGACAAAGTTAGTTATATATGAGATGATGTTGGAAGTTACAGTAAAACAAAAGAGTGGAAAATATCTGGGTAGCGATGATATTCTGACAGACGTTTGGAGATTATATAAGGATAAGTGTCCCATCCTATTAACGTTATCCAATAAAAAAATTCAAGAGTGGTAGATCCTTTCATGGAAACAGGCAGTGGTGATGGTTCTATAAAAATAAGATGGAAAGTACAGAACTTTGCCATCATGTTATCGGCCAATTTTTCGATTAAATCATGTTTATAAATGATTTATACATAGTTTAGCAGATGATATGGAGTGGTAGCCCACAGAGAGAATCCATTTAGATCAAAGTGGATTTGTCATGTGAAGACATACTTTTGGTAATATTCTGAAATAATTATGCTGTTAGCCCAGAGAGAGAACAGATGTTTAATGGTGGTCAGTTTAGATACTTAAAAGGCATTCAATAAGGCAGAGTATTATTCTCTAAACTTTTATTAGCCCTGGGTTTTTCCATAAATTTCTAGATCTGATTTTTACTGCATATAGATGTTTGGAGATTACAATAAAGATTCCTACAAATTATAAAAACTGAGGCATGAGGATTTTTAGATTTTGCTTTTACAAATGATATGCTTGTTTATTTAACCAGTCCAGAAGAGAACTTATGTAAGTTGTTTATAGACCTAGCAAGTTGTGGTAGTCTATCAGGTTATATGATTAATACTGGTAAGAGAGGCTGTAACCAGGGCAACCTTAGGCAAACTAGCACCATAGGTGAAAGGGTTCCATGGTGCCTTTCCATCCCATGCCATCCTGGCTTACACACACTATCCAGATTTTTTTATCTCCCTTTTTCTCACAGTTTATCTTACTCTTCAGTTTTCTCCTGCAATCATTCATTCATTCACCAAACATGTTCTATCTAAGCAAGACTTCACTCTGATAATTGTCGAATAAACAACTGTATTAGGCTGGCCAGAAGTTATGGGGGGGTTCTAGATTCTCTGAGGTGTGTTTAAAGTTTTTAAACCACCCTTTCATCCAGTGATTGTCTGGGTAAAAAACATGACCAAAGAAAGACATTTAGTCTTACTCTTCAGCTTTGTTTTTTTCTAATTGTATCATTTCAGTACATCCTAACTGACCATGAGTATACTGTAAAAAAATGTGATGGGAATACCTGTTTTAAGCCATGAAGTTTCTAGATGCTTTGAGATGCATTTTAGTGTTTTTTAATAACCCTTTTTGTCCAGTGATTGCCTGAACAAATATCATGCTCAAAGAAAGAAGTGTGTTATTACTTTTCAGTTTCTTCTCTGCATCCTTTCAACACATCCTAACTGGCCAAGACTACACTGTGATACCTGCAGCAAAAGCTTAGTATATTAAGCTAATGGTCTGATGGCCACTAGGCCCCCAGAAGCCATGGTGTTTCTAGATGCTCTGAGATGCATTTTACATTTTTTTTAAATAACCTTTTTATCCAGTGATGGTTTGATTGAAAAACATAGGATTAATGAAAAAAATACAATATTACTTTCCAGCTTTGCTTTTTCACACTTCCTTTCAACATGTCCTAACTCATCAAAACTGCCCTGTAATAATTAAATTAAGCTGGGGGTATGGAAGCTGCTAGGCTCATGGAACCCATGCAGTTATAGGTGCTCTAATGTGCATTTTAGTGCTTTTTTCACCATGTTTTTGATCATGTGATGGCCTGAACAAAAATAAGCATGTGGAAAATAAATACAGTCTTACTTTTGTATTTCAAGGAAGAAATACATTGTATTCAAGTTTTCAAGCTCAAAGTTGACCAAATACCAGTTCACAATAAACTGAGAAAACAAATTCTTGTCAAGATACCATATCATATCTAGATATAGTATCTGTTCCCCCCACCTCAAAATAGGTAGTAATTTTCTGTGTTTCCCTCTATGGTGTTACATTGGGACTAAAATTAAGGCACAACTGCCCACAGTCATATTTCAAGCTGCTGCTGTCATATTTACATATAGCAGATCTCCTCATTCCTACCCCAAAAGAGAACCACCTTCTGTGTATTATTCTAATGTCAGACTGGGACAAACTGAAAATACAAATGGAATTCAACTTATTTGCTGTCAGACATATATATTATCAGCATGCTTATTTACTCTCCCCAAAAAGATAGCCACGTGTATATGCATCAAATGTTTGTTTGCAAGGAAAATGAAAGAAAAGAAAAATAATGATCACAATAACATTTCTGACTTGTTACTTCTAGAGGTAGCATAGTACTTATATACAAGGTATAGTGACCCTTGTGCACCCCTCTGAAGCTTGTGAGCTTGTGAGGAAAATTAAAGTAACATGGCAAGGTGATAGCAGTTGATCTCCTTGTCATGTGATAACAATAATATGAGAGAGAGGCTGTGTAGACACAGTTTGGGAATTAGTCCAGAACCCGTCCACATATAAAATGCACGATTCAGACTACGAAGAAATTAGACACTGTCATCTGTGCTAGCATGTCTGGTTGAAATTTTTGTACAAAATTTCAGATTAGCTATGATATTGTAAATAAGTTCTTGCATGCTGATTTATGATCTGTTTGTACAGAATGTTTTAAAGACTTGAACAGTGTTCCTTTACATTTCTAGCTGTGTATATTTGTGAAGAAGATTTTAAATGCAGACGGTCTCAGAATCATCTGATCTGCAGATGATGTCATCGGAATGTTGGCAATTGCTATGTGTTACTGTCAGAGGCTGAAAGACAGGAAGGGACTTTGGTAAACAGCTGCTGGTTGATTTTCAAAATATCAAATGAAAATTAGTACTGGAACAGTTGTGATAGTTAAACTAGTCTATAAAAGAGTCTGCTTAAGACAGTTGAAGGCAGTAGCTGCTAGTTAATTTCCAGTTGCAGTTGTCAGTTGTTTAGAGTGGATACCCAAAACGGACTCACCAAGGACTGTAAACCTACCTTTCCTCTGTTATAATAATTTAATTTAGATCAGGGACAGTGTTCTTTAGTCAGATAGGAAAATTATAACTAATCAGTTAGAGTTTTTCTAAAATGTTGGATTTCTGTCCTTCAGCATTAATTTCATTTTTCTGATGATTGAGTTCTGTTTGTTTATTAGAAATTACTGTTTTATATTTTTAATAATTTTGCTCATTATTAAATATTTTTATTAACTTACATTGTGGTTGGTCAGTCAGTGTTTTTATTAGTGATTTGAGAGTGCTTATACCTGCTTTGATAACTTCCCGGGCCACTCTAAAAGCCTAGCTGCTTTAGGTCATTTGTTATTTGTTTTAATACCTAATTTTTATAATTGGACACCCCTTTGATAGGGCATGTAGACACTCCAATTGGTGGCAACATGTTACCATATTATTTTGGGAAAGGGACACAGCTAGAAATCTGTTTCAGGCGTTCCCAGAAATGTCTGGATGCATGAAATTTAATGTATTTAAATGTGAGTATATCAGAAGTGTTAAAATGGGGAACATTGCACTGAAGTGTGTAATAAGGAGTTACATTAAGGGTGAACAGAAGAATACAGTCCAGTCCCAGGTTATAGAGTGTGTTCCTGTTGTGCTTTTTTGGGAAATTGTGAAATTGTACTTCTGTTTAAGTGATAGTCTTGTATTGGAGTCAGTAGTGAGGACTGAAGCTCCTTAGTTACTGACCGATGATAGTAGGAGACATCACATTATTGTTGGCAGTCCAGTGGAATATTATCCAAGCATCACACAGACATTAAACAGATGATTAGCATACCAGATATGCAAATATGGTAGAAGTTGCCTATTTACTTTGGCAAAACAGCACTGAAGGGAGAGGATGAGTTCAAGAGATAGAAGGTGGGGCAGGTCAAGTTGATTTTTTTAGAAAATGTTTTGGTGGCTGGATGATAGGGGGCATGGGATCAAGCAGTTAATAAGTTCCCATTGCAAAATATGCTGAGATTGGAGTTCAAGGGGATAGTAAGGATAATAAGATATTCAGAAACAAGAGATGAAACTCCTTTGTTAAGGTGTTGCTAAGTAGGGTTTTTAAGGCCATGAATGCTTTCAAATTGTAAGGGTAAAATATTGCTACAGAAATTGCAAAACTTTTTGGACACTGATAATGATTTGGCTACTCGAGTATGGATATGTCTGCTGTGAACATATACAGCCACTTCTAGGAGGTTTAGAAATTTTGCATGGAAGTGTTTGCATGAATAATTATATACTCAACAGACTGAATACAGTGTTCACAGGAGTGAGTCCAATAAATTGTAGATGTCAGAGAGAGAAACAATGAACTTGGAAGCATATATTCTTTTGTGTTCCCAGTCAGAAGCATTTAAAAGAAATTAAGAAAGTCTTGTGCAAAGGGTGCTAGGTAGAAAGGCATTGTTTACATGCAGTTTACTTTTGAGGACTTTTGCTACACAAATACTTTCAATTAAAAGTGAAAAGGTGATCTTAAATATTCTTATGACAGTTACAAAAAAGCAAGAACTAGAAGGTGGAAAACTGACATTTCACCATCTTGTGAGAATGTATTTCAGCTTATGGATAAATTACATAATGAGAAAGAATATATTATAAAGAAAGTACCATGGAATAAACATACAAATAGGCAACTGCATTGGTTAATCTGTGAAGACAGAATTAAGGAGTAATTACAAACTACCAATGGCACAGGGATGGAGATGAGAGTTGGGCTTTATGAGGGTTTCCTTTTGTTAGCTGGCTATGTCTTTGTTTTCCACAGATAAATGGAAGGAAGTTTGGAATTTACTCACAGTGTATCTTTCTATTGTTGCTGTTTTATTTTTCCTTATAGTAAGTACTTGCTGTGTTTCAAGAAGCTTAAAAAAGTTGCATGTTAACTTAGCTATCCTTAAATTTATTAGTTATTGTTTTACAATGAACTGAATGTTATGATAGACAGAAGATGAGTTTATTTTGAACACTGAATGTGGAATGCATATTAATACGAATCCAAACTAAGCACCAATTGAGATAACATACACTTGAGCTTTTAGGAGGAGAATGGGGTCTATATCATAATGTCAAATGTTGACAAGTTCGAAGCACTAAACTTCGAACTTGAAAGTTCGAAAGTGTAAAAACATTGAAACGTATAACGGAGATCACCATAGAGTGTAGGAAGGGAAGATTTCCCTTTACTGCACTGTAGTGCTGTCTCGGAGTTGGTATATTTAAGTAGCAGGGTGTGTGGGGGCACAGCCCTCCCATGTGGGGGGTGCAGGGGGTCTTGCTCCCCTGCATAGAGCGTTTTTTTTTTTTTTTTGTTTTGGGTTTTCAGTGGGGGGTTTTTTTGATATTCGACGTTTTTAGACTTTGAACTTTCAAATTCGAAGTTTGAAGCTTCAAAGTTGTCAGCATTCGACAATCTGATATAGACCTGGAGAATGTGCAAGTATTGAATTTAGGGTATATGTATCCTAAAGATTCAAGTGTTTTGCTAAGATGGAATTTAATGTATTGTGATTTACTAAAACATATCAATAAAGATCTGGCTGCAAAAAAAGGTAACAGCATTATTATTCCTACTTGTGCACTTGGAACTACTGGAGACACCATCCAACCTAACACCCTACTCATGGGAGACTTTAATTATCCCTCTATAGACTGGGAATCCTAGACTGCCTCATATCTACAGGCACAGAAATTCCTGGACTTCATAAATACAAATGGCTTTGACCAAATAGAGACTATGACCATAAGATGCTCCAACATACTGGACCTTTTGTTTACAAATATGGGAGTATGCTGCAGTTCCCCACCCAGTGTGTCATACTCCTGGACCCTGGTATGGTCCAACCATAAAGCTGTCTTCTCCTGGGCAGCACAGTGGTGCAGCAGTTAGTGTTGTCACCTCATAGCAAGAGGTTCTCCAGTTCGATTCTTGGCTGAGGTGCCTTCTGTGCAGAGTCTGCATGTCCACCCTGCATTCACATGGGTTTCCTCTGGGTGCTCTGGTTTCCTCCCACATTCTAAAGACATGAGTCTGGAGCATTTCTCCCTGGGCCACCACTGAAAATGGGCTCTGTTCCAGTTGGACTTTCCTGATAAGAAAAATGTAAAGTTAAATAAAATTAGCTCCATAATCCCATTAAAACCAGTAACAGTCAGGAACTATTCCAAGCCAATTATCTTATTAAGTGAATGTTTATCAAAAGTCAATGCTCCTCAAACCCCAACAACACAGAGCCTATGCTGAAATGCTCTCAGAAACACTGTACAACTATGTCAATGGCTGTATACAGGCTGCTGTACCTACCAGAAGTAATTCCAGAACTGGCCCCAGACACAAACCACCCTGGTGGCATCCCAAAATAAACAGGATATACATCAGAAGGAAAAATATTCTGGCAAAAATTAGGAAGGGTAATCCCCATGAAGATAGAAATTCTCCCATCAAATAAACAGACAGCTAAGAGGGCTAATTAGGTCAAGCAAGCCAACTTTGAGATTAAGATAGGCTCCCAGATCAAAGATAACCATAAGGTTTCTACATCTATGTCAGAAACCTCAAGGGCAGCATACAGCAATGTGCTGAACTGGTGGTTAATGGTGCCACATTCACCAAGACTGGCGATATAGTAAACCTGTTAGTGGAAAAATTCCCAACCATCCCCAAAGAAATATCCTCAAACATAACCCCTCCATATAACTAGGGAACATGTACTGGCTGCACTCACTAAAGTCAAGAACACGGCCTCAATGGGCCCCAACAACATCCCGAGATACCTCCTAAATAGTCTAAAATATGATTTATCAGGACCTCTGGAGCTATTATTTAATTATAGGCTTAAAATAGGCTTTGTGCCACAGGAATGGAGGACTGTGATGGTCACCCTCCTTCATAAGGGAGGACCTTCAACTGACCCTGCAAACTGCAGATCCATTAGTCTGACTAGTCTTATTTGCAAACCATGAAAATAATTATTATGGAAATTATCAACAAGGACATAGGCAGACACTGGATCCATCTCAGTTTGGCTTTGTCAAAGGAAGGTCATGCTTACTGAATCTGGTGGACTTCTTTGAAAACGTCACTAAGCAATGGATAAGCAGGAAATGGTGCATTCTCCCTACCTTGATCTGAATAAAGCATTTGATACAATACCCATTTATAACACACTGGATAGTCAGCTGGCTCACTGATAGAACCCAGGATGTTAGAATTGGTAAGGCCACCTCCACAAAGAGGCTGGTCACCAGTGGATTCCCCCCAGGGGCGCTGTGCTGGGCCCACTCTTCTTTGGCATCTACTTCTTGGATGTCAAAGCCAATGTCAAAGGCCTTTGGCTAACCAGGTTTGCAGATGATTGCAAACTGGGAGCAGTCATTGAATCCTCCAAGATGAGAACACCCTTCAGGAAGGTCTAATACAGACAAACAATTGGTGCTAAAGCCATGGCTTAAAACTTAATACCAAAAAATACATTATAATACCTTTTGGGGTGTTTAACACTTATGGTAACTACATCATCAATAAAACACCCTTAAAAGTTGATTCACTAGTCAGGGATCTGGGAACTCATGTTAACAGTAACCTAGCCTTCAACCAACATGTGTCCAAAGTAGCAAGAAAATCCTTCTACGTTGCTCAATTTATAAGCAAGGGCATGACATCTAGGTCCAGGGAGGTCATGCAACCACTGTACTCAGCCCTCTTCAAATTCATTATAGAGTATAATGCCCCCTTTGGTATGCACCTAATCAGACACATGCAGCAAATGGAACATCCGCAAAGGTTCCTTACAAAAAGAATAGAGGGAGTAAACATAATGCTCTACTCTGAACAACTCAAAGCCCTCTCTTTTTACTCAGTATCATACAGAATTCTGAGAGGTGATCTTTCCATCATCAGACTCATCACAGAGTATAATGCCCTGTTTGGTTGGTACCTGACCTGACACATGCAGCAACTGGAGCATCCACAAAGGTTCCTTACAAGAAGAATAAAGTGAGTAAACATAATGTCATACTCTGATCACCTCAAAATCCTGTTTCATTACTCGGTGTCATACACATGTCTAAGAGGTGATCTTTGCCTGGCATGCAAGACATCCCTGTACCCTCTTCTGATTACCTTTTGCACATCCACAAAACAAGCAGCATCAGAACTATTTTCCTTGTGACATAACTATGACATGTTGGAGAGATAAATATGTTTCTCAGAGAATTCTCATTCTCTGGAACAGGCTCCCCATCCACGTGATGCAGAGTTCATCCCTATCCCTATTTAAGCCCAATTTGGACCAATGGATGTGTAATCAGAAATTCACCCCTGGTCTGGCTCCTATGTCTCTGATGGGCAGCTAGGTGTATAATAGCCCTAGTGGTCATTAGCCTAGTATACACCTATGAACCTATACTCAGATGTTGAAAGTCATGTTAAATAAAATGTATTAAGTTAAGCACTTTCATCTTTATAACATCTTTGATGACTTCTTTCTCATTATAAAGATGAAAGTGTTTAACTTAATAGATTGTTTGACTACAAGCCTTGGGGATTCTGGTCATTGCCATGGAATTTTTGTTTACTTTTTTTTTTTTTTTTTTTTTTTTTTTTTTTAACCACACTTTCCAAAAACTGGTTTGGATGTTAAATAAAATGCATGAATCATACCTAGGAATGAGCAAGTATACAGAAAGTGATTGTAATATTCTGTATTGGCCTAACACATCCATAAAGATAGAGCAAATGTTGCAAACAATTGAACTATGCAACGTGTTTAGAATCCAAAATAAGAAATAAGAGATGGTAATATATAATATTATCCACATTTACTTGTATGAAAGTGAGAACTGACATATTTCAGTACAAAGATAAACATTATTTGTTAAGTGAAGGTAATTAATTAGAATTTCTAATAGTTGTGATGTTATATGATACAAGTCAAAGTATTGCTGGGATGTTTTAATTCATCTTTGCTTAACTAGAAGTTCCTTATTAAATGTTTTTAGATAATGTTTCTCAATTTGAGAGCCAGATGTTAGTAAATCTGTGCATCAATGTGAGCATAAACATACTACATTAAGTTCTAAGTATCCTCAAAACAACCGGCAAAGGGAACAATGGTCCAGACATTTAAAAAAAGGAAGGAAAAATCATTAGCAAATATGACAATTCTGAGTCCTCAATTTATTTGTATACTGAGTATAGAAATATGCCACTGAAATCTTCATGGCTTTCTAATTTTTTCCAACACAGTTTTTGCTGAGTAAACATATCGAGTCCAAACTACCTACATCTTTTTTGTTTGTTTCGTATTATTTTTGATAGTATGAAAATGTAACAGTAAACTAATAACTGCTGAGCTTTTGCAGGATAGATGATTTACAGATCATCCCAAAATTGTTTAGTTTTACAGAAAGGAGAAAGAGTAACAATGAAAACCTTTGAATGCACTGTAACTGGTTCTACAAAGTTTCCTAGATCGTGTCTGACTCAAGATGCTGATATGTAAATGTATAGAAATATAGGAAATACTTGACCATGCTGCCAGATCCAGTCGGTAATTATGTGTCTGTCAGTCAAGACATGACATATTTACTGTTTATACCAGAACTTGGGAAGCTATCCAACACCTTCTCAGAGTGAAAAAAGTGTTCATGGGTAATAATTCACTCTATCCAGACTATTCAGTAATGATTTATCCTGACCCTGATATCAGTACACTTTCCTTGGGTAATAAAGTGACTAAAAGGCATAGTTCTAATCAACCTGTGGCATGTAAATATTCTAGGTTTGTATGACTGAGTTGAAAAAAATATTTTATAATGATCATACACAGAGTATAAATGTTAAATGTACATTTTCCCAAATCAAATGACTTTCTATTTTGAGTCAGTATATATCTCTGTATACAAAGTGATTCGCATAGTATAGAAATACAGTAATATTTGCTGAACTTTACACATATTTATGGTATATGCTTCTTATAAAGTAAGATGGATGTCACATATAGGAAGGAGCATGTATAAAGTATTAGTTTAGTGTGTCAGTGTCTTTAAGGGTAACACTGTTTCTGGGACTGGTGTGCCATGTAGTCCCACATACTGAACCAGTCTGAAGTAAAGCTTCATGGTGTCTACAACCACACCTGAGGATCACAATCCTGTACAACACCTTAATTTATAAGCTGTTGCACTTACCCTGCTGTCCTCTTATCACCAGCAGACTACTGATAGTTAATCCTATATGAATTATGTACTCATTCAAAGTCTTACTGCATCCTGTCACTAATTAGTTTCTAACAGAAAATTCCCACTTTCATCTCTGAGCTCTAGAATTCCTAAGATTACAACCCCAAAGTTTTCGTCTCCATTTCCATTCATTACACAAATAATTCTTTCCAGCTACCTGTCCTAGCTTTTCTCCCAATACCTGCTTTCACCAGTATTTGCAGATAAGCAATTAATTCCTTGTTTGTAACATGATAATTCAGTTATTTTTTCATAGCTAACATGTTTCCTGGTAAATCTGTATGGAGTGATCTGAAAATTGTTAAATACTATTTGAATTTTGTTTTATCACTTATTTTAAGAGGTATATATATATATATATATATATATATATATATATATATATATATATATATATATATATATACCTTTTTCATACATCTTTTAGTTCATGTCTTCTCCCACTCTCCCTCATATTTTTCTAACTGTTCGGCTATGCAAAAATGGCTATGTAAATTAAAAAATAAATAAATAAATAATTGTTCAGCTATGCTGTTTCATTCTTTTACATCTTTGAATGTAAAATGGCTATGTAAAATAAAAATAAAAAATAAATAAATAACTGTTCAGCTATGCTGTTCCATTCCTTTACATCTTTGAACGTTATTTTGAGTTTATAGATTTAATAATACCTCGCTGAAATTGCCTTTCAGCCACAGTTGTTTTGCAAAAACTAGAGAGGATATATGCATTTTAACATTTCATTTCTGCTTTACAAATAAACTTCAAATTGTAGGTCAGAAGTCAGCATGAAAAACATTTGCTGTCTTTTGCATCATTACTGCATTGTCTTTGCATCTTATTTTTCTTCTTTGGCCCATATCATTACTGAAATAATTTCATGCCTATCTATCTACTTACATAATTAAGTTAATTGTTGAATAAGTAATAAATAAACTCCCCTTCTTTAATCTGTATAGTGAGATTGCCCATCATAAATAATATTGCAGGATAAGCATTATACATGGCTTATCTGAACTTCAGTAAAGCCTTCAGCAGGCATCACAGTATCATGAGTCAGTATTTCTGCCTCACAGCTCTTGGCTTTCCAGTTCTGTTCCTGACTGGTCTGGTGTGCCTTTTCTGTGTAGTTTTCATGTCCTCCCTGTGTCTGAGTGCTTTTTTTTTTTGACGGGGGGGGGGGGGGGTAGAATTCTGGCATCCTCTCACATCCCAAAGACATGATATTGGTTGAACTAGTAATCTTGTAAATCTGCAGCAGGTGTCCATACACTATGGTCGTGGGCATGTGTGTGACTACTGCTGAGGCTGGCCTCATGTCCAAGACTGATTCACTGTCTTACACCTACTGCATACCAGGAAAGGCTCCTGATTTCCTGCAACCCTGTTCAGGATAAACTAATTGCTAGAAAATGAATGAATGAATGAATGAATGAATGAATGAATGAATGAATGAATGAATGAAAGATTAAAGCTTTCGTCATAATCCCACACAGAAAACTAATTCAAAAATTCATGCTGACAGCTCTTGGAGTAATAACAGATGAAATCAGAAGGAAACTGAGTGTACAGTAAGCTGTTTGAGTATCACAGCATGCATTCATTAAGTTCTTTGTCAAGCTGTACAACTGGACGATACAGAGGAGAAGCATAATAAATTGTGGAAATAAGTTGCAAAGTTAAATCTCTGCTCCAAAACAACAGTTAGGTTTTAGAAAGCACAACTCAGGGTCAGTTCAAGATCAGGTTCTGAGAGAAAGAAATCCCTAGAAAAAGTGTCAGCCAGATGGGATAATACTAGAGGCCTACAAAGTACAAAGATATTTAGGATTATTTAGAAAAGGCAAACGCAAAGTCACTAACCAAGCAAATAAAAGCAGCTATGAGTGAAATGAGCACTAAAGTAATAAAAAAGTATTACAGTTGAATAAGGAAGTAAGCAATGCTGCCATTGTACATTGGCCTGGTAAGACCTCATTTAGAATTCTGTGATTAGTTCCAGAAAGGTCTTACTCATAAAAAGACACAGTCAAGATGGTGACAGGGTGACAACTGCTACAGGCACAAAGAGCCCACTGCTGCTTCAATAACCTTTTAGAAGGAGAATGTGCAAGCACTGAATTTAGGGTATAGGTATTTTAAAGACTGAAATGTTTTGATAAGATGTAACTTAATGTGTTGTGATGCACTTAAAAACATGAATCAAGACCTGTCTGACAAAAATAGATAGCATCATTCCTACGCAGCTGTGAGAAGCCATGTTAAACAAAATGCATGAATCATACCTAGGTATGAAGAAGTATACATAACGGGATGGTAATATTCTGCATTGACCTAACATCTGAAAAGATAGAGCAAATGTTGCAAAAAGTTTAACTATGTAGCTTATTTAGAAGCCAAAATCAGAAAAATATGATAACGTATAATATTCCACATTTACATTATATGGAAGTGAGAACAGACACATTTCAGCACAAAGATAAAAATTATCTGACTGTAGATTACTAGTCATAATTTCTAACAGTTGTGCCATTATATGATACCACATGTCAGAATATTGCTAGGGTGTTGAAATTTGCCTTTACTAGACTAGAAGTTCCTGATTAAATATTTTCAAATAATGATCCTCAACTTGTGAGACAGATGTTTGCTGGCTTTGTACATCAATGGGAGCTCAAATACATTGCCTTGAGTTCAAGGTACCCTCAAAGCAACCAACAAGGAGAGCAAATGGGACAGACAAAAAAAAAAGAAAAGAAAAAAAATCATTAAAAAATATGGCAATTCTGAGTCCCTAGTTTATTTGTCTATTTTGTACAGAAATATGCCACTGAAATCTGTGTGGCTTTCTGACTTTCTTCAACACAATTGTTATTAAGCAAACATCATAAGTTCAAACTTCCTACAACTTTGTTTTTTTTTTCCTAATATGAGAATGCAACACTAAACAAAATGCTGTTCAGCTTTTGTAGGAAAGAATTTAAACAGAAGTTTTGTAATGACAGATCACCCCAAAATTCTTTAATAGACAGGAGAAAAGTATATTTTAATACACTGGTTCTACAAAGTTTTCTAGAAATTATCTGCTGATATGCAAATGTACAGAAAATACTCGACCATGCTGCCAGATCCAATTAGTAATTGTGTGTGTGTGTGTGTGTGTGTGTGTGTGTGTGTGTGTGTGTGTGTGTGTGTGTGTGTGTGTGTGTGTGTGTGTGTGTGTGTGAGTCAAAGCGTGAAATATTTACTGCTTATACCAAAACATCTTTTCAGAGTGAAAATGTGTTGATGGGTGATAATTCACTTCATCCAGACTCTTCAATACTGACTTATTCTGACCTTGGTATCAGTACACTTTCCTTGAGTAATCAAGTCACTAAAAGAGTCAATTCTAATCCACTTGTGGCATGTAAATATTCTAGGTTATACAGAGAGTATAAATGTCAAATGTACATTTTCCTAATTCAATGAATTTCTATTTTTTTATATATATATATATATATATATATATATATATATATATATATATATATATATATTTGTATACAAAGTGATACACATAGTAAAGAAATACAGTAGTATTTAGTGAACCATGTACATAACATGTATGATATATACTTAGAAAGTAAGATGGATGTCACATATAGCAGTATGTATGAAGTATTACTTTAGTGTGTCAGTGTCTTTAAAGGTGATACTGCTTCTGGGATTGGTGTGTCATATGATCCCACATACTGAATCAGCCTGATGTAAGCTTCATGGCATCTACAACTACAGCTCAGGGTCAAAATGCTATACAACACCTTAATTTATAAGCTGTTATAGTTAGTCACCAATAGACTATTAATTGTTAATCTTACGTGAATCATGCACTCATCTGAATTCTTACTGTATCCTGCCATCAACTATCTTCTGACAGAAAGGCCTTCTCCATTTTAATGTCTGATCTCTAAAATTCCTAAGATTTTCATCATAGTTTTCATCTTCATTTCCATACATTACACAAACAATTCTTTCCAGCAACCTGTCATAGCTTTTCTCCCAATGCCTTTCCAATACAGCCTTTCAAAGCATATCTTATACCTGCTTTTATCTGTTTATTGCTAAACAATTAACTCCTTGTTTTTAACATGCTAATGCACTTCTTTTTCCATAACATTTAACATGTTTGCTGATAAATATGTATGGAGTGATCTGAAAATTGTTTCATATTTGAATTTTGTTTTATCACTTATATTAGATCTCATTAAATATAGCTTTTTCACACACTGTTCTTCACATGTTCCTCTTTTAGTTCAGATATCCTCCCTCATATTCGTCTTAGCTGCTTGACAATGCTGCTAAATTCTTTTGCATTTTTGAATGTTATTTTGAGGTTATAGATGCAATAGCACATTTCTGACATTGCCTTTTAGCCAAATTTGTTTTACAAGAACTAAACAGGATAGAAGTATTTTAATATTTCATAACTGGTTTATACATTTAAATTGTAGGTCAAAAGTCACCAGGAAAATTGTTTGCTGTTTTTTGCATTATTAGTGTTTCGTCTTTGTAACTTTTTTTTTTTGTCCCATATCATTGCTGAAATAATTTCACATGTATCCACCTGCTTACACAGTTAAGTAAGTATTGAATAAATAATTAACGCCCCTTCTTTAATCTGTGTAATAAGCTTGCACATCATAAATCATATCACAGGATTAAACACTATATATGGTTTATCTGTATTTCAGTAAAGATTTCAGCATGCAGCACAATGTTATAGGCATTAGTAGTCCTGCATCACACTCTTGGCTTTCCATTTCTGCCCCTGGCTGGTATGCCTTCTCTGGGTAGTTTGCATGGCCTTCCCGTGTCCAAGTATGCTTTTTTTTTTTTGAAAGTGACAGAATGCTGGTTTCCTCTCACATCCCAAAGATATGATATGGGTTGAATGAATAATCCTGTAAATTGTCAGCAGGAGTCCATACACAATGGTTGCAAGCATGTGTGCATCTTTCTTGAAAGAGGCTGGCCTCCTGTTCAGGACTCGTTCTCTGCTTTACATCTATTGCTTACCAGGAAAGGCTCCTGCTCTCCTGCAACCCTGAGTAGGACAAACCAATTGCTAGAAAAGGAATGAATGAATGAATTAATTTCATCGTAGTCCCACACAGAAAACTAATTCAAGAATACATGCTGTCAGATCTTGGGGTAATGACAGATGAAACCAGAGAAAACTGCATGTACAATAAGCTGGTTGAATATCACAGCATGCATTAATTGAGTTCTTTGACAAGCTGTACAAATGAAGAAATACAGAGAAGCATAATGAATAGTAAAAATATGTCGCAAAGCTAAATCTCTGGTCTGAAGGAACAGTTAGGTTTTAGAAAGGACAAATCAGGGTCAGTTCAAGATCAGGCTCTTAGAGAAAGAAATTCCTTGAAAAAGCGTCAGCCAGATGGAATAATACTAGAGGCCCTCAATGTGGAAAGATATATATATGTTTACTTAGGAAAGGCAAACTAGAAGTCACTAAACAGAAAAATAAAAGTAGCTACGAGCAAAATGAACACTAAAGTAATAAAAAGGGTTATACTCGTATAAGGAAGTAAGCAAATGCTGCCAATGTACATTTGCCTTGTAAGACCTCATTTGGAAAACTGTGATTAGTTCCTGAGAAGCCTTATTCATGAAAAAACTCAGTCATGATGACGGGACCAAAGTTACAGGCTCAAGGAGTCCACTGCTGCTTCAGTGACCTGAGATCGAGTAGCGACATGTTTGTCAAAAAGAGAACCAGGGTGGGTAAGAATGATAAAGAGTTAGTAGTAGGCCTGTTCACTTATCCCAGGGTAAAAGAAGGTAAATCTCTGGCTGAGATTGAAGATTCAGGCTAAGATGGTAGCCATATAAGATGCAATGGATCTTCAGGGTGTCATTTACTGTGCAAGAGAGTGCAAACCTCTGCTCACGCCAAAACATGAGGACTTAATCTACTGGTGTTCCAAGTGATTCTGTAGGGATATACTGCAGTACATAAAAATGGCCTAAAGCCATATGGAATCCAGGCCCTCCTGTCACTGAGGCCCATTACCAGAATGGAATTACCACGTCTCCACTAATCAAATGGGTTTCTTTTTTTTAGAGAAAGTTAGCCAACAAGTAATGCATGATGCAGAGGACTTGTTTCAGTAGCATGGAAACCAGAGAGTCAAGAGCCAGTGTGAGATAGCAGATATGATGTCACCACTAGGGTAGAAAATAATGTTGATAGTATGAGAAAGGGGAACAACATCATATCTGGCCAGAAGTACAGCCAACATAAAGAGTGAGTAAGGTCACTTCTCACATACTCCCTAAATGTTAAAGGAACAGGATCATGTACAGACCTCTAAGTGCTTGTGAATGACAATGCATTAAAAAAACATTACGTATTACATAAAGGAAAAATGCAAATCAAGGAACGCAGCAAGAAACCGAGGTTGGGAGAACTGGGAATCATATGTAAATATTATTTCCGTAAGAGTGGCATCAAGAATGCAAAGACAAGAAAGAAATAATCATAAAGTAAAAGCACAGAAACTTGTTACAGCATTAAGAGATGTCTTAAATATTATTTCCATAAGAGTGGCATCAAGAATGCAAAGACAAGAAAGCAATAATCATAAAGTAAAAGCACAGAAACTTCTTATAGCATCAAGAGATGTCTTAAATACTAATAAGTGAGAGAGGACAGAAGGGTCAATGTTATGTGTTGGTGATAAGGTTTCTACAATGTTTCTGTACAACAACATGAACAAAGCATCATTTGGGTATAGTACCAAACAATTTCAGAAATCAAGCAAGAAATGTGTAGGGACTAAGGCTTACTTTTGAGTAGAAAGAAGTTAAATGTCAGAAAAGTAAATGAAATAAGAGGCACGGTGCACTTCCAAAATGAGGACAGTCTAAAAGACTGTGTTAGAGCAGGTGGCTTTCCATGGGACATCACAGGCCTTGTAGAGTGACCAAGATTTGGTTTAAAGCTGTAAAAACTACTTCAGCAATGCAAGGCTACATAGCCATCCACACATTTAGACCAACAACAGCACAGACTGGGGCCAAGTGTGGAGGTGTTGCGATCTACTTTAGCAACTAATACAGGCTGCTTAAACAGGATGACTCCATGGATCTCATGCACATGCAAGTCACCAATGATAAGGTCAATCACCACATCCTGACTAGGTACAAGTCACCATATATGCCCCTAGAGTCTCATGACTCCTATCTAAACCTACTAGTGGCACTCACCATCCAACCAAACACCCTATTCATGGGTGACTTTAACTACCCCTCTATAGACTGGGAAACTTACATTACCTCAATCTCACAGGCACAATGCTTCCTGGATTTTCCTGGCCTTTTTAACAGAAACACATGTAACAGGCTCAAATTTACTGGATCTGGTGCTCAGCAACATGAGAGAGCTTTTCACCCCCTCCCCCATCATATCCTTATTGATCAGATCATAAAGCTGTCTTCTTTGAAGTAAAAAATCAACCTGGAAAAACAGCTAAGCCAGTAGCAGTCAGGAACTATTCTAAGGCAAACAACATCCTATTAAGTGACAGTCAAAATGTAAGCCTCTCCTTAACCATGAGACCAAAGATACCTATTCAGAATTATATACAGAATCCCTATGCAAACATTTGAATGTCTGCATAGAGGTTGCAGTACCTACTGGAAGTAAACCCAAAACAAACACTAAAAAAAAAAAAAAAAAAAAAACTGTGGTAGAATCCTCACCTAAACAGGGTATATAATAAAAGAAGAAAACTCATGGCCAAAATCAGGCAGCACAATTCCCTTAAAGTCAAGTGCTTTCTTATACAACTAAGCAAGAAACTAATAGGTCTAATTAAGTCCAGCAAGGCCAATTACGATGTCAGGATAGCCTCACAGGCCAATGACAATCGCAAGGCCTTCTTCAGCTATGTCCTGATCCTTAAAGATAACACATAGCAGTGTGCTGAACTGGTGGTGAATGGTACTATCTTCACTGATCAGGGTGACATAGCAACTCTATAGGCTGATAAATTCAGCTCAGACTTTAACCCACCCACTCCCTCCAGCTCCACCAGGTAAAATCCCCTTTAACACTGCAACATACTACCCCCAGCTATTAGCATGGGCCACTCACTAAAGTCAAGAACACCACCTCCATGGGTTGTGACAACATCCCCAGTTGCCTTCTTAACAATCTAAAATATAACCCATTAGGACTACTTGATTCTTCAGCTACAGCCTTGAAACAAACTATGTTCCAAGTGAATGGAGGACCACAACAGTCACTCCCCTTCACAAGGGCAGACCATCAACGGACCCAGGGAACTACAGACCCATCAGTCTAACAAGCCTAATATGTTAAGCTATGGAACAAATTACCATGGAAATGAGAAAAAGGGACATTGGCAACCTACAGATACTGGATCCATCCCAATTTGGCTTTATTAAGGGAAGGTCATGCCTACTAAACTTGGCAGACTTCTTTGCATATCTTGACCTAGCCAAGGTATTCAATACAATACCCCACTCAGGCATTGTTGACAAGCTTTGTGAGTTGGATATACATCTGTACATAACTCATGGGATTGTCATCTGGTTCACAGAGAGGACCCAAGAAGTCAAGATCAGCGAGACCACCTGCACCAGGAGACCAATCACCAGCAGAGTACCCCAGGTATCCATGCTGGGCCTGCTCCTCTTTGGCATCTCCTACTCACAAGTCAAGGCTAATGTTCAAGGCATCTGGCTTGCCAAGTTTGCAGATAACTATAAATTGGGAGCCATTATAGATTTCCTACAAGACACCAACAGCTTGCAACAAGGTTTAACACAGACAAATGACTGGTGCCAAAGCCATGACCTAAAACTCAATGCTAAAAAAAAATGCATTCCAATTTCCTTTGGGAAACTATCAACCCAAGTTAATTACTCCATTGATAAAATGCTCCTAAGAGTCAAACCAGTAGTAATGGATCTGGGGACATATGTAGGCAGCAATCTGGCCTTTGACCAACACACACAGCTAAGATAGTAAGAAAGTCATTCTATGTCACTCAACGTCTAGGTAAGGGTATGGCATCCATTTCCAAGGAAGTTATAGAATAACTCTACTCATCCCTTATCAGACTTATCATTGAATACAGTGTCCCCTTTGGTATATATCTAACACTTGCAGCAGTTGGACACTGACAGAAGTTTCTCACCAGGAGAATTCAGGGCATGAATACCCTGACCTACACTGATTGCCTAAAGGCTCTGTCTCTGTATTCAGTCTTCTACAGGCTGCTAAGAGGGGATTTTTGCCTGGCTTACAGGACTTCCTCAGATCTAGCCCTGATGGATCTGTTGCACATGTGGAAAACAAACAGCACCAGAAACACTAGATCTACAGATATGAACTGTGCTTGTGACATAAACAGAACACACTGGAGAGACAGATATGTGTTCTAACAGATCCCCACACTATGCAATAAGCTAGACTAGGAACATCCTTAAATAAAAACCCTTCCCCACCTAGGACGGAGGAACTAGTTCTATCTCTACTTGGGACAGTATGCGATGAACAACTGGTGGAAACAAAAGAGTTTGAGCTGGAGGATGAGGAATGACCCCCGAGAGGAGGAATTTCCTCCCACTGTCATCCGTAACCTTGCTAAATGATTTTCAGAATCCATTTGTCTCTCACTATATGTTGCAAAACAGAAAAATGGAGATTTAGACTTTCTGGAAGAAAAATGGGGCCAGGGTGGGAGGGGATTACAAAGTCTCTTGAATAGCCATTTTAGACTTGTTGGACTGTCCTTGATTTTGGGAGGTTTGAGACTTCTTTTTGGAACCCTCTTGCCATTTCTTCTTAAACATCTGTTTACCTGTATTTTGTTGAGACTGTTAATTCCATTGTTGCCAAAATTGGATGAATACAGAGAAAATCCCTCAGAAAATTTGGAAAAGGAATGTTAAAAATTGTTAGAGATTCCCTGGATCAGCTTACCCCATTCAGTCAACTAAACCTATAGCTACTGGATCAGATTTGGGAATAGTCTAAAAAGATTTAGTTCACTGAGGTACTTTATACATCCTATTTGCCTTTTTAGTGGCAGCTGGTTGATTATCAGGAAAATTGCAGTCAGTGACACATACGTTCTCTAAAGCAGACAGACCAGGAGGAATGGGTGTAGGTTCTAGAATATCCTTCTGTAATTGCTCATAGTATTTTCTCAGGGAATGAGAGCCCTCAATGTTCTTCCACTGAAAACACTGGCACATTCTAGCAATATTCTCAGAGGAAGAGGAGCCCCCAAAGGGAGAATCAGAAATTGATCTCTGACCTGAGTCTGAATCAGAAATTTGTGGGAAAAAACTATATCTGTCCCTGCATCTTCCTGTTCAGATTCAGAATTGTGAATATCTTTAGGAAAAGAAGAATTCCTCTTTATTTCACTAGAAACTACTTTACAAGAAAGATCAATAGCCTAAATGAAATCCTGAGTCAAACCCAGTAAATTACTCATATCCAAAGAAAATTGAGGTGAAGTGGATACCTGCATGGGTTTCTGTTTCTGTTTGACAGAAAAAATGGGAAGCAGCAGCTTCCCCAATGGGCTCAGCATCCTGACAACAAAGAAACTTCCTTTGTTCCTCTCTCAGGACTCACAAGAGTGGCTATTCCTTGCCCACTGAAGGGAACCTAACAGCTGCAGAGGACGTGGCTAATCCCCAGTCCATAGTGGCTGTAGGTGGTACACAGAAGGGATCTAGGGTAAAAGATGAATAGTCTGAGGTGCAACAAATGGCCACAGCAGAGTCACCCACCTGTGGCTGAGGAAAATTGCTAGCCTGCTGTGGCGGCAAAAGCTGTTTGCTTATATTTTTTCTTTTTGTGGCTGGAAGGAGCACTGACTGGAAGCGGTAGCCTCTTCCATGGTCAATCAAAAAGATGCCTCTTTCCTGACAAAGATAAGCATCAATTGTTGGTAAACACTACCAGTGCACAAAAGTAACTTTTTTGACAGAATAATACAGTAAAAAAACACTTTAAAACACTAAGGCAGACCCACAAAAGTAAAATAAACACAATTTCTCTATAGAAAAAATGTTTTCAGTTACTTTACACCACGTTTAGAGTGACAGAAAAAAACAAGCACTCCATTTAAAAGTAATTTAGTCGCGAGACATTCCTTTAAAACACAACATTCCTAGCTTTAAAATAACTTTACTGAAAAGGAAAGTAATAAAACATCAACAAAAATTAAGAAAATTCAAAAGACCTTAAACGGTGTTGGCAAGCAGAAAATTTAGAAAATGGCAGTTTTTTTCCCCAAAGGGAACTTACTGCCCAGTAAAGGAAAACACAAACTGACCATTGATCCTTGAAAGCCTTAAAGAAGCATACTGTACTGCAACAGTAATGCTCTGAAAGGCTTTGCTCCCAAGCTTGGCTTTAAATCAGTTCAGTTAAATTGCCTGGCAGCTGGCAGTTTGGGTGTGTGGAAGGTGCCCTGAAGCTTTGGAAGCTGTCTACCTGTAATATCCTTGGCAATGGATTTAACCCATATAGTTAAAACTACTACAGCAGTAATCAATACGATAAACATAAGTATTAGTTTGTAGATAAAGCATTGGATTTTGATATTACAGATTGTCACCTTATCTGTATAATGCACTGTGGCAGTGTGCCACTTGTAAAGACAGAAGCATGGACCCAGCTATACAGTTTTGTGGTATCGGAAACCTGGAACCACAGAAGCCTAAGTCAAGAAGAAGGAGACCATATTACAGCTGAAGCGCAAAAATGTTACTAATCAGCACATGCGTCAGGAAATATGAGTCTCCCAGCATTTAAAACAACCTTGGTCTGTTTCAGTTTATAAGAGAGATGATTAAGGTAGGAGGGGACAGATAAGGAAAGGAGTCAAACCAGGTAACCAGTGTTTAAAGGAAAATGCAGTTTTGACAATGATAGAATTTACAGAAGGCAAATGCTAAGTTTGTGGGAAATGGATGTCAAATAATTTCAGAACAATATAGGGTTAGATTTATTAACAGCTACACAATAGCATACTATTTGCTATTCATTAAATGACTACATGTAGTGTAGAGCTTCAAAACAAAGGGAAATGGCAGAATATGCTAATGACAGCATAAAGAGATGAATTCTACGCTAATTAACCAATCCAATATGGTGGAGCTATTCAGGAAGCTATAAAGCAATATTGTACACTCTGTGTAGCCATTTGCCCTGTACGTCAAAACTCTGGAATAGAGCACGATTACACTTAAAAAAACAGGTTAGCGATTTCCTGCTGTTATTATGTGCAACAAGCTTTAAATCGGGGTGCTGCTGCTGCAGCTGCCAGATCATGGGCAAGAAGAAGGGTGTTTAGACCCCATTTCACTTATCATGGATTGCATGACACAGAAATTGCTGAGTGGCATGGAATGGACAGGGAAAAAATGGAGGAGCAAAGCAACGTATGCTGTCCCCACATCAGGCCCCAGGGAAATCATGGAGAACCTATCCCATTATAAAAAAGGTATGTGTAGCATTATGTATACTAGCTACTGGTACTTTCCATAGACCCACGGGAGATATATTTGGGGTGTCACAGGCATCAGACTCAAGAATATTACATCAGTTTTTAAATGCAATGCTACTACATGCAAGGGATCACGTCTGTTTCTCATGAACCCCACTGGAGAGAGCAAGAACCATGCAGGAATTCTATGCAGTAGAACACCTTCCTGAAATACTGGGGGATGTAGATTGCACACGCATAGAAATAAAAGCCCCACCCAGTGAACGGGGAAGGAGTTACAGCAACAGAAAAGGTTTCCACTCTATAAACTGTTAGGTTTTCTGTATTGCCCAAGGGCAAGGGATCATTTACAATGTCTGTGCAGGTAACCCAGGCATTTTCCATGACTCACAGATATGGCACACCTTTGAGATGTACACCAGGTTTACAAGGGGTGATATTCCTCAAGGGCATCTAGTGGGGGATGCAGGTTATGCACTGGAGCCCTGGCTCATGACACCCATGAGAAACCCACAAAATCCCACTGAACAAGGATACAATGAGACTCATGTTCAAAACAGGAATATCATAGAATGTGTACTTAGATTGCTTAAGTCAAGGTTCCAGTGTCTAGACACATCAGGAGGTCACTGCAGTGTGACCCAGGTACCTCTGCCAAAATAATGACAGTGTGTGCCATGTTACACAATATAATTCTCAGGAAACAGCTTCAACGAGGACAGCAAGGGGCAGGACCACAGTTTCAAGGACCACAGGCAGGACAGCATTAGCAGCAGATACAGATGAGGAGTCTGAAGGAGAACCACCAGCTGCAGATGATGCTGAGAGCTGGAGGCATACACAGTATGCCCTGGCTCTGGCTAAGAGATAAAGAATAGCACACACAATCACTACCTAGGTCAAAGTCTTGAATTCCAAAAACATACATATAGGAAAACTGATGTCTGTCAATTTCCACAACCTTTACTTAACCATATAAAACTGTGTTCTATTAGCATCAGACAGGGACAACCCCGTGGACACAACTGTTAACCTGTAGTAATGACAAGTATGGAACCTGTAACAAAAATAAGGTTACGTAACAAAGTGTTCTCATATGGAAATATGTATAAGACCCTAAGCAGAGACTTTGTCTGAGATGTATATTTATGTCAGTAATATCTTGTATATCAGATTTTTGCAATATACAGTTATGTACTAAAACCAATATTGTGCAACAAGCATTTCAATTGACCACTGTCTATAAAACATGGAACAGGTCAATTATACCCTCATTTGCACAACTATACCAAGAAGCAGGACTGAAGGTACTTCCAGGATAGCTGCACACTGAGTAACAGCTTAATTTCAGCTCTCGTAGTGTGAAACAAGAAACTCACTAGTGGTGGTGATGCGGTAGCGTTGTCGCCTCACAGTAAGACGTTGTCCTGTTCGATTCTCAGCTAAAGCATCTTCTGTGTGGAGACATGTGTGAATGGGCGTACCTTCGTTGAAGATTGTGCATCAGGGCTGGCAACATGGCACGTAAAAATCTACTGCCAATCATTAGCGGATCGGAGTTCCGCTGTGGCAACTCCTAACTGGGAAAAGCCGAAAGACACAACAACAACAACAACAACAACTAAACAGAGCCAGTGAATTTGTCTTTTTGGGTAAATTTCAGTTACTGGCTAGTAAGTACACTGCCTGGATGCCAGCAAAGAAGAAATTTAGAGAAACGGAAAGAAAATCAACCACAAACGGTGAGGAGAAAAGACTGTCTGGGAAGAATCCTACAGCTGTTCAGCATAAAGCAGGTCAAGTTCCAGCTTTGATGCAAGGCATGACTTCCAGTAATTTAGAGGAAAAAAAAGTCAAATGTGCTCAGAGCTGATTAAAATAAATTAAACACTTAAGGGGTATATCAACTCAAAGAGCATGGAGCTGGAAAAATGGAAGAAACTTTAAATAGATATTCAGATGAGCTGATAAAACTGCAAAAATCAGAGGTTGAAATAAAAAAAACACTACCTGAGTATGAGAATGCTCAAGATGAGATGTTTCAAAAATAGTAGAATTAGAAAACAGAGGACATAGGGAAAAGTGGGATTTTCTGATGTACCAGATAAACTGAAAGGAACAGACTGTATTAAGTTATGAAAGCACAAATAAACAAATGGACTGGTATTCCACAGTAGCTGTTAAATAAAAATGCTCTAAACTTGGTTATGAGAAAACAGCCAAGACCTCTAATAGTAAAGATGCAGTCTTGTCTTACCAGCAGAAAGAGATGATTCTGACAAAACTGGGACAGAAGGGCAAAGTACTAAAAGTTAAAAACTTGTGGAAAATGATTGCTCTCTGTACACCAGTTCACAGATGACTGTAAATTGGGTGCAATAATTGACTCTCCAGCTGACACAGACATCCTGCAAAAGGGTCTCACAGAGGCAAACACCTGGTGTCAAAGTCACAGCCTCAAGCTAAATGCCAAAAAATGCATAGTAATCCCATTTAGGAAAAACAAAGTACCTACAAACTACCACATAGATGGGAATCCACTAAGTACAGAAGAAGTAATTAGGGACCTGGGTACCCAAGTAGATAGCATGCTCTCCTTTGATAACCACATAGCCAAAACTGTCAGGAAATCCTACTATGTGGCACACCTGATCACAAAGGGTTTCTCATCCAGATCCAAGGATGTGATTGTGCTCCTTTACTCCTCACTCATTAGGCCCATAATAGAGTACAATGCCCCATTTGGGATGTACCTCACTAGACACCTGCAACAACTAGAAAGACCACAGAAGTACCTCACTAAGAGGATTAAGGGCCTTAAACAATTACCCTATGAAGCACGACTAAAAAAGCTCCAGCTCTTCTCAGTCACTTACCATCTGCTCAGAGGTGACCTATGCCTGACCTATAGGGCCATGTCAAACCCTGAACTAATGGACATGCTTCAACTCAAAAAAACGAGATCCCTCAGAATCACTCATTCTAGCAACTTGAACCTATGTACACCAATAAACAAGACATGCTGGAGGGATAGATTCCTGTCCCAGCGACTCCCCTCACTCTGGAATAGAATCCCAATCCATATTCGACAGAGCTCCTCTCTGACCCTCTTCAAGAGAAATCTTGATGAGTGGATGGGTAATCGTAAGTTCTACCCTGTCATCACTTCAGGAGCCCTATTGACAGAGGTCCAGGTTACTAATCTAATGGGGAGGCGAAAGTCATCACTCTGTGGCTAGGCTTATAAATGCTCATGGGCAGATAGCCTAGTTCTTACCTATGAACCAGTCAGAAGAGAGGTAAATTTATTCTAGCAATCATGTCAAGAGGCAGGTGTGTGATTCAAGCTGCTGTATCCAGCTGTCTTCAGAATATTTTTTTCTGGAGGATCACAGTCAGTTTTTATGCAGAACATGTGAAAGAGGAACAGAAGGGGAATCTGCTTCTTATTCTTCTGATAATAAAGCTCACAGACAGACATTGCCAGTGAAACATTTTCCAATATTCCAAAATAAAAGACTTCAGAGACAAAAGAAAGCAGAGGAGTTGACTAGAAGAACTAGGATTACATTAGAAATTCACCAGAGACTGCAGCTGGAAGATGGAGATAAACAGGAATCAAAACAGCAATTCTGAAATCAAAAAATAAATGTGGGATTATAAAACATCAATCATATTTGTGAAATATGACCGAATAAGAAAAACTGGAAACATTGGTCTTTTTGGTTTTGTTAAACTTGTAGGGGCTCCAAAACACGTGTCCTACTTCAAGTCATTAATATACGGAAAAACATTAAGGAGAGGGGAAGATGACGGAAAGAGGGAACTGTAAGTAAAACGATTTTTGTTCTAAACAGTATTTTTATAACAGTTGACATATACCGCATGTTATACAGTAAAGCATTTTCAGTTATTTTTGTGTGTTATAGGGATACTAAAGTAAACAGGTGCCCATTTCTTCTTCTTCTTTCTTTCTTTTTGTTTAGTTTTAAGAAATGTAGATACTGCAATATAAAAAGAGAAGGAAAATTTGAACAAAAGCATGTTTAAGATAATAGGAGCCTATCTTGGGTTGTTGAGGTGAGGGACAGGTTGTAAAATTAGGGTCTATATCATATGAGCGAATCAGACAAATTGCGAACACTCATAATATCGAACGTACCAGGCCTCAAATTTCTTATTGTGGGGGGCTGTGCCCCCCACACCCCCCGCTAAATATATATTCCAACTCTGAGATTACACTACAGTGAGGAAAGGGCAAATATACCACTCTTCACTGTACCGTGATCTCAGAAAAAGCACTTAGGTCTGGTACATTCGATATTATGAGCATTCACAATTTGTGCGATTCACTCATATGATATAGACCCGTAAAATTATACAGATCATGATATAAGTAAAATTTGTATGATTTTTTTTCTTACTTTTGCATAGAGGAATGACTGGATTAAGGCCCTTGGTTTGACATAACAACAAGTTTTAAGTGTAAGCAAATAAATACAGAATACTGAATGCAATGAAATGTTTTCCTTTAGCAAATAAATCATAACAGTGCAACATGAGAAGCTAGTAGCTAAAGGCAATTCTTTATCTAGATGTCATGTTTCTATGGAGATAATCTGATAGGAGAGCAATAAAAACAGAATACTTTTTTCTTTCAATGGCTAAGAGATGATGTTTTCTGAAAACATTAACGCTTTTGACATATGGGAGAGGAATAAAGATAAGACAAAGACAGACAGCAGTTTGTGTAAGAAGAACCACAGACTGAAATGTGTCTTTGTATGGATAACTTTAATTATATGTCAATTAAAGCCTATGAGTGTAGCTCTCAGTCTGGGACAATTGTTCCTATTAGGAGGGTTATACTTTGTTATCTAAAGATGTGCAAAGTTTTGTGTGTTTGTATCAATAGGTTATAGGAGTGGCCTGGGATTGTGTTTGCTTTTTTTGTTTGAGGATTTTCATTAAAATAAAAAGTCTTGTAAGATGTGACATAGGTTCAAATGGATATGATAAGAAACAACTGTATAAAAGATCAACCTACCAAACATTAATGTATGCATGTAACACAAAAGCTGAAACCAGGCATTAAAAAGGTTATACATAACAGATGAGAATAAAAACTTCTTATCATAATGGCAACACTTTCCATATTATATTTTGAATGTGAATGGTTTCACAAGTATATACAAAAATGAAAGAGAAGTGAACTATATTAAGGAATGCAGAGTGCAAATAGTTATGCTACATGAGACACATTTGGAAAAAAAACTGAGCATATGAATTTGATAAAGAAAGGATTTCAGGATGATTATTCAGTGGAATATCTGGGACAAAGGAAAATGGGGTACTTATATTAATTGCTAGAGAAGCTCCAATAGTGATATAAGAAGGAAAAAAGATAATGGTAGATTTGTAAGGGGCTACTGGCAAGGGAGTATGATTAAACTGACATATATTTATATTCCACATAAAACTGCTACAACAGAGCTTAGGAAAATTCTAGGAGAAATAATCAGCTTTCACCAGACAATATTACTTATAGGTGAGGACGGGAATTTGATTTGCAACAGTGAGGATGTATCTTGGGGGGGCCTAGAAAATATAACAAAAGAGGTTATATTTTTTGAAGAAAACGATAAAAATATTTGGTATGGAAGATATGAATTCAGTAGTAGGAGTTCACAGAGAATTTACATATTATTCTTCAAGGTACAAAAACTAGGCTAGACTAGACAGAAATTATATTTCACAGGAACATGTGCATTTAACTGAAAGTTTTGTTATGCATCCAGTAACTATTTTGGATCACACACCAATAATAACTACACTAAAATTCAGGGTGTTGAAATAAAAATGAGACACTGGTGCTCCCCACCTATCTAAACAGAGAGGAATTTAAGTAATGGGTAGTGGAAATATTCAGGAGTTATTAGGGAAGATATAAATGTCTTCATATAATACAGCTATGGAGTGGGATAAAATGAAAGTGGAGTTTCAAAATAGGATAGAAATAAATGAAAAGAGATATGGTTAAGAAGTAACACGAATTAGAGGGACTGACAAAGGTTAATGTATTGCACAAAAAGGGGAATCTCACAGAACAAGAAGAGTGTTAAACAGAAAATAAGAGATTACTTGGATAATATGTGTGAGTTTAGAAAGATTGCTGTTAAGCAACTGTTTTTGATAATAACTCCAGAGCGCAAAAGTTTTTAACACAATGGCTTAGGCAACAGAAAGTAGAAGTGTCTGTTGCCAATCATAGGGAGCCTATAACAAGGAAAATAAGTAGAGATCATGTAGAGGTATTAGAAATATTTTCAAAATTTTATGAAAATATGTATAAAACAGAGAAATGCGAAAATCAAGAAAAAGTACAAATGGAAATATTTATGGAAGAATTAAATATGCCAAGGTTAGAGGTAGATGAAGCTTGATTATTAACAATTAGGATAGGAGGAGATGATATAAAATTGGTGATGTATAACCAATCTACAGGAAATCTCCAGCAACAGATAGTATTCCTATAGACGTTTGGAAGCTAGGGGGGAAGAAAGTGATAAAGATCTGGTTTGTTTAACAGTATTTTAAAAGGAGAAGAAGCACCAACATGCTGGAAGAAAGCTGTGGTGGCTATAAAACCTTTCAGATCCAGCTTCATATAGCCCCATTCCAATTGTAAACCATGACTATAAAGTGTTTATGTCTATAATGCCTAAAAGAATGGTGAAAGTGTTGACAAAACTGTTAATATGGATCAATGTGGTTATGTGGAGGGGAGGCAAACATTTGACAACATTAACAATTATGATCTAGAGGGGTGTGGAATATAAAGAAATACCTCTACTGTTGGTGGGTCTTAATGCAGAGAAAGCATTTGGCAGAGTAAGCTGGGATTTTATGAGTAGGGCAATGGAAGAATTTGCATTCCCTGTCACAATAATAATGTTAATTAGGAGGATATATGAGAGACTGAAGACCAAAATTAAACTGGGGGTCCTTTCTGATAAGTTCAGTTTGAAAAAAGGGACCACACAGGGTTATTTGTTATTTGCATTACATTTAGAACCATCAGCAAAGGAAAAGAAGGGATCAGAAATTCAAGGATATAACTGCAAGCTATGTACCCACACAAAAATAGGTTCAGCAGTACCCATATTTATGAGGACATGATAAAATGAAGTATTTAGGAGTATGGATTAAAAATGATTCTGTTATGGCAGCTAAGGATATACAGTATGGGAAGAGACTAAACATAAGATAATACACAAACTGAGAAAGTGAAAGCTCTGTTTTATGGATATGGATAGCAAAAAAAAAAAAAAAAACAAGGAGTGCAAATGTTTTTTATTCCTTTAGTTTTATACACAGGTCAAGCATATTTTTATCAACCAGAGGAGAATCTGTGGATAGTGATTAATACAAAGTTAAAGGATTTTATCTGGGAGGAGAAACAGCAAGAGTCAAGTAGGATAAGTTGATATTTCCAATAGAGCAAGGTGGTTTGGGATCACCTGATTTGGTTAAGACTGCTATACATAGCACAAGCAGAAAGCTATAATTCAAACTGGAGAGGGATGATGATAAGACTAGGTGGGGGGGGGCTCAATAAATAAAGAAAGAATGGGATTTTGGATGCAGATCCTTAAGGAAAATAATAATAGTTATACAGAATATTATTTTCATAAAGTTGTAGAAAGTATTCTAAGAACTAAGCAAATATGGGAATAGAAAAAGATAACTCTGCTGATAGGGATGCCTGCAATTGGGAGTACATAGAATGCGCAAGATGGGGTAGGAATTTACTAGAGATGACTGGCAAAGGAACCAATGCATTTGTGACACCAGGAAAATACTGCCAGTCCAGCTATCTGGAATTTTGTAAATAATTATATGCCACTTGAAAATATTAATATGATTTATATAGAAATGTGGCACTGCCAGCCCAGTTATCTAGAATTTTGTAAATAATCATATGTCATTTGTGAATAATAATATGATTCATATGCTTGTCCTACAAATGTAAGAGAACTGTATGTTATGTATTGAGCTTCAAGAATGTAACCACAGTGTACCCTAATGAAAAGAACAGAAATGCATATAAACTATATACCCGTGGATATGTATGTTTTAATAGTAGAAGCTGAAACATACAGAGTTAACTTGCAAAGCTTCAAGAAAATAAGTTGAAATTGTTTTATGATTCAGTTATGTCTTAGTTTCAGTGAAACAGACACAATGTCTAGAGCTAGAAGTTTTTATGTTGTCTTGAAACAGAAATAATTACTAGGTTTCAAATGTAAAAGCATTTTATTGTTATATGACTTCCAAGTTCTGCAAACTTCTGAGAGATATGTACTTTTCACACAGAGATGTTAAACGTATGTTAGTTTCTGTTAGCCTGGGAACTGAAGGCAGGTGACAAAGAGTGATGTCATCCAGGCTAACCCAGCAGTAAAATGTGATATTAATTTAAGAATGCTCTCAGACAGAGAGAGCAGGCATATTGTATCTTGTCTTTGACCTGGAAACATCCTCTCATCAGCATTTGCCTTGCTAGTAGTAAGTAACTAGGGTACAGTGATATCTCTTAGATATAGATAGGAATCTACTAAAGATTAGTGTAGATGTTTTCTGTTTTTATTTGAGACTGTCCTGCAATGTTGTTTTAAAATATTTCCTGTGATTCTGAACTCTAGTTACTGAGTTGATTGAGTATTGGCTTGTTCTTTTATTTATAATTAAATGTATTTAAACCTATCTTTGTGGCTGATATTTGTGAGACATATTTAAGCACTTGGGGTACTTGCATATGTATCTGGTGACACTGTACATGCCATTCCTAAATAGCCTTGGTCTTGGTCACACTTACCATTTGGATAATAGTAACATTACACAGTAGGATTGGTCACCCTTTGTAAGGACCTTTATAGTAGCTGTTAAGTAGGAGTTGGTGGCAGTGATAACTACCTTATAGTCTGGGCAGAAGGGGGCATAGCTAGTAAACCTGTGCTAGTCTTCCGTGTGTGTGTGTGTGTGTGTGTGTGTGTGTGTGTGTGTGTGTGTGTGTGTGTGTATGTGTAAATCAAATTTCAAAGTGTTTGTGTGTCAAATGCTTGGGCAGGGACATGAAGCACTGGTTGAACTAAGAGGGTGCTAGAGGTCTTGGCTTGACCCCTCAGCTGAGATCTTAACTTAATAGCTGTGCTAGTGGGGAGTCTTATTGGGGATCTGGAGAAAGACGGAGAAACCAGCCCCAAGACAGACTGTGATCTCTGTGCTCTTGTGGGAAATTGCACTTTACTGTGTGCGTGTACTTGTCATCATCCCAATGTGTATGTCCCTCACTGGTGATAGTGGTGAGGATTGAGGCTCCTTGATTACTGGGCCAGTGCAGGGGTGTCATATATTAATTGGTTGGCAGTGGTGGGATATCCACATCACATATTAATTGGTTGTCAGTGGTGAGTTAGCCACATCACATATTAACTGGCTGTAGTGGTGTGGATATTGAATTCCTGTAGCCTGTGTACAGTGGTCACTGAAGGTACTTGTATTCTCAATCAGCCACGCAGTGAACATTCAGAGTTCATATCACATTTTTTTATTTTTTTTTGTTAGCTTAGTTAGTCAGGGAGAGCAGGGAAGCATGTCAGCTGAGGAGTATGGCAAGCAGACAAGGAGCCAGTTGGCTGAGCTGTGCCAGGCTAAAGGACTGGTGCATGCCAACCTGACTAAAGCAGACATGATTGCAGCTTTAGTCACAGTTGCATCACAGAACAGCAACCAGGAGGAAAATCAGACTGGCAATGGAGATGTACAACTCTCAGAAAATGGACAGCTCAACCTTTCCACAGAGGTCTTAAAAATCTGTCTGGAGTTAAAGAGGCTACAGTTGAAGGCCAAGCATTTGGAAATAGAAGCACCAGAGAGAGTGAGACATCTGGAGGCTGAAGAAAATGAGAAACTGCAATGTCTAAAGCTGAGGAAAATGAGAAACTGCAACGTCTACAGGCTGAGGAGAATGATAGGCACAGGCAACATGAAAAGGAGATGCTGACCCTTCACCAAAGTCATGGAGGTAATGGGGAAGGGAGTAACTGAACCCCAGAAACAATAAAGATCAGTAAATTTCTTCCACAATTTACAGAGGGGGATAATTTTGATAGTATCATTCATATGTTTGAGAGGGTGTGTAAGCAGTATAATGTTGTCCAAGGCTCTGGGTACAGTTCCTGACCCCCTTACTCCATTGGAAAGCTGTAACTGTTATCTCCAAATTGTCTGATACTGATTGTTTAAATTATAATGTTGTAAAGAACTGTTTTCTAGAATGTTTTAAGTTAACACCTGAAGCTTACAGAAAAAAGTTTCATGAGCATAGATGCAAGGCAGATGGAAGTGTGTGTGAATAGTTTGCTGAACTAAGCACTTATCTTCATAAGTGGATGAGTGGATGTCAGATCACCACTTTTGAAGGACTGCCAGACCTTTTGGTGAGGGAACAAGCCCTTAGCACTTTGCCTGAGGACATGAGAATCTGGTTAGCTGATAGACAATGCACTACTACAGATGAGTTGGGGAAGAAGGGATAACTATACCTAGCAAGCAGGTCATCACTGCACAGGAAAGGGACACCCAGTGCTGCTCATGGGTCTAAGGGAACCCATGGTGCAGTGTAGACCACCCCAACAGAGTCCACCAGTAGCAGGGGAAGCCACTAGTCCAAGTACACATCCTGGACTAAGGGGTAAATGTTTTAAATGTGACCAGTGGGGCCATGTAGCATATATATGTCCACAGAGGCAAGCTGGGGAACAAAAGGTGGGAGAGCCAGTACGTGGGAATGACAAAATGCCAGCAGTAAATTGTCTCAAGACAACAAGGGTATCAAACTACCACAAGAGGTTATATCCTATCTTAGTGAATGGGAAAGAGTTCATGGCTAACAGAGACACAGCCTCTGACCTAACCATTGTGAAGCCTGCAATAGTTACAGAGCAACACTACTTACTTGGGCAGTGTACTCCAGTCAGACCTTTAGAAGGGATCCCATTCCAAATACCTTTGGCTAGGGTTCACCTTGACTGGGAGGGTGGAAAAGGAAGCCAGCAAGTAGGTTTGTTTGAGGATATCCCTGCAGTTGTCCTGATAGGGAATGATTTTGATATTACAGTACCATGTGTGCATACAGTTATACTCAGTCAGGCTTGAAGACAAGCATGTGGGTCTGGTAGCCTGGGGGAGACCCAGACAGACCGCACACTTGTCGTCAGGACTGGTGAGGTGGTTACTTCAAGGAGGGAGCTACCCTGTAGCAGTGAGACTGAAGGTGAGCCACAGCTGCTTGTGAGTACTGATGTTCCCTTGGACAGAGTGACTGCAAGGGCAGAGGTGAGTAGTAGTACCCAGGCTGACAGAGAGGCACCGCTGTCAGAGGATACCAGACTTCCTGTGGAAGGGGAGCTAAGAAGGGTTACAAAGAGAGAGTTGAGACAGACTTAGCTCTCAGACCCTACATTACAAGGCTTGAGAGAGGTAGCTAGTGAGGCACCTGATTCTCAAGGGAAGAAGGATTCTGTATACTGGGGCAAAGGCATACTGTACAGAGAGTGGACCCCTGATGGAGGGCTAGAGTGTGAGAGAATACAGCAGTTGGTAGTGCCTAGAGCCTGGCATCTGGCACTTCTAGCCATAGCCCATGATATTCCCTTTGCAGGTCATATGGGCATAAAATATACCAAGCGACGTATTATGCAGAACTTTTATTGGCCTGGGATTTCCAGACATGTTCAGGGTACTGCAGGACCTGTGAGCAGTGCCAAAATGTAGGCAAGACAGGAGACAAGGTGAATGCTCCTTTGATGCCTTTGCCTGTGATTGAGGAGCCATTTCAGAGGGTAGCTATGGATATTGTGGGGCCTCTGAGTACCCCAAGTTCAGCAGGGAAAAAGTAAATCCTAGTGGTAGTAGATTATGCTACCAGGTACCCTGAGTCAGTGGCTCTGCCCTCCACTGAGGCAGAAAAGGTGGCAAATGCTTTGTTAGAGATTTTCAGCAGGGTAGGTTTCCCAAAAGAAATACTGACTGACAGAGATGTCAGTTTCATGTCAGACCTGCTGACTTGTCTGTTTAAGTACTGTGGGGTGAAGCACCTAAAAAGCACCCCCTACCATCCCCAGACTAATGGTCTTGTTGAGAGGTTAAACTCTACACTCAAGTTGATGCTATGGGCATTTGCAGACCATTTTAAGAGGGATTGGGACAAATATTTGTCCCATCTGTCGTTTGCTTACAGAGAGGTTCCTCAGAAATCCACAGGTTTTTCATCCTTGAAGTTGTTGTATGGGCATAGGGTGAGGATACCTCTAATTGTAATTTGAGATGAGTGGGAGGGCGAGTGTGAATCCCACAAGGAGTCTGTTGTGGCATATGCCCTAAACCTCAGGACAAGGCTCAGGAAACACATGGGCTTGGCCCAGGAGAACCTGGCAGAAGCCCAACAGTAGCAAAAGGTCTGGTATGACAGGAATGCTCAAGCTAGAGAACATGATGAAGGGCAGCAGATAATGGTTCTCATTCCTGTCAGACAAAACAAGTTACAAGCAGCCTGGGATGGACCCTGCAAGGTGGTAAAGATCGTCAGTGATATTAACTATATGGTAAAACTGCTAGCAGGAGGCAGGGGCACAAATTGTACCATGTTAACATGATGAAACCTTACCATGATAGGGAGACCCTTGTGCTGAGTATTTGCAGTGGATTGCAGGAAGAGTCTGAGGGGGATCTGATGACTGATCTCCTCTGTGAGGCTCGGACTGACACCTCAGTGGAAGGGGTAGCAATGTCCCAGCAGTTATTCCCTACCCAGGTTTGAGAAATCCAAGCAGTGTTACAGGAGTTTGGGGACATGTTCACTTGGAAACCAGGGTGCACCCTCCTGGTGCAACACCATGTGGATACAGGATCCAAAAGGCCAAGTATGCAGGCCCCTTATAAGGTGCCTGAGAGAGTCAAACAGACTCTGAGGGAGAAGATACAGGAAATGCTGGAACTAGGGGTAATTCAGGAGTCCAGCAGTCCCTGGGCCTCCCCAGTGGTGCTGGTATCAAAGAAGGATTGCAGCACCAGGTTCTGTGTGGACTACATGAAATTAAATAGTCACACAGAGTCAGATACTTACCCCATGCCTAGAACAGATGAAGCCCTAGAGCAGCTGGGTGAGGCTAAGTATCCTACCACCATTGATCTTTCCAAGGGTTACTGGCAGGTGCCCTTGACTCCTAGTGCTAGAGAGAGGTCAGCCTTTGTGACTCCTTTTGGCTTGTATGAGTTCACAAAGATGCCCTTTAGGATGACAAATGCCCCATCAACTTTCCAGAGGCTGGTAGATCATATCCTAGCAGGAGCAGGAGATTTTTCCCCTGCTTACCTAGATGATATTGCCATCTACAACCATTCCTGACGAGAGCACCTTCAGCATGCCAGGGAGGTGCTGGGCAGAGTACAGAGGGCAGGGTTGACCATTAAGCCCAGCAAGTGTCAGGTGGGCATGGCAGAGGTCTCCTACCTGGGACATAGACTGGGGAGTGGTAAGATCAGGCCAGAACTGGCCAAAGTGGAAGCCATTCAGGCATGGCCTGCATCTGTTACCAAAAAGCAGGTAAGGGCATTTTTAGGGACAGCAGGGCACTACAGAAAGTTTGTCCCCTGTTATAGTACCATAGCTGCTCCCCTCACAGACCTAACAAGAAAAAACAGGCCAGATAATGTAGTGTGGACCCCAGCATGTCAGCAGGCATTCCAGAAGCTTAAAGAAGCTTTGGGAGGACCCCCTGTGTTAGCCAGGAATTTGCTGTGAAGGTGGATGCTTCCAACCATGTGGTGGGTCTGTACTTAGCCAGATTTCTTCAGAGGGAGAAGAGCACCCAGTGGTTTATCTCAGTCATAGGCTCCAACCCAGGGAGGAATGCTATGCAGCTATAGAAAAGGAATGTCTAGCCATAATGTGGGCACTGCAGAAACTTCAGCCTTACCTGTATGGAAGAAAATTCACTGTAGTTACAGACCACAAACCTCTAACTTGGCTACATTGAGCCAGCCAGCAAAAGGCCAAGTTATTAAGGTGGAGCCTAGGGTTACAAGCATATGATATGATGGTGCAGCACCACAGTGGGGTTAGCAATGCCAATGCAGATGGGCTCTCAAGACAGGGAATGGGGTAAGGTATTCCCAAATAGGCTCAACCCTCTCAAGCAACATTTCTCAAGGGTCACTTGAAAAACTAGCTTGAGTTTTCAGTGGGGGAGAATTGTGAAGGTTGCCAACCCAGCTAGCTAGAATTTTGTAAATAATTCTATATCATTTGTGAATATTAAAATGATCCTTAGGCTTGTCTTACAAACTTAAGAAAACTATATGTTATGTGTGTATTAAACTACTGGTGCAGAAGTGTGTGTTAAACTGTATGTTATGTGCTGAGCTTCAAGAATATAACCACAGTGTACCATGCTGGAGAAGAGCAGAAATGTATATGGACTATATGCCTATGCAAATGTATGTTTTCCTGGTAGAAGTTGGAACATGCAGAGTTAACTTGCAAAACGCTAAGAAAATAAGTTGAAGTTGTTTATGACTGTGCTATAAAGTTAGTTAATGCAAAGAGACAGGATGTCTACAGCTAAGAGGTTTTCCTATTGTCTGGAAACATAAATATTTACAGGTTTAAATGGTAAAAGTATTTAACAGTTTTACGACTTCCAGCTCCAGACCAACTTCTGAGAGATAAGTCTTTCTGACACAGAGGTGCTAAAATTTAAAGTTTCTGCTAGCCTGGGAACTGAAGGCAGAAGTGACAAAAAATAATGCAATCTGAGATAACCCAGTAGAAATGTTTGATAGTAATTTAAGAACTATCTCAGAGAGTGAGTCTGTGCATTTTGTATTTGTCTTTGGATCTGACTACATCCTCTCATCAGCACTTGTCTGGTCTGCAGGGTAGACTTAGAGTACAGTGATTTCTCTTAGAGATAGACAGGAACTTAGTAAGATTAGATGTTTTCTGTACTTATGCGAGACTGTCCTGCAATGTTATTTTAAAATATTTCTTGTGATTCTGAACTCTGTTGTCACTGTATTGGGTTATTGAGTATTGTCTTGTGCTTTTATTTATTATTACATATATTTAAACCATTTAATTGTGGCTGGTTTGTTTAGAGATATTTAAGCTCTGAGAGTACTTGCATGTATTTGGTGACACTGTACAAGCCACTCTTAAATAGCCTTTGTCTTGGACACACTTACCATTTGGATAATAGTAACATTACACAGTAGAATTGGTAACCTTTTGGGAAGGGACTTATACTAGCTGATAAGAGTGGTTGGTGCCAGCTGGTACTACCTTATAATCTGGGCAGAAGGGGGCATGTGCCAGCCTTCCCCAGGAGTGTCTGTGTGTTTGTATATAAATCAAATCTCAAAGAGTGTGTGTGTGTGTGTGTGTGTGTGTGTGTGTGTGTGTGTGTGTGTGTGTGTGTGTGTGTGTGTGTGTGTGTGTGTGTGTGTGTGTGCGTGTGTGTGTGTGTGTGTGTGTGTGTGTGTGTGTGTGTGTGTGTGTGTGTGTGTGTGTGTGTGTGTGTGTGTCAGCTACTTCAGCAGAGACACAAAGTACTGGTTGGACAGGGTGCTGGAGGTTTTGGCTTGACCACTCGGCTGAGATCTTAACCCTATAGCTGTGCCACTGGGGAGTCTTATTGGGGATCTGGATAAGGAGAGAAAAAACAGCCCCAGACTGACTGTGATCTCTGTGTGCTCTTAAGGGAAATTGTACTTTACTATGTGTGTACTTGTCATCCTCCCAATTTGTGTGTCCCTCACTGGTGCGAGTGGTGAGGATTTAGGCATCTTGATGACTGGGCCAGTGCAGGGACATCACAGGGGAGACAAAACAAAGAGGTAAACACACAGAAGGGAAATATCAAGAGGGTTTGAGCTGGAATAGGTGAGAGATGATGGGCACTATGATTTTGTCAGGGAATAAACTCCCTATTTTTAATTTTTATTTTTTTATAAGATGTTAGTGTGGGTGAGAAACAGGGAAGAGGGTGAAGGAAAAACAGTAAGGAAAGAAGAGCTGAGGAAGTACCAACTGTATACCCAGTCCACAGAATCTCAAACACGTCCACTGCCAGATAGTGTTACAGTGGAGGACCCAGATGTTGAGGGGGTAGAAGCTTCAGTTGGCGCAGTGGTCAGCACCAATTGAACAAGCTAGTCTTCTACACACTGAAGACAAGCTTCAACTGGCTGAATTCTGCTGTCCACTACCTCTACAAGTACATCCTCAATCAAACTATAAAGCCCCATTCTGTGAGGCTTGCCAGGTTGCCACATGCGTAGTTCCTGCAGGACCAGTGCCTCCACTCCTTCCCTACAAGGATGTCTCTGGATGGGCAGAGGGGGGTCTCTCCCTAGCATTGGAGGTAAGTGCCTGGTCTGCTCCTGATGAATTTCAGCCAGTATAAAAGAAAACAAAAATGAGAAAGAAGCAAAACAACAAAGAAGAAAGATGAACAGAAGCAAAATAAGGAAAAAAAGAGCGGAGAGAGACAAAACACAGAAAGCACAATAATTCCACACAATACTGTTTTAACGCAAGTTAGAAACATAATAAAACAGTGCAGAAAAATATCTTTATTGAAGTAAACTTGTGTATGGGAAGTGCTTGTGCATACATTTGGGAGTAGTGATTGGGGACATGCTTATGTACCTGAGAATAATCTATGAGAGTAGTGCTTATGCATACTTGTGATGAATTGAAATGGCAAGGGAATTTGTCTTTTTGAAGGGTTGTGTCTTTCAATTATGTACTTTATAAACAGATTTTACAGTACCCAGACAACAAACAGAAAAGAAGAAATCATTCATTTTTGTAGTTAATCATGGTTACAAATCAAAGTATAACACATTTCTCTTGATCTGTTTCTGTCTTCACTTGCATTTCTTTCAGCTGCAAAGGTGTAACAACATTGTCTGTGGGAGTACTACTGAAATCAATTTTAAAAGTATTGCTTTCTTACTGTTTATGCTACTGTGCATTCTGTATAATAATTTGCACAATACATAGTTAAGTAATAAATGCCTTTTGGACACCTGTTATACTTATCAGAAGACTCAACTAGACATTGCATTTGCCTCTTCTGCTGCTGGCTTTTATACTGTATTTCTTCCTCAGCTGTAAGTAAAAGAGAGAAGATAATGTTGTTTATCTGTATTTGAATGTATTCTGCATATGCACATCTTATATTCTCTATAATCGTTTCTTATGTCTCATTTTCTTTTTCATTTTAACTGTTGTATGTGTACATGTGTGTACTATTGCAATACGGTACTTAAATATTCTATTGAATTGTGTAGGATAGTAAAGAAATAAGAAATGAGCATTGCTTTTTGTTTAAAAAAACATGTAACACTCTGTGGAATAGCTGAAATGCACAGATTGAAATGTATAAATTGAGGATGTGTGAATTTCCTTTTCTGCAGAACTTTGTCTGATGTACAGTACAGCAATAACTCATGGCTGGGTGTGGGTAAATCCAGCATTTCCCACACCCAGCCATGGGTTATTGCTATTATACAATGACATTATTTAAGAAAAAAGTTACTTACGTTTCTTAAATAATGTCTTTGTATAATGGTGCCGTGGTGCTCTTTCACTTTTTTTTCAGTGCCATGGGACTTTCTTGATGTACTGCATCTGCGTATGGGACTTAAATTCCCACACTTATGCAGTACATCAGTGCTTTGGAAAGGAAGCAGTGGAGAAAGGAAGATCTGTGTTGCTTTTTTTTTAAATTAAAACAAATTTCAAATCTGGACAGTTCAGACATACAAGAGAGAGACAGGGCAGAGAAAATACAAGGATAATCAGATATGTTTCTTCAGTTTTGCATAACATACCTGATTTTCTTTGTATTTTCTCTGTCCCATCTCTCTCATACCTGTTCAAATTTCAAAGTTTATTTATTTAGTTATTTATTTATTTATTTTTAATTAAGAAAACGGAAAGCTCCGTAGCATATATTAATAGAAGAAAGTCCAGGCATATATTCAATTTTACAATGGGCATACTGGTTGGGCTGATTAATCATCACACACATTTTTGGATGTTAATGGCCATTCATTGTATAATAAATGATAGCCCCACTCCCCTCCCCAACATACATTCTAACTAGAAGGTGATAAGTGTAATTTCAGCCATGTTGTACGTGCAGCTAGAAATACTTATGAACAAACAATTGTTAAGCAATTGTTTTTACTCATATTTAGGTATCTCTCACAAAAACTGTCTTCCTGCAATATTTATCTTTTACAACTTTTTTCCTGCAATGCTTCAGAATTCTTTACCTCTGTAATTGCAATTTTTATTTAACTGTATTATATGCAGTCAACATTACTGATATTTGAACATTACAGATTTACAGAGTTATCTATACAGATTATGATTTTCATAATCTTTATTGAAATTTCTATTTATTGTTGTAACCTGTTAACACATAGTACTAGTTTTTCTCTTTCCTCAAAACATTGATGTCTGATTACATAAATGTTACTTCCATTTTTATGCATTTCAGAATGTCACCTCAGGTATATATTTTCAGGTAAAGATATCCGACTGTGGAAGTAAACATACTTGTGTAATTATTTTAACCTCCTTTTGTATTTACATATATACTTATGGATTACTGTTACAATGTCGAGTGTGCCTTGTGTGAAAGCGAAAAGTGCGATTCTCAAAATGCAGACATACCTTTAAAAGGTGTGTGAAATGTCGATCCTGGAAGACTGACTCTATTACAACATTCGAAACTATGCAGTCAACCTTCACACCATCAGCATAATACTTAGTATGCATTGGCTTGAGTATATGATGTTTCATATTTAGATTGCGGGAAGAGTGCAGATTGGGAGAGTTACCCTTTTCCACACTGTTGTGCAATCTCGTAGTTGGAATATATAAGTGGCAGGTGGCACAGGGGGGGCTGCAAAAACATTACTGTCAGCACTGCCAGTACTGATCTGGTCCGTACACACTGCTGCAAAGGGGACAAGGGACTTCACCTTAATTAGGTTGCTGATATTCCAACCTAATTAATATTCCAAACATCAAGCACGTAAACAGCATTTTTGAATGGTTTACATTCTGATGTTCGATGTTTTAATGTTGTTATGTCTTTCAGCTTTTCCCGGTTAGGGGTCGCCACAGCGGAACTCCGGTCCGCTAATGATTGGCAGTAGATTTTTACATGCCGAGTTGCCGGCCCTGATGCACAACCTTCAATGAAGGTACGCCCATTCACGCATGTCTCCGCACAGAAGACGCTCTAGCTGAGAATCGAAGTAAATATACATATATATATATATATATATATATATATATATATATATATATATATATATATATATATATATATATATAGAGAGAGAGAGAGAGAGAGCACTACATATGTATTAAAATTGTATTTACTATAGAACTCTGGCCTTCTTACTGTAACCTGATCAACCCACTTTGCCAGCTGGTCAATACTATACTTCTGCAAATCATCATACCTGTGGTGATACTGCTTATTGGAGCAGGTTATATCTGCCAGGGCTAACAAGTAGTGACCCAACTCCTGTCAGATATCAATTTTCTTCCACGTACTATGACACATGCATGCCTGGATTTTCTCCAGGAATGAGTCATGCAAAAGGTAAACCATTACTAATGTTTCTTTCTCAGACCAGCCAGGAGCAAGGCTTCATGCACTCACAGGTGCTGCCATCATTCAAAGAGCCAGCACCAAAATGAGGAAAGTAGAGTGAGGGCTGTATTAAGCAGGGTTAGACCCACTCCCTGTTGGGCGAAACATCACCTTGACTAAACCCTTTTTTGCTAACATGCTCATTAGACCATGTATTGATAACATTGGCAGGTTTGATGTAACCAAAACTGCTTTGTCATACACTGTTTTTCTTAAAGAAAAGCACTTACCTGACCTTTCCATTAGTAATGGATTATTTCTAAGTTTAGCTATAATAAGTATTAACAGTAATTTCTTGATGATTTTTATTTTCAGTGTTATGGTAACAGCAGAATGTCATGCAGTGAAGTGGAATTTATTTTCCTCCCCCCTTTTTTGTTCTTTTTTTTTTTTATAAACAAAGGTGGCAGAGAAAGAAATGTGAACAGTAATGTGAAACATTATTTCTAGGACATTATCATATGTATCACTTCTTAGGGTGTGACATACAGTGTTGGATGGTTAGGGATTAAACTTCACATTGCTTTCAAGCTCACATTCAGATACCTCCATTTTGAATTTTACAAGTATATTCTTATATTGGCTATTTTAGGCCAAGCAGTGCATTTCAACAAACAGCTTGGCATTGCTGCGGACTTTTGCAGAGTTCATGAACACCCACAGCATGTCCACGTACATTTCAGATACGTTCATTTACTGTGCAACATGCATTCACAACCGGCGACAATCCGAAATACACATTTGCGCAATGCTATGATTCATAATTATGCATGTAAATTAGTCTAATTTGCACACTAACCATGTAAATCAGCATGAATTTATGCAGCAAGGTGGAGCTGTGTCATATTGACTCGTCAATACCCAAGACAGTCTGCAAATTTGTTAGATACTGCTGACATCAAAAACAAAGAAATACTTTATAAATTAATTAATACTTACTAAGACTAAGTGGCAAATTAACAGTTGCTGTCATAATGTTGTAAAGGTCACTTGCAATGCATTTTGAAGTGTAGCGTCCATTTAACGATATCATTGCATGACTGATAATTATGGCCAAGTACTTGCAGTTGTTTGACATATGATGCTGTTCAGTGAAATTGTAATAAATGATTAATAAATTATTACAGAAGTATCTGATTGTGAATACCCATGACAACTGGTTATTGCAGTTGAGAATGTCTACTGTACAGAAGACGGAAATACACGTTTAATGAAACTGATGTTTTACTGCTGTCAGTGAGGAAGGAATACATGGCAATGGCAGACAGTACTGCAGTTGGATTTTGGTGTAATTACTTTCATCAGTATTGAATAAATTGCAGTTTTCCAGTTTACACAACATTTCTGTTTACTTATTTATTTAATTCTTTTAGTGGCAGGAATAGCAGACCAGTGGTTTATAGTGTAACTGCTGATGTCATATAGACAGTAGTGTAGCAAGTGTCTAACTGTAACTCTTATTTTTTTTCTCCTATTCTTTTTCTTTGTAGCACAGATGGAGAATAAGGGATCCAGACATAGATATGATAATTTTAGCCATGAAGAAAATTGTGTACTCATGACAGCACTTAGGATATATGGCAAACTTCTTTTTGGTAAAGGAGAGCCCAAACAAGCTGCAAGAAGGAAAGCATGGAGCCAAATTATCAAAATCAATGCAGTTAGAATTAGAAACAGATCACTGGCACAGTGCAAGGAAAAGGGCAAATGATATGGTAGGGTGTGCTAGAAACAAGGCAAGGCAAAATGCAATTTCGAGGACCACTGTGGAGTGGGGGCCTATCTTATTAAGGTAGCACCAGATGAATACCATCTGCCCATCCATGGGGATGACTATAATACAGAACATGGTGCAATTGCAATAAATAGATATGGCTCCATGAACACTGCTCCATCAAACCAAAGTCTGCGGCAGCATTTTAATTCATCAGCCTCTGAAGGTTGGTTTAAAATGTACACATTTTAAATAGTTACATTTAAATAGTGACAAACAGTGCTGTAATTAAACACCTCACAATTCTTTATTATTAGGTCATCCTTGTACTTCAACAGCTAATGAAAATGAAGGCAGACTTCATGGTAAGTGCCCCACTCCCCCATATAAACATGCTATATATTATGCTGTTGGATTGTTATTGTTTTGTAATGATTTATTTTACAGACTCAGCATCAGAAACAAACAGTTCTACTGTACCAATAAATATGGATGAAGTCAGCAATAGAATGGGTGTTGATGACGATGATGTACTTGTATTTATGAAGAAACCTGAGGGAAGTGGCAGGCAGTTCCCAATTTTTTTTTGGGTTGGGAGGGTGGCCTAATGATTAAGGTGTTTGCCTTACAAACCTAAGGTGCAGGGTTTGAGTCTCACAAGGGATAATTGGCTAGGCTTAAAATGGCTTGCAAGGGCAGTTAGCTTAGTACTAATCTATGAACCTATGAACCTATTTAATGACAGGCTGTCTCACCACACAACATGTTAGTAACACTGTACAGAAAGGGACACTGCATCACAAAGTCAAACACAAGCTGACATTCCACTCATGCTTCTACATCAGTAGCAAATGTACACATCTACACCTGTGTCTCCATAGGCAGATGAACAGTGGCAGGATGAAGGCAGGCATTCTGAGCTGAGGCTACACTGCCTACAGTGACAAAAATTACAAAAAGGTGCCAGATGCAGAAATTATTTTGAACTACCTTGGGAAACAAAACAAAATAGCAACAGAACAATCCAAGGCAATGCAGGACTACGTAAAAATGACAAGAGCATAAAATAAAGCTATTTTATTGAAGCAAAAACTTTCAGTACTTCAGAAATAGGTAAGCATACCTCTCAACCGTACCGAATTACTCAGTTTTTACCAAGTTTCAGGGTCCAAATAATGGGGTGCCACTATTCCCTAGTGGCACCCCTTCATTTCCGATTTTTTTCCAGATTTTTTTTTTAAATTTTCTTTCGTACATTTGAGCTGATGTCATCATGTGTGCAATGATGTCAGCTCCATCAGCCTGTCGGAATTGAGCTGAAAGATATTTCTGGCTGTTTGAATGTATCTGGAAGGAAACAACTGCTACTTCAGAGCTCTACATGGGGAATGGAGTTTATTTCGTAAGGAGCTCTACATGGAGACTGACTACTGGGACTTTGTGAACAGAGAGAGTAAGTTATTTATCTGTTAAAAGCCCAGAGTTTATTTTAATTGTAAATAGAGTGCTTAAGCAGCACAGAGATTAAGCCACACGGAGGTTGCTTTGCTTTGATTTTACTTGTACGGTTGCTTTGCTTTGATTTTACTTGTAAACAGAGATTTCTGGTGCTGCACAGAGTTGCTTAATCCACATGGAGGTTGCTTTTGCTTTGCTTTTTGTTTATTAAGCCACCTTCTGTTTATTAAGCTGCACAGAGGTTGCTTTCTGTTTACAGAGTTTATTACACCCATTTCTAGTGCTGCATGGAGTTGCTGAAGCCACACAGAGGGAGTTGCTTAAGCTGCACGGTGGTTGTTTTTGCTTTGCTTTTTCTTTATTAAGCTGCTTTCTGTTTTTAAGCTGCACAGAGGTTGCTTTCTGTTTACAGAGTTTATTAAACACATTTCTGGTACTGCATGGAGTTGCTGAAGCCGCACAGAGGGAGTTGCTTAAGCCACACGGAGGTTGCTTTTGCTTTACTTTTTGTTTATTAAGCCACTTTCTGTTTATTAAGCCACATGGAGGTTGCTTTCTGTTTACAGAGATTATTACACATATTTTTGGTGCTGCATGGAGTTGCTTAAGCCGCACAGAGGGAGTTGCTTAAGCCACACGGAGGTTGCGTTTGCTTTACTTTTTGTTTATTAAGCTGCTTTCTGTTTATTAAGCCGCATGGAGGTTGCTTTCTGCTTACAGAGTTTATTAAACATATTTCTGGTGCTGCATGGAGTTTCTTAAGCCGCACAGAGGGAGTTGCTTAAGGTGCAGGGAGGTTGCTTTTGCTTTGCTTTTTGTTTATTAAGCCGCTTTCTGTTTAAGCTGCACGGAGGTTGCTTTCTGTTTACAGAGTTTATTACACATATTTCTGGTGCTGCATGGAGTTGCTTAAGCTGCACAGAGGGAGTTGCTTAAGCTGCACTGAGATTGCTTTTGCTTTGCCTTTTGTTTATTAAGCCGCTTTCTGTTTATTAAGCCACATGGAGGTTGCTTTCTGCTTAGAGAGTTTATTAAACACATTTCTGGTGTTGCATGGAGTTGCTGAAGCCGCACAGAGGGAGTTGCTTAAGCTGCACGGTGGTTGTTTCTGCTTTGCTTTTTCTTTATTAAGCCACTTTCTGTTTTTAAGCTGCACAGAGGTTGCTTTCTGTTTACAGAGTTTATTAAACACATTTCTGGTGCTGCATGGAGTTGCTGAAGCCGCACAGAGGGAGTTGCTTAAGCCACACGTAGGTTGCTTTTGCTTTACTTTTTGTTTATTAAGCCACTTTCTGTTTATTAAGCCACATGGAGGTTGCTTTCTGTTTACAGAGATTATTACACATATTTTTGGTGCTGCATGGAGTTGCTTAAGCCGCACAGAGGGAGTTGCTTAAGCCACACGGAGGTTGCTTTTGCTTTACTTTTTGTTTATTAAGCTGCTTTCTGTTTATTAAGCCGCATGGAGGTTGCTTTCTGCTTACAGAGTTTATTAAACATATTTCTGGTGCTGCATGGAGTTGCTTAAGCCGCACAGAGGGAGTTGCTTAAGCTGCAGGGAGGTTGCTTTTGCTTTGCTTTTTGTTTATTAAGCCGCTTTCTGTTTAAGCTGCACGGAGGTTGCTTTCTGTTTACAGAGTTTATTACACATATTTCTGGTGCTGCATGGAGTTGCTTAAGCCGCACAGAGGGAGTTGCTTAAGCTGCACTGAGATTGCTTTTGCTTTGCCTTTTGTTTATTAAGCCACATGGAGGTTGCTTTCTGCTTAGAGAGTTTATTAAACACATTTCTGGTGTTGCATGGAGTTGCTGAAGCCGCACAGAGGGAGTTGCTTAAGCTGCACGGTGGTTGTTTTTGCTTTGCTTTTTCTTTATTAAGCCACTTTCTGTTTTTAAGCTGCACAGAGGTTGCTTTCTGTTTACAGAGTTTATTAAACACATTTCTGGTGCTGCATGGAGTTGCTGAAGCCGCAAAGAGGGAGTTGCTTAAGCCACACGTAGGTTGCTTTTGCTTTACTTTTTGTTTATTAAGCCACTTTCTGTTTATTAAGCCGCATGGAGGTTGCTTTCTGTTTACAGAGATTATTACACATATTTTTGGTGCTGCATGGAGTTGCTTAAGCCGCACAGAGGGAGTTGCTTAAGCCACACTGAGGTTGCATTTGCTTTGCTTTTTGTTTATTAAGCCGCTTTCTGTTTATTAAGCCACATGGAGGTTGCTTTCTGCTTACAGAGTTTTTTAAACACATTTTTGGTGCTGCATGGAGTTGCTGAAGCTGCACAGAGGGAGTTGCTTAAGCACAGAGGTTGCTTTTGCTTTGCTTTTTCTTTATTAAGCCACATGGAGGTTACTTTCTGTTTACAGAGTTTATTACACATATTTCTGGTGCTGCATGGAGTTGCTTAAGCCGCACAGAGGGAGTTGCTTAAGTCGCAGGGAGGTTGCTTTTGCTTTGCTTTTTGTTTATTAAGCCACTTTCTGTTTAAGCCGTATGGAGGTTGCTTTCTGTTTACAGAGTTTATTACACACATTTCTGGTGCTGCATGGAGTTGCTTAAGTGTGAGTTGGATTTTATGATTTCTGGTGCTACAGCTGCATGCTTAACAGCGAGTTGGACTTTATGATTTCTGGTGCTGACACGGAGGTTGCTTTCTGTTTATGGAGTTTATTATTTTACTTGTGAACATAGCTACACGGAGTTGCTTAAGCCATTTTCTGGCTACACAGGGTGTGTGTGTGTAGTTTTCAGTATTTTTGTGGCAAATCACTGAAGGATTGAATTCACTAAATAATGACAGGCATTTAAATTTCAGACTTCATTCTTCAGAAAATAAATGGTAATACCAAACTCTAAACCCTACTCAGTTCGGGTTTGTAAAAGGCAGATCATGTCTCCTAAACCTGACTGACTTCTTTGAAGCAGTCACTAAAGCCATAGATGAGGGTAAGGTGGTTCACACAGCGTATCTAGATCTCGCCAAGGCTTTCAACACCATCCCCCACTCTGGAATTATAGATAAGCTCACTAAACTAGGTATAAATCCCTAAGTCACAAGATGGGTTGCCAACTGGCTCATGGAGAGAACCCACACTGTGAAAGTAGCAGACTCCAAATCTGACTTCAGACCAGTGACAAGTGGAGTACCACAGGGTTCAGTCCTGGGTCCTCTCCTGTTTGGTATCTACTTCTCTGAAGTACAGGCTAACACAGAAGGTCTTTGGCTAACAAAGTTTGCAGATGACTGCAAACTAGGAACCATAATTGAAACTTCTAATGATGTGGACATACTACAAAAGGGCCTCACTGAGACAGGTGCCTGGTGTCAAAGCCATGGCCTCAAGCTCATTGCCAAAAAGTGTATTGTCATCCCCTTTGATAAAAACTCTGTACCCATGAACCACGACATAAGTAGTAGTCTACTTAATGCCAAAAGTGTGATAAGAGACCTTGGGACACAGGTGGACAGTAATCTCTCCTTTGATAATCACATCACCACAGTGGTCAGGAAATCCTTCTACATGGCTCACCTCATCACAAAAGGTTTCTCATCCAGAAAAAAAGAGGTCATTGTTCCCCTCTACTCATCACTCATTAGACCCATTATAGAGTACAACGCCCCTTTTGGTATTTACCTCACAAGACATCTACAACAACTGGAAAGGCCACAGAAATACCTTACAAAGAGGATTACTGGCCTCAAACAGATGCCCTATGCAGACCGTCTCAAAAAACTCCAGCTTTACTCTGTCGCATATCGCCTACTCAGAGGCGATCTCTGCCTAACATACAAAGCTATGTCAAATCCAGAGCTGTTGGACATGCTGCACTTAAAGAAATCCCAATCCCTCAGAGCTACATGCTCTAGGGACCTAAACCTTGTTACCACAATAAACAGAACATGCTGGAGGGATAGAATCCTGTCCCAGAGACTTCCCATACTCTTGAACAGACTACCTATCTATGTCAAACTGAGCTCCTCATTAGCACTCTTCAAGAAAAATCTTGATTATTGGATGGGAAATAAGAAATTCACCCCAGGGATCACTCCTGTGGCTCTGCTCGACAGGGGCACAGGAAAACAATTTTCTTGGGTGGTGAAAGCCAGGGTACCTTTTTGGCTAGCCTTATATAGGCCCTAGGGCTAATAGCCTAGTACCTGCCTATGAACCTATGTTCTAGCAATTTGCTAAGTTTATAGGGTCAGTATTTGAAAACTGTCTCTATTTTGGGGCTGTATTCCCCCATTACTGGCTTTGTCCAGGTTTTTTGTGCTAAGACACTGAGAGCTATGGTGAGAAGTGAGAACTGAATTCTGTATTCCCCCATTATTGGTTTTGCCCAGGTTTTTTGTGCTAAGAGGTTGAGAGCTATGGTGAGAAGTGAGAACTGAATTCACTAAATGATAGCCATTTAAGTTTCAGTCTTCCTATCTTTCAGGAAACTGCTGATTTGGCTTAGTGGTATGTTCCTCTGACTATAGTGCACAGGGTCCTGGGTTCAAGTCTTGGCAGTGAAATGCATGGTGGTAACACAGCATTTTATTCAAGCAACTTTCCAAAATTACACACACAATGTTTAAAACGTGTCCCTGGTTTTTGGCCTTTTGACCCCCTCCCAAAAAAAAAACCCTGAAATTGAAAATAAGTGCAGGAAGCTGTGCAAGATGCCTATGGCTTACACTACTGTCATTCTATATATATATATATATATATATATATATATATATATATATATATATATATATATATAGTGTGTGTGTGTGTGTGTGTGTGTGTGTGGAAGTAAACTTTTATCATGGAAATGCTCTGAACAGGACAGTTTTGTCATTATTGGTTCATGCATTTTGATTTTGTTTCATTGACTACTGGAAAAATGTTCAAACAATAAATTTAAAATGCACTCTAACTTAAGTCTAACAAGTGTGCTGTATTATACAAGGAATATAATTTAATAAAGTCAGGAAGGTGTATCAAAGAACGCATGTATGTTTCTTGTTTTGTGTACAAGGGGCCTATGATTTGAAAACAGCCCAAAGATAATCTTTATCCACCACTGGCCAGATGCATTTTCTTTGGATGTGCTGTGGGTTTCAATGCTGTTTCAATAAATGTGAGTTTCAAGGGCAGAGAAGTTTTAATGCCAATTCTATTTTCATTGCGGGACAGTATTGCTTTGTTTAGCAGATATCTATTAGTGTTTGTGCATTGTGTTATAAAATGTAAAAATGAAATCCAAATAATCATTGTAGAAGTAAAGCAGTATGCACACATTAGTGTTTATGGTAAATGGGGTGAAATAGCCAGGTAATGGGACATTGGAATGGCTGCAGGGGGACTCGGTGCTATATTTCGGTTCTGTTCTTCAGTTTGCATTTGAAAGTTAGTATCCCACAATTCCACTGGAGTGGGCGGGGTTATGCAATTATTTATCCAAATTTTACATTAATCAGCATACAGATGTGTATCTATTTTTTATGGGCCTTGTCCAGATTTTTGATGTTTCCAGGTTGAGATGTATGCAGGTTAGCGCTTTCACCATACGACTTTATCAAACCATAAAAACACACAGGCTTCCCCTTCATCCACTTATATAATTATACACATTGAATCACATAAAAAGATCAGTTAAACAATAAAATGAGTTCTTCCATTGAGGCAGTGCACATTAAAGAAACAGTAGACATTATAACCATATACTTTTAAAATATTTCAAAAAGTGGTACAGCATCAAAGAGCAACTTTGAGGAAACTTCAGCATAATAGTAAACATAGTAAAAAATGCTCAATATATTGTAGAGGGAATTACCTGACTCGCAGGGCTCTTGATTTCAGTATGGTTTTCAATGGGACTTTATCATTGAGACCTAGTCCACACTCTGCCCTTAGTCTAATTATCCATTTGACATCTCTGCTTTCTGTATGATTCCTAATATCACCACCATGTTTGTTAGTTAAAGCCACTTCAATAACTAAAAATTTGAATGTATGTAAACTACTCTCCTGTAAAACATGTTTGGACAGTGCACTATTTTCTGAGTCAATCCTAATATGGTAAAGTTGCTCTCTAATTCTGTCTTTCAGCATCCTGTTAGTCTTCCTTACATAGAATGACTGACAGGACGTGCACTGTGCTAAATAACATGTTGCGTATAGCAATTGGCCTTAGCACTGAATACATACTTATGTCCAGTGTCTGGATGTATAAAAAACCTGGTGTTATTTATACTCTCTCAGAAATTGCATTGTCCACATGGACTTGTAACTAATCCATTAGGGTCACCACCAGATGCCACAAAATCTTTTGGATAGCAGAGCATCCTTTTAAGATCAAGTTTATTTTTATATAAAAAATGTAGTGTGTCACCTATAATCTGTCTAATGCCTGAGTCTGTTGTCAGAATACCGCAATGTTTCCTAATAATGTCTGTAATGACATTAACATCAGTGGTATAAAATAGCGGGACCCTCTCCTCACTAATATTAATGTGATTATCCACAGAAACTTGTTCAATCACCCTCTCTGAGAAATATGGCCTTGCCACATTATCCCTGTGGCTTGGTATTTCACCTAGTCTCTTATCTATTTCAGTACTACTATATCCTCTCATTAATAACTTGTTTCTGAAATCTGATAGTTCCTTATGAAAACCCTCATCAGATACAGTCAGCCTTGAGGCTTTTATACCTTGGCCTTCCATAATGTTTCTGAACACATAGTTCGGGTGCATACTATTCCTATGCAACAGGGTGTTCTTATAGCAGGACTTTCTGTGCATCCCAGTGTTAACTAAGCCATTACCTAGCCTCTCGATCAGAATGTCCAGATACTCTATTTTATTCAAAGATAAGGTAATTGTAAATTTCAAGTAGTCATTCATCCCATTCAACTATTCAAAAAAGACATTCAATTGTTCTATAGTGCCGGTCCAAATTAAAAACAAGTCATCGACAAAACATCAATAGAATGGGACATAGTCCTGAAAGAATGCATTACAAAACATACAATTTTCTTCCCACTTTGCCATAAACATGTTGGCGTAGCTATTGGCACATGAGGTGCCCATAGCTATGCCATCTTTTTGCAAGTAGATTTCATGATCAAATATAAAGGCATTCTTTTCAAGTACAATTTCAAGAAACATGCATAGTAGATCTATAAAAAATACTGAATAATCACTATGCCTGGACAAATATTCATGTACACATTCAACACCTTGTAAATTTGGGATCACTGTAAATGAGGAGTGTACATCAAGTGTCACAAAATAATAGGTAGTAGTAGTGGGTACTGTGGTAATATAGGTATAGAAATCCAGTAAGAATTCTTTTGAATCTTTCAAAGTGTATACGTTCCTATCCAAGACCAGTCGTAGAAATATCTCAATGTAAAGGGAAAATTGTTCTGTCACCCAGCCACGACCAGCTACAATAGGTCTCATAGAGGGATTACTCCCATCCTTATGGACCTTAGGCAAACCTGAATTATAGGTATAAGTGGATTCTCAACTTTGAAAAAACTATATAATTCACATGTGATAGCCTTACTTTTAAAGCTATCTTCTAACAGATGGTTTATATCTTGTATCGTGTCCTGAACACGAGTCATATTAATAATAGAATAGTATTTATCGTCACTTAACATCAACATCATGGAAGCAAGATAATGAGTCCTATCCATCAGGACGATGGGTCCACCCTTGTCAGCTGGACTAATTACAATATTATTGCCATTCTGAATCCCCTTTAGTGCAGATCTCTGTCTGACAAAATGATTGTTCCATCTGGTTTTCCTGTTATGCGGGACGTTGTACGTCTCTTCATGTAATCTATGTAGATCATCTTTTACTAGCCTGTAGAATGCATCAATTAAAGGTTGGGGGTTAGGAATAAATAGACTAGTTTTTTTTAAAAGAATGACCTTCATTTAAGATTTAAGTATTACCAAATTCCAGTTTTAACAGAACAGTCCTAGAAAAAAGCTTTAAATCAACAATAGTATCAGATATTTCACTCTTGCAGATAGGAATAAAGGAAAGTCCTTTCTCCAACACTTCCTTTTCATCTTGATTTAAAGACTATTTGGAAATTTTAACATATTAGGATTGTCTCAGAAAATAGTGCACTGCCCAAACATGTTTTACAGGAGGGTAGTTTACATACATTCAAATTTTTAGTTATTAAAGTGGCTTTACCTAACAAATATGGTGGTGATATTAGGAATCATACAGTCGAAAATACCTTCTCAAATTCCTAAAATACAGTTTAATAATAAAAGACATACTAATACCAAAGATATTATGAATACCTTTGAACTAATATTCTCTCAAATGTATGGCGAGCATCAGGGATTACTTACAAATAAGATTAATAACGATTTTCTGCAGAAGATTATCTTTCTGAAAATTGGTGATGAATCTCATGTGGGTTTAATTAAACCAATTTCCTCTGAGGAGATAACAGATACAATTAATAATTTGAAACCGCATAAAGCTCCAGGACTGGATGGTCTGACTGCAGAGTTTTACAAAACTTTTTGTGATATGTTAGGTAAAATACTTCCACAAGTATTTAATTATATAATCAACAATAAAATTAATGATCCACACTTTAATGCTTCGAAAACAATTCTTATACCTAAAGAGAATGCAGATCTTTAAAACCCGGATAACTATAGGCCTATTTCACTTTTAAATATAGACATGAAAATTATGACATCTATTTTAGCTAATAGATTGAAGAAGGTAATAAACTTAATAATATCTAATGAACAAGCTGGTTTTATAAACGGCAGACAAACTACTGATAATACGTTATCACTTCATACACTAATTTCTTATGCCAGTCATAGAAATCTTAATGTTTACGCACTCATAATTGATGCACAAAAAGCTTTCAATAGAGTTCATTTAAAATTTTTGTTTGATATTTTACCATATTTCAATATACCCCAAGACTTTATTTTAACATTAAAAAACTATATAATAATCCTTATACATTAATAAAAACTTCTCAAAAAGAATACAAATTAAGAATGGAACCCATCAAGGCTGTCCGTTATCTCCTATATTATTCAATTTATATTTAGAACCATTATTTTTACATATTAAGCAAAATACATATCATAATGCCCCAATAATATATGGTACTAAAATATCCATGGCTGCTTTTGCTGATGACCTTAATATTTACTGTACGACGCCTGTTTCAGATACCAAGAAAATACTAAAAGCAGTGGAAGATTTTGCAGAAATATCTAATTATAAAATAAATAAAAAAAAAAAAACAATTTATTTCCTTTAAAAACGCCTAAACCCTTTTCGCTTTTACCATTGGTAGGTCAGTTAAAATCCGAAGAAAAAATAAAATATTTGGGTATTGTTTTTTCCACAGATAATAGAGATTTCTATGTGAACAATGTTAAGCTGATTTGGGATCATATATTGTCTGATTTAAAAAGATGGAATAATCTGAAATTACCAACAATGGCAAAGGTTTAAATTATTAAAATGAATGTACTCCCCAGAATATTATATATTTTTCGAGCTGCCCAAGTCTCAATTTCTAAGAAATTCTTTAAACAAATTCATACGGAATTAGCTAAATTTGTATAGGAACCTAGAAAAACTAGAATATCTTATGACAAATTGATGACTCCAAAAAATAAGGGTGGTTTAGACTTACCTAATTTTGAATTATATTATTTAATAATAAACTCTAATAGAATTCAAAGAGTGGTTAATTTTGACATATCCAGTAGTAAATGGTCACCTAAGTGGTTGGTTCTGAATTATAAACATGCTGTTAGATTGGGTATTAACTCTAAAGCATTACCCTTTTGAAATAAAGATACCCTTAAATTGTATGCTTTGATGGAGCATATTAGACTATATATAATATCATTACAAAACCTGTTTAAATCATTAAATCTCTTACAATATATGATGACTTTTCAACCATTTCACAAGAATCCGAATTTGAAAATCGGTAATCAATTGATAGAGCTTAAAAAATTTCCACTTATAGTTGATTTAACCGTACTTGATCTATATCCTTATCTTGGTTTCTCAATACATGACATGTTAAGAGAGATGAGCCTTCCTAACTCTTATTTAATTATAATGAGACAATTAAAGGATCTTTCCATAAGTTATTTTAGTAATTTCAAAATTAAAGAAGAAGATTTAACCAATTGTTCAAATCTATGGCAAACTCTTATGCAGGACTCTAAATATATAACATCTTCATATAATTTGGTAAAAGACATGAAATATAAAAAACAAATACTCTTATCAAAATACTGGAAGGATAAAATATTACTGATTGATGATAATAAAATATTGAAAGCAATTAACCTAACCTTAAAATCAGTATCTCTTCAAAAGTTATTATTTACTCAGCTGATGATATTTAACAATGCTTATTACACTCGTCTCAGTCTGCATAAATTCAACTCTAAAAATTCACCTAAATGTTCATATTGTATTGATCAAACGGCTGACCTTTTACACATGTTCTGGAGCTGTAAATGTATATTTAAACTTTGGAACTCTTTAAAAATTCAATTACAAAAAATGGGTTATCAACAGTCCACACTTTCTTGGGAGTTTATGATTCTTCATATTCCTCCGAATAACTTGGACAAATCCCAAATGATCATACTTATAAATATTTTCTTGTTAATGAAGCTTTATATAGCTACAAATTGGCTGAATCCATCTCAGACCTCATGGGAAAACCTTAAAAGTGTAGCGATAAAACATATTCTAGCACATAAATTACTAATCAAAGATCATAAGAAAAATATAAATAATACAAAAATATGGGAGCAAATCTTTAATATTGTGTTGGCTTAATGTTCTAATCCAGTTATCCCCTGAGAGTGCATACTTAATATGGAAGTTAGTATTGATAAGCCTGTATATTGATACTAGATCTTTTAATACTCTTTTCAGAATTTTATCTCAATGTATAATGATCTCATGTAACTGTTGGAAGCATTCATGTATATAATGTATATATATTGTAGTATTGTATTAACAATTGGAAAATAATAAAGATTTATTATTGAAAAAAAAAAGGAATCATACAGAAAGCAGAGATGTCAAATGGATAATTAGACTAAGGGCAGAGCGTGGACTAGGTCTCAATGATAAAGTCCCATTGAAACCCATACTGAAATCAAGAGCCCTGCAAGTCAGGTAATTCCCTCTGCAATATATTAAGCATTTTTTACTATGTTTACTATTATGCTGAAGTTTCCTCAAAGTTGTTCTTTGATGCTGCACCAGTTTTTGAAATATTTTAAAAGTATATGGTTTTAATGTCTACTGTTTCTTTAATGTGCACTGCCTCAATGGAAGAACTCATTTTATTGTTTAATTGATCTTTTTTATGTGATTAGTTGTATATAATTATATAAGTGGATGAAGGGGAAGCCTGTGTGTGTTTATGGTTTGACAAAGCCCTATGGTGAAAGCGTTTACCTGTTTCTGAAGTACTTAAAGTTTTTGCTTCAATAAAACAGCTTTATTTTATGCTCTGGTCGTTTTTACATGGTCCTGCATTGACTTGGATTGTTCTGCTGCTATTTTGTCTTATTTCATATTAGAATACTTTTATTCAGCAGAACATTTACTTTCTTGGGACTCTTCTTGGTTTGTTTCTCTACCTTGGGAAACACTTGAGCATTGGCTGCACCATTGAAAATGTGCTGTGACATAGTTAGGGTTCAAACCACTGCAAAAGAGAGTCAGCTAAAAATGGTGAAAGTCCTATAGGGTATGCTTGAAGATTTCTAACACTACTTTGAATTGGCAGTGAGCAGGGATAAAGCCATGGTGTCACTGATGCATAGTATGGCGGCAGATCAAGCATCAATTGCAGCCTCCACTCATACACTGGTTAGGAAATACCAGAGTCAAGCTGGACTCAGTTTTGTGAGGGGAAGGGGACCGGGAACTGTTCAGACACATGGAAGGCGATCAGATGATAATAACACTGGTTCTCAAGACAGTAATTTCAGTACTCACAGTCAGCACTCACAACAAATTTCTCACAGGCCATGTCAACAGTCATATACACCTAGAAGAACCTCACATTCCACGTCAAGGTCAAGGTCACACAGCCATGTCAGGTCACTGACAGCAGGATCAACTTCCTCCTCTAGATCACACCATTGTACTAACTCACCTTACAGTTCTCATGGTAGCCCGTCCTCCATATCAGTTGTGCCACCACCAGGACTATCAATAGCAGATGTATATGACTTATTTGATCTGAACTACTGACAAATATGTATGTTTAAGGTTAATTTTAGTGTGTGTGTGTGTGTGTGTGTGTGTGTGTGTGTGTGTGTGTGTGTGTGTGTGTGTGTGTGTGTGTGTGTGTGTATGTATGTATATATATATATATATATATATATATATATATATATATATATACATATATGCAGTTATTCCCCTTACAGCTATTACTTTCACCATATTCTGAAACTGCAGTCATTTAAATCTGTTTAAATGCAGTTGGATTGTGGGGAGGAGGGAAGTCTGTGTACATTTCTTAAGTACATAAATGACCAGTGGGCCCAAAACCCAATGATACCTGCATTACCATTCCATATGCTTACAGCTGCATAAGAAATCACATTAGCAATGAACAAACATTTCCAAGTCCACTACTTCACACAGAAATGACACGCTGAAATAATCATCCTACCATATACACTTAACTACTGCCAGTACACCCTCTCCACTGTACAAATGAAGATAGTTTGTGAAGTAATAATTATTGTGAATGACAGTAAGAAAGACATCTGATGTGCAGTGCAACAGAATTCTTTACCCAGAAATGGCATATATAACTTGTCACTGTTGCCAGTACTGCTTTCTATTGCATAGTAAATTAATAATTAAATGAAAAAGTTATTAAATACAGCATGTGCAACTGTTGATTTACTTATTGTTTTGATGCCGTTCAGCATTACTGAACATGAATCAGTGAGCACTCAGACGAACAACTACTAATAAAAACAATTTTAAAGTGAAAGTGAATATGAGATGAACAGTGACAGGACACTGCACTACAAAGCATAGCTCACAGGTGTCACTGCATGGATCAATTATACTCTGTGTGTTTTACCAAAAAAGGAAACATGAACCTGAATGCTCTGGTTCATAGTGATGGACAAGATACAGCCTCTTAAATTGTACAGCCACATGCTACGTATGAGCCTATCCCATGGAGTCCCTTACTACTGCTGCTGCCAGATATTCATTATTAGTCAAAGTGGAACTAGAACTGGGAGCTGCAGTGACAGCATGGGTCGCTTCACCACCAGACTGGTGCATAATCATAATATGCAGAATGCAACAATCCTACATGCAGTAGCTGGGTCATACTGAAGGGCAGACCCAGACTCATCCAGACACCTGAAATGGCTCTTCAGGAGGCCAAATACTCTCTCACCACAATATGGGTCTGGGACAGGGATATATTTTATTTCTCCTCTGCAGCTCCAGATGGATATCTCACTGGAGTCATGAGCCGTGGCTCCAGTAGATATCTGCCATCCTCTTAAAATAAAAAGAGGGAAGGATACAAAAAAATTAATGTACAGTAATTACATGTAAAATTAATAACTACTCACTCAAAAAAAGCATTTTCATCTTATCAACAAGATGACCACTGGGCATCTTACCATGCTGGAAGAGGTGGCAAAGTGACTAGTTTGCCAGATATGGGAATCATGTTCACTGCCAAGATGCTTGGCAGAGATGTTGGTGATCTACCCCTATGCATCATTCACTACCTGGCAATTGAAGGAATAGTAGCCCTTCCTATTGCAGTACCGCTCATCCTGTGGACCAGGAAGGCCCTAACTGTGACATGGGTGCAATCTATCGCACCAAGTACCTCAGGGAAATGTGCCACCCCATAAAATACATGCATAGTCAGAACTTGGGCTTGAGTTGACACCAGAAAATAGATGTACTGATCCACTTGTGCCGAGAGTATATCCTGGAACTCCTTCAGTATCCTCAAGGCAGAAGGTTATGCGATCTCTAACTTGTTCCCAGCCTGTCTCTGGAAGGTCCCAGTAGGAAGTAGATACACATTTTATGAGTCAGCACTTTACAGTCTTGCCCAAATGACAAGGTCCTCTGTTAGTTCAACTCTTCTCTTTTTGTCCATTTATTCTTTTAGTTATAAGCTTGTCATCATACACTTCCCTGTAGAAAGCAGGGTGTATCCTATGACCTCCCATGGGGATTCCTGTTTTACCCTATCTAGTGTCAGGCCAAAATCTCAGTTACCCTCACCCTTTCTTCAACTTCCTTACTTCCTATGTAGTGTAGCTTTTCTCCCCAAATGTATATTTTCTGCCTCAATTCATTCTTTAAGCTATAGCTTGTATGCCAGTTACATTATATCCCACTCCTTACCTCTTGTGTTACTCTTATGCCTGCAGTATCGCTGTCTTTGTTATTCATACATGTAGCTAACACATTTTATCCTCTAGATTTCCAGTAGTGTACAGCAAAGCAGGACATACTGCTATCAGCTTTAACCTTGTTTATTCATTTGTTAACTGTAAACATGAATTCATCTGTCTGCAGCATTTTCAGACAGGCCACAAAAGGAGAGCAAATGAAATGTACTTATACAATTTAGAGTACCAAACCGAGATTCACCTGTGAGTTCCTGACATTCACCTTGATGAGGTCTGAACTCACTGATACATACATTTACACATACATGCATGCATACCTACCTACATTCATACATACAAACATAGATACATAGATACATAAGCAAACACTGGTGAAAGTTTAAATTAATTATCTATCTGTGTATCTGCCGAAGTCAGAAAAGCATACCTGGAGTCCACACCAGTCAGAAAAGCATATTATATTGCACAATTAATTCTGAAGGGTGTATCTAGCCATTCAAATTAGATCATTAACCATTTTATACCTTACTAATCTGACTCCTTATTGAATACAATACTGCATTTTTAGCCTCTATACAAGCCAGCTGAAATAACCTGAAAATATACAAATCCTTACCAGAAGACAGGGTTGGAAAAGTTGACCTATATAGAAAGGTTGCAGAAGTTGTCATTAAATCCTGTTCCTTTATAGATTATTAAAGTTTACGTCTGCTTGGTCTATAAGGCTATGTCTTGTCCAGTTCCACTGAAAGTCTATGATTGGAATCCACTGCAGATGAAATAACACCAGATATGAGAACATACACGTCTTTCCTGTCTCTGTATATATTTTCACTGGGTGCTCGAGTTTCCTCCCACATTCCAAAGATGCACTTAAGGTGATCCTCTAACTTGTCAATAGGTGTGTAAGTAGTGTGAAAATTAGGGGCCTATATCAGCATTTCGAATGCTGAAAACACCAAAGACAATTTCATCGAAATGAAATGTTCGAAATCTCAGAACAGCGAACGCACGAAATACCGATTTCTTTCCCAGGAAAAGAAATCGATGTTCTGTGCAAAAAAAAAAAAAATAAAATTTAAATACTATAAACACTGACAGAAGTGGGGGGCTTTGCCCCCACACCCCCCAATTAAATATACCAACTCCGAGACTGCACCACAGTGGGAAAGAAATCGATGTTCCGTCAGTTCGCTCTTCTGAGATTTTGGAAATTTCAGTTCGATGAAATAGACTTTGGTATTTTCAGCATTCAAAATGCTGATAGGAACCCGAAAATTAGTATGTGGGTACATCCTCCAATACTATACTGAACCACTCAGGATGAGCTTCTGTATCTTACAACCAATGAGTGCTGGGATAAGCTGCAGTTCCACTAGGACCCCCACACTGAATTACAGGGTTCATTGGAGAATGAGCAAATACAATTTGCTAAGTCTTCTTTAAAACTATCAGAAAGTCATTTGGTACAGTACATTTGGGTTGCATGTAACACAATGAAAACTATAATAGCAAAACATTGTTTACTTTTGCAACGGTGTGATTATAAATTTAGGAGCTCTAGATAATCAAATCCTGAGTTAATTTTTTTGTATTTTTTAATAGCTAATGTTTCAATCATTAATTAATCCTGCAATTCTTTTCTTTCCCAGTGTTTATATGCATCTTGAAGTTCCTATTATAACAGGCATGACACATTTCTTTATTCAAAACAAGAGCACTTTAAATCTCTTTAGTAGTTATTTTGGGGTGGGGGTACATTGGAAATGAACTTTTCTGTCTCCATGTATAAGAAAACTGTCGCTCGTCTAGTCAGAATGAAGAAGACGAACATTGTGGGTTCTGTTCGAGCAACTTTATTATCTACAAACACATTAGAAATAAAGCTAAATAACTTTAACTTATATACAAACTAGCTGTCTCATACATAGATGTTCACACTCTGGCTGTACTCACAAAATGGCACTGCTATTTATATGCACATTAAAGTCTTGGAAATGTTTCTTAAAGGTACAACACACATTATTCTGCATCCTCCCTCTTTGAGAAATGAGTCATGCAATATTGACAATATTGACTGACATGCAATTGATACAAAATCATTTTCATCATGCAATTATACAGAACTAGATACATATATACAACTACGTCCAGGTTGCTGTGTATTTCACATTGGGTCTGGAAATACGACCAAATCATGTGACAGAAACTGGAATTAGGTTTAGCAACTGGGATTGTCTCTGCTGAATGTTCAACTTTAGGGACATCGGGAACACCCTCAGAAATTGTAATGGGAGTCAAGACACATTCTGGAACAGGAACATTGTCTGAACTGCTCTAAGATTTAAAGTCTGTATCACAGGAACAATGCTGGGATATTGGTTCTGATACAGGAAGAAGATATCTATGATTTCTCCTGTACTCCACATCCTCAGATTTCACAAAATAGGATCTCAGCTCTGCACATCTGCTTGTTACTTGACCAATCCTGTCAAAACCTTACACAGTTTGTATCCTCACTCTCTCCTTCTTTCAACGGATGAAGAAATCTGCTTGATTTGTTGTAACTGGACTTCTGGAAAGAACACTTTCTAATTAATTGAGCTTTGATTGCTTTGCTGTTTTTAGCTTTAGGCCTTAACAAACTGGAACTAACAGACAATGTTGTTCTAGTTTGCTTGGATACAAGTCTCTGAGCAGGTGAGCCAAGTATATCGTCACAGGGTATGTTTCTGAAATTGAGTAAATTCAAAAAGACATCAGTATTATCATGCTTTGTCTTTCAAGTAATTGCTTTGCACTCTGTACTACACTTTCAGCTAGTCCATTTGACCGTGGATATTCAGGACTACTAGTAACATGTACAAAGTCCCATTCTCTTGCAAATTTCTGAAACAACTGACTGGTAAATTGGGCACCATTGTCAGAGATAAGCTTTTGTGGACTTCCATGGACTGAGAAATGACGTTTCAACTTAGTCATAACAGTAGTGGAAGTTAGGTTAGGTAGTAGATTGATCTCAAACCAGTGCAAATAAGAGTCCACCATTACTAAGTAATGTTGATTGTTCCACTCGAATATGTCAGTGGCTACTGTTGACCAAGGTAGCTCAGGAACTTGACTTAGCTGAAGTGGTTCTTTCTGAACAAGAAGAAAGTACTTTATCAATGTCTTTTACTAGAGAAGTCTAAAACACTAGTCCTCTCGCCCTTCTTTTGGTAGCTTCAGAACCTGGGTGACCACGATGCAAAATCTGAATGTTTTCATGTTGCAAGGAAGCAGGAACAATAATTTTAGGATCTTTGAAAATAATGCCATCTTCCATCATCTCATCTCTGTAAGGAAAGTAGGGTCACACTTCTGGTGGTACACTTGATTGCTTTGATGGCCATCCATCATTAATGTAGTGATTCAGCTTTTGCAAAACTGGATCAGTCGTTGTATGATCTCTTAGCTCATCAAGTCTTGTGGTAGAAAAATTATGCATTTCCATGACATTGAAGTCAAAATTCTCTGCGTCAAACTGCTCCATTGTATTTCTGGGTAATCTGAATAAGGTATCAGCCAGATAATGAAGCTTGTCTTTTGTATAAACCATTTTGAAGTTGTAATTTTGCAATATAAACATCATTCTTTGTAATCTTGCTGGAGCTGAATGCATAGGCTTCTTTAAAATAGTAACCAGAGGTTGATGATCAGTTTCAATCTGAATATCTTGACTATAGATATAATCATGAAACTTGGAATATGCAAATACTATAGCCAAAAGTTCTTTCTCAATCTGAACATATTGCATTTCAGTTTGGGTAAGTGTTATAGATGCATAGGCTACTGGTCTACCCTCTTGAAGAATGACTGCACCTAGACCAAATCTTGAAGCATTGCAGGAAAGAGTTACTGGTTTGTTGACATCATAATATCTTAATGTAGGTGGAGTAGCAATTTAATGCTTAAGGTCTTTAAATGCTTTCTGGTGATGTTCTAAACATGATCATGTGACATTCTTACATGTTAGCTCTCTCAAAGGTGCTGTCAGCTCACTGAAGCCTGGTATAAACTTGCCTAAATAGTTGACCATACCAAGAAAACTTTATAGAGGTTGTACATTATCTGGCACCAACATCTCAAGAATGGCTGCTTGCTTGGACGGGTCTGGTCTCAAGCCAATGTTAGTGTAGTATTTGGGCTGGTAATGTGGTTGTTGTACTGTAGGGGCGCTGTGGGGAATTCAGCATGTACTGTTGGTTCTGTATTCTCTGGTAACTTGTTGGTTCTGTGTAGTAGATGACTTGCAGAAGTTGTGTGAAGAAGCATGGGTGCGCACCTGGAGGCTCTTAATAAAGAAAGGCCTTACAACTTAATAAACCGTGTGGTCTCCTTCATTACCACGATGTAACATATTGGCGATGAGAAGATGGGATGCCTCCGAGTCCGCTGCGAGTAACCTGGTGAGCTGCAATTAATGTCGGATGACGAAGAGACGGGGCCTACTGGAGTGATGTCTGGTTCCATGTTGGGGTCACTAGTTGCATACGACTGTCAGACACAGACCTGGGAGGAGTATTGTGAAGTGTTGGAACATTTTTTTGAGGCAAACCAGATAATGGAAGCGGGTCGGAAGCGAGCCATATTGCTAAGCTCGGTGGGCAGTAAGACGTACAGTCTGATGAGGAACTTATTGAGTCCGGATAAACCGGGGGACAAATCGTTCACAGAGTTGACGAGTTTACTTCAGTCACATTATAACCCGAAGCCGAGTGCAATAGTCCAGAGGTTCAAGTTAAATTCAAGGACTAGAATGGCTAATGAAACGGTAATGGAGTATGTCGCAGTGTTGAGGGAACTGGCACAACATTGTGATTATGGGGACAGACTGACCGAAATGCTACGAGATAGGCTCGTATGTGGCATTGCAGACGACCGCATACAACGCAGATTGTTAGCGGAGCATGACTTGTTTGAAAAGGCTTTGAAGTTGGCACAGGCCATAGAGACAGCGACTAAAGACATTCGTGATTTACAACAGAAAACCACGGAAGGGGTTGGAAGCAGGAGTGCGACCCCACTGCCAGTGCATAAGGTGGTCGTGGAGCATAATTCACAAGGAAAGTCTGGTCAGTATGCTTGTTACAGGTGTGGAGGTGAACATTTGTCACGGAACTGTCGTTTTTTAACTGTAAAATGTCATGCTTGCGGGAAAAAGGGCCATGTAAGGAAAATGTGCCGCTCAATACCCTCTGGGGATCAGCCGAAAAAGGGGGAGGAAAAAAGCAGTATGATGGAAAGGAAGGGAAACCGAAAAAATAAACGGCAGTATGCACACCACATGCGTGAAGTTACAGATAAACCAACCAGGGGAGCCGAAGAAGTGTTCACAATGTTTAACGTGACAGAGGCCAGGTGGGAAAGAGTTGATCCCATTAAAACCCAGTTGGACTTAAATGGTAAAATGGTGCAGTTTGAAGTTGATACGGGGTGTAGTGTCACAGTTCTGTCAAAGGCTGAGTATGGGAAGTTATGGCCCAGAGAAGCTCGTAAGCTGCAGGACTGTTCAGTGACTTTGAAAACCTACACGGGTGAAATAGTTCCCACGTTGGGAATGGTAAAAATGAAGGTAAAATATAAAAACCAAGTCAAAGAATTGCCAGTCATGGTGGTAGCAGGTAAGGGACCAAACCTGCTAGGCCGGGTGTGGTTAAAGGAGCTAAACATGGACTGCCTACAGCTCCATAAGGTAGAACAGCCGGGCCTGACCTTGCAAGAGGTGCTAGAGAATAATGAAGAAGTATTCAAAGAGGAACTGGGGACCTGGAGGGGTCCACCAGCCAAGATACACGTGAAAGAAAACGTAACGCCAAGATTTTACAAACCCCATCCTGTACCATATGCGATGAAGAAGAAAGTTGAGTTTGAGTTAGAGAGACTCACGAAGCAAGGTATAATTGAGCCAGTAAAGTTTGCGGAATGGGCCGCACCAATTGTTCCAGTATTAAAGCCAGATGGTGCTGTTCGTATCTGTGGTGACTATAAGTTGACAGTGAACCAAGTCTCGAAGCTAGAGCAGTATCCCCTTGCCAAAGGTGGAGGATGTGTTTGAAAAGCTGTCGGGAGGTGAAAGGTTTAGTAAACTGGACCTCAGTCAGGCATATCAACAAGTAGTGCTGGAAGAAGGGTCAAAGGCGTATGTTACCCTGAACACACACAAAGGTTTGTTCCAAGTAAATCGTTTACCTTTTGGGGTTTCCTCGAGTCCAGCTATTTTTCAGAGAATAATGGAGGGACTAGTGGCAGGAATTCCGAAGGTGGCTGTGTATTTAGACGATATCCTGTTGACGGGAAGGAACATTCGAGAGCATCTGGAGACGCTGAATGAGGTGCTGAGATGACTGCGAGAGGCAGGTCTACGGGTGAAGCGGAGTAAATGTGCTTTCATGGCAACGGAAGCAGAGTTCCTGGGCTACAAGGTGGATGCCTCAGGCCTACACCCCCTGCCAAATAAAGTGGAAGCCATTCAACAGGCACCAGCACCCACAAATGTTACAGAACTGAAAGCCTATTTAGGCTTACTCAACTATTATAACAGGTTCCTGCCAAATCTGTCAACACTGTTAGCTCCTTTACATAAGTTGTTAAGGAAGGAGGCTCAGTGGTCGTGGAAAGAGGAACAGGACAGAGCGTTTGAACAGTCAAAGGAACTAATGCAATCTTCAGAAGTTTTGGTGCACTACGATAGTCACAAGGACTTAATTTTGTCATGTGATGCCTCACCTTATGGATTAGGGGCTGTGTTGGCACACCGGATGCCAGATGGACAAGAGAGACCCATTGGGTTCATGTCACGAACTTTGACACCAGCGGAGTCAAATTATTCCCAGATAGATAAAGAGGGTTTGGCTGTAATGTTTGGAATCAAGCGATTTCACAAATACCTCTATGGGAGGAAGTTTACTATTTGCACTGATCATAAGCCTTTGTTGTCATTATTCAACGAGATGAAAGCGGTACCGCAGATGGTTTCTCCTCGCATTCAGAGATGGGCTGTAACGTTGAGAGCTTATGAATACGAGATTGTTTATAAGCCTGGAAAACACCATAGTAATGCAGATGCACTAAGTCGTTTGCCGATGCCAGGGCATATCCAAGAAGAGGAAGCGGAGGACCGAGTTTTGATGATGGAAGACATAACATTGGTATCTGCTAAAGAACTGAGAGTTTGGACACACAAAGACCCGGTGCTTGCTAGAGTGTTTCAGTGGGTTCAGCAAGGCTGGCCAGTCCAACAAATGGATCCAGTTTTTCGACCTTATCAGGTGAGAAAAACAGAGCTGAGTGTGCAAGATGGATGCGTATTGTGGGGGGCACGAGTGATAATTCCGTCCCCAGGAAGAAGGGCACTTTTACAGCAGTTACACCAAGGTCATGTGGGCATTACCCGAATGAAAGCTTTAGCTCGAAGTTATTTTTGGTGGCCAAAGTTGGACCACGAGATTGAAGTCGTTGTGAATGAGTGTAAAACATGTCAACAACATCGCAACTTGCCGGTGGCGGCGCCACTACATCCATGGGAGTGGCCGAGTAGACCTTGGCAGAGACTTCATATAGACTATGCAGGACCATTCATGGGGGCCATGTTTTTGATAATCATGGATGCTCATTCGAAATGGATGGATGCCTATCAAGTCAAGACACCCACTTCTCTCGTTACCATTGAATGCTTGAGGAGGAGTTTCAGTAGTCAAGGACTGCCAGAGACTATTGTATCCGATAATGCTTCATGTTTCACGAGTGAAGAG